>NW_019522682.1:618271-978091 GCF_002814215.2 Seriola lalandi dorsalis
CTAAAGCCACGCCGCTACATATCTTTCCAACTTAATGCCCTCTCTCCCTCCCTTTCTCTCACTGTGTGTATCTGACACACACAGACACACACCATCATACAGTACAAACCCATTCGTACACAAGCACAGAGCAGCAGCCGATCCACCTGCAGGTCTTTTAGTTGTTTTGGCTTATTTTGAGCTTGTACACTTTGACTCTCATAATAAAAATTGTGGTTAAAATTTTTTTTTATTTCTTCCACTTTTTGAAAAGCTTTTGCTGTTTGTACCAGTTTCTTCTCATACAGCTGCTGTAGCATATGCAGTTATGGCATAGCAGGGCTTTGTCCTTTTATATAAAACCTAAATACCAGTCTGAATACCATTCAGTGCCAAAGATGTTGGCTGGGGTTGCGCTCAGAGCTCTGTGCAGGCCAGCCAAGTTCTTCCACAACAAACTGAGAAAACCATTTCTTTATGGACATGAGTTTGAGCACAAAGACGTCACAAAGACGCATCTTCCCCAAACTTTTGCTGCACAGCTGGAGGAAAACTTTTAAATAAAAATCTTTGTATGCTGTGGCTTTAAACACGTCCCTTCATTTCAGCAGGGCTCAACTGAACCCATGAAAAATAACAACAAACCAAAACTACACGACAGTATGTGTCCACAGGCCTCTATAAGACTGTGTGGATTTCTCAGATTTGATGAACAGCAGCATCTCCGTGATAACACAAAGATCTGAACAGCAAACACCAGATTCTGATTCTTGTTTTCTCAAATTCTGATTTCTGGTGTTTTAAATCTTTTCCAACATAAACTAGGGTAAAGAAAAACATAAAACAATAAATCTCTTATGTGAAATAATTAGTGTGGTTTTACGTTTGTCAGATAATAGTGTTGGACCCAGAGCAAGAAGCTCAGGAAGTAGGGTCAATAATAATGGAGAAGATCAGCAAACAACCCAGCGCTGCTTGAAATTCATGCAAACAAACAGAACACGTCTAGAAGATCAAAAGGCTCCACTTTCATCAAACACATACTTCCTCAAGGTCAGTGTATAGGACGAGGGTTTCAAACAGACACACAGCATGGTTTCAATAATATCATCCAGTTGACACTTTAATAATAGTCAGCATCAAAAACATGGCCGTGGGATTGTAGTGTAGTGTCTGGTTTACAAGTATTGACCCTGCCACACATGGAGAGGGGAGGACAGGACACCACTGTGCCATCTGTGCTGACTGTTACTGAAAATCCATCTACTGTTTAAATCAGGTTATTTTGTATTGTATTTGTATTGTTTGTGTATCTTTATAGCAGAGTTTGGCAGTATGTGTCATTCCCCAACCAAACTGCATGTAGCCCCTCTGCACTCAGAGTTTTTATACACACAGTTTTTATAATTACCTTCATGTCACTTGATGTTTTAATGTCTGTTTTGTTTTTAATTACACGTAATGTTCTTATACACAATGTGAAAGGTTATAACTTTAACTTACTTTCTTTAACTAACTAACTTCCTGACTTACCAACCGACCAATGAACTAACTAACCTGCTTTGTTTTCAAAAGTTATCAACACTCTCATTGGCAGGACAAACATGGCTAATTCTATTATTTAATAAATACATGACTTTATTACTGACAAGCTAACTTATTTATATACTGACTAGCTTACTAAAATTAACTAACTAACTTTACAAATTGATTAAGTAATGACTCCAATAATTTTAGAATCAATCCTAGCCAAGTGAATCACAAAAAGTTAAATGAGCATCTCCTACGACTCATGTTCATATGCAGTGATTCTAACCCGGTGCAGGGTGTAATGTGTTTATAGGCCATGCAATATGTCTGGAACTTTTCCTATCATACACTTTTATTTGGGACAATCCTTGTGTCTTTCTTGATACCACCACTCTGCGTCACTAAGCATGGGGCTTTTAAGCTTTTGCCTCACACATGTATAGTTTGGGTTTGTGCCTTGTCTCAAACTACTGTTGCAGTCACTGTCATTTATATATTGAACCATAGTTGAGCGACTGAGCAGATACTGGGCAACATTAGCATAGGCTACATGTGAAGTTGTGTTTCTTGGCCCTTGGCGAATATTCACTCTCCTTCCAGGTCTGCTCTTGGTCTCCAACAAATCCCGACCTGCTGAATGCTTGACTATCTTCAGTAGCTAGATGCTAACTTCGGCTTTCTGTCACTTGATACTGGGCAATGCAATGGGTTTTTTATGAGCGATCCCTTTCAAATAACACAGTTATTTGTTCCACTGTTGCTGCCCTAAAGTTGCCCAGAGGTAACCATACATTAATCAGAGGTAGCATGATAAGTCTGAAGGAGTCCTAGCAACAGCCAGTACTGAGATATCTCAATAACTACTGGATGAAGTGTCATGAAAATGCTGTATAGATATTCATGGTGATGATCCATGATGATGAATCCCAATGACTTTGTCACCCACTGACCTTCTCTCTAGTGCAACCAGCAGGTCAAAGTTTATCCTGTGAACTATCTCAACTACTATCTACTAAATGGATTGGCACTTCTTTTTTCTTTTCTTTTTTTTATACAGATATTCCTGGTCCCCCGAGGATGATGTCTCTGGTGATCCCCTGACTTTTCCCATAACAACACGATGATGCTGACATTTGTGGTGTTGTGTTAATTGTCTGAACAACTATTGGATGGATACCCATTACATTAAATTTTGTTGTCCCCCTGTGGGCACTGAGCTCAAAACACAGCTGTGCACAAGCACCCGTGGTCAAGACAATGAAATAATTCACTGCAGATATAAACCAGTACTGTCTCTAATACTGAAATCTGTGTTAATTACACATGGCAGAGAAACCAATATTTTAAAGTCCTGCTGCAGGGCATTATAACCTCTCTGGTTGGCATAAAAGTGTCTGTTTAAAAGGAAAAATGCTGAGTTGCTGCTATTGAAGTGAAGTCCAGGGGCACAGCATGTGTTGTTCACATAAACTGTCTTGCCAATACAGGCTGAGCACCTCTCTGTTTTATTATCTCTTCCTCCTGCTCTGATGTAGACAGGAAAAATAATGGCTAGAGAATGGATTGAAATTAATTAGGTAACCATTTACATTGTCATGATGTTTCTTCACAGCCACAATGGAGAAGAGAGAAGGGAATCTCACAAATATGAGCTGAACTGAAGCCCATGACAATGATTTCCTTTGATTCTCAGAATGAGCTTGTTCTCTGCTCCCCCTCGTTCAGAGATTTCTAAATCTATCACTGTAACGTCTCACAGCTGATGACACTTTTATGTGAGGGTTTTCTTTTAAAGCTGAGATGATTGCACACTGTCTTATAAAGGTTATTGATCCTCTACATCACCTCAACATGGAAATCAGGATAGACTCGACCTGTATCCGCCTGCATGTGTTTTTTGCATTAAGATGGAAGGATAGATGGAACATTGTGCATTTAACGCATCATCACGTCACAAAAATCTGAAATGTCATAGTATGTTTGCATCTATGGAAAATCTTGTAAACAGACATTTGAATCCAATTCCTAGTGCTCATTGTCTGACGCTGAGAGGGCAGATCTCTCTCCTAAAGCACAGTTTTCAGTTATTTTGCCAATTCAAGTTGCAAAGAAACCAGTCACGTAACTGCAACATCAAAGACTTGGGCTGAACTTGGGACCTTTGTCACGTCACCTCAATTTCACAGTGAACTGCGGAATTAAGCAGAAATACCAAACAAAGACTCTAAAGAGCATTTCCACAAAAACAGTACAGGTCCAATGCATGTTGCTCTCCAGGAGGGAAGCTTTAAAAAACACAACTGAATTTTGCAGGGGACTTTCCAAGTGTGAAAACATAGCAAACCAGTATTTCTGACATTATTTACAATGCAGTCCTTAGTTTCTTTACAGTATCAAATATAATCCAGTCCCAGTTCAACAGCTGCAGTGTGGCACTTCTCACAGCTCGGATGGTTTTTCATCACAAGGAGCTTGACTTATTTCTCTGCACACTGGGTGAGAGACTGGATAGGAAGGCCAGTGTCCTGTAAATTGTTGGAGAAGGTGAAGGAAACCAAGTCGTCATAAATTCTCCAGGCTGACCAGCGGAAGCTGATGAAGAGCAGAAATGCTTTTTCACACACGACTACCACACAGTGAAAGAGTCCATAATACTGCTGGCACTGCAACCGGGAAATGCACAGATCATATTATTCATACACGTGCTGCTGTGGCTGCAGTGCTTTGACTGGCACCACTACTACAGTATCACGGAGGTGGAAACTGTCCTCACCAGAAAAATGACAGCACTGGTCTTAAGTTCAATTGCTTTTAAATGATCAATACTAATGTTTTCCTCTTGTGGTTGTGAAAATAATGACGATCCTATCTCTCATCAACGCCGGTGGAACAAGTATATTGTTGTAAAGCCACCGCAAAATTTTCAGTTTTACTTTAAAGGGGTTATTTGTAAGTTTTCTCTGCCGCCGAATGTAGTTTCTTGGCGGGAGCGGGTGGTGGTGATTGAGCTTGACAAGAGCTTCAGCCATCAATGCATTTAAGATAGGAGGTTATAATATGCCCTCTGGGCAGCGCCACATCTTCAGGGCAGATTATAGGCTACAGTGAGTTGCTATCAGAAGGAGATAAAACGGGCCAGGGCTAGCTGGTTAGCACGCTAAGAGATAACTTTTAAGTTAGCTGTTGCTTTCCAGCTCTGGAGACAGCTCTTGGTTCAGGGATAAAGCTGAACCTGTAACATTTGGCTGTGGCTCAGGAGGAAGAGCAGCTGTTCCATCAGTACATGAGTGTGTTTATGTGTGTATGTATGTAGGAAAAGCATTATATAAGTGCAGTCCATTTACTATGTGGCAGCCTTCGTGAAGTGTAAAAGCTGCATCATTTATTAATGTTGGATACATTCCTGAAGAATTACTCTTTTATCTCACAGCTTGTAGAAGAGCCCCCGATACAATCCATCTTAGTTTTTCTGTCTGCAAAGGGCACCTTTGACAAAAAGGGCAGGTAATCATAGCCACTGCTGTGCACACCAGAGGTTGTGTTATGTTGCTAACAGGTTTAAAACTACATCTATGTATTTCTTTTAATCTCGCTTTGGACCCCAGTCTGTAGGAAATGTGTTTCTCTCTGTGTTCACAAAATACCTCCCACCTCCATCCTCACTCACTCTCTTCTCTTTTACAGTGTTTCTACATGGCGTCCTCCCCTCTGTCAGGAGAGGGCTGTCCAGCAGAGCTTCCATAATGAAAAGTGAGCTCTCCCTTTCACCTTCCTCCCCTCACCCTCACCGCCCCTTTTTCCCTGCCATCAGCTGCTGTCTCTTCCAACTTTCTTCCTCTTATTTCTCCATCCCAGCACACTCTCTCTTGCTTTACAAAGTCACAGTCAAAGTCACACTGTGTGAGGAGTGACTTAAGGACACTTCATGGTGTGGGGTAGTAACAGGCCTGTTTTTGCTTTTCAGTAGTAAACATTCGTTAAACCAAAGATGTGTCAGCAGACAAACCTGAGAAACCTGGGAGTAAGACTCTAGCATGACATCCTATGAATACAATCCATATGTAAAACCTCAAGTGGTCTTATTAGCCCACATCGAAAAACATTAAGTGCTGCTGAACCAATGTACCACTGACCCACTGTTGCTCTGCAATAACATTTTCCAGGCCAGTGATGGTGTTATCAGATAATCTGACAGACAGATAGATAATTATATCCTAAGAGAAACACACAGAGAGTCCTGTCTTTAGTGTGCACACATTGCGAATCTCACCTTTCCTGCTGCAGATGCGCCTTGGTCCACTGAGAAGCTGCAGACACAGACCAAAAGGACAAATTAATCACTGCGGGACTGTTGAATCCTCACACATATACAGACACAATAATATTGTGACTGGTGTGTTGATTACAATCTAAACATTAATATAAAGTGAGGGAGAGTTGGCATGGATACATGAAGTGAAAAATAAAGGCAATAAAATCATCAACAAGTGAAAATGGGGGATTCATAGAGTTATGCAGGAATGAGTGCTAAAATCCAGAAATAAGGTTTTTGGTGAGATAAGGAATAAGGTCTGTGGTTAACACAAGCTCAAGACTTTTTCATGTTTTATTCTAAAATACATCAGTTATTAACCCAGTCTTGATATTTCTAAGCTTTTACCTGTCTTATAAAAGGCTGGTTGCTAACAAGTAGCTAAATGAGACTACAGAGGTTAAACATCATCATGCTGAACATGATGAACATCTATTCACCAGTTCACCTTGACAGACTCTTTCTAACTTTGTAAGAGGAAAGCCTTTTGTGGAAGAGGTAAGAGCTAAATCATTGAAGTTGAAAACTTAGTGGTGATGCTGACGTCATGTGACCGTGGTGTAGTTCCTCAATAGCCACACATTAGCCTTTTACTTGGCGATTGTACAAACAAAATGTGTAGTAAGCCAATGGAAAATTCCTGTTAGCTTTTGTCGAGGGAACCAAGGCGATGCTAACTTCCAGGTTGGGCTACAAAAATACGTCACCCCTGCAGGACCATAATATATGAACAGTCCACAGTCCGTTTATTTTGAATCATTTTATCAGATTGACCTTTAGACTGTGCTTACACACACTCTCTCTCTCTCACACACACATATAACATGAAGAGTTATTTATATTTTCTAAATATGTTTTGGAGCTAGGAATGGAATAGAGGATTTGAAATATCTTGACTGACAGCATTTCATCTTTTGGAATATATTTCTCTTTTATCGCAGGCTGATAAATGCACAGTAGCACAGATTTTTAAATCGTCGTCATGGCTTTCATGTTCCTCAGCGCTGTGGCAGAAGCTGCTGCACACACAGCCGTTTTTTACAGCAAAACGTGAAATGTGCATGTCTTCCAGTCAGGCTTTTCAGTCAAATTAAAGCACGGACATTGAAATGCATGTCACAAACTCACACCAACACAATCTCTCTGTGAATGCATAAAAGGAGGTATTTTGAATGTGTCATTTTTTCCAGCTCCATGGTCCTGCCTGAGTGAAATGACTCCAGCAGATGTCTTTATATCCTTAAGTGCCCACGAAGTAACAAGCTCTAAATCCAATCAGTAAATGTGACAACTCAAAGTGCTGCCCTTAGGGCCAGAAACAATGAAAAATATATATTTAAACCAGAGTCCGAAAAACACTGCAGCCCCCACCTGCAACAGCACATTAAGCTCAGCATGGGAACCTGTTTTGGGATTTAAATTCAATTAGCTCTGCTGACCTTTGAGGCCACCTCAGCCAGTTATTCTCCTTTTTTTTTGGCAGATTTTTAAAATGTCTCCTCTCTGGCTGCTCTCTATACTGTCAGATAATTGGCACTCTTTAAGGACAAGATGCTAAATTAAATGCTGCGAATGTGCTCAGCTCTATAATTTCACTGATTTCAAAATATTCAACACGGCAATGACACAAACAGAAGAGATTCTTCAGTAAAACATTATTTATAGCTTCAACATCAACCAACATTTCAACTTATCTGCTCTTGGTGAAAGTTTTCTTATTCAAAGTTAGGGAAGAATGTGAAATAAATCTGTGGATAATAAAATTTTATTTATGGAATTTGCATAAGTTTATGTGTGCAACATGGTAAGGACAGAAAATGTAAAAACATCACTTCAGGGTGGCAGAGAATTACTTTTTTACATGCCCCCTGGTGATGATCCCATGTTATTTTCTTAAAATATGACAAAAAGTGAAACACAACTTATGAATTTATGGAATTTTATTTATGGATTTATGTAAATGTATGCACTCAACATACTACAGACAAGCTGAAAAGAAAAAAAATTGTCAGTAACATTATTTCATCTGTCAAATATGTCAAGGAGGAAACCTTTTTCTTCTTTTTTTTTTACATGCTGCATTTTCCAATTTTTCATTTTTAGATGATCAAACATTTGAAATTAAAATTCGGTACTCTGGGGATTATGTAAATTTATTATGACATTCAGGAAAATTCACAGAAATTAAGAGTGGCATTTTAACTTCCAATCAAACAGAAAACTGTTTATTTAGCTGTGTCTTTTTGTTTTTATGCACAGATACAGCAGAGTGAAGAAATGAACACAAACAGAGGGCAACCATCTGTCTCAGCTGTGCTGCCTCTGCACCAAACACTGTAATAACCATGACGAGACACCTCTGAGGGGGATTCGAAAGAAATTCATTTGTCAACGTAAATGTTAAATACCTTTTATAACCCTGTTTGTTTTGGGGAATCAGAAAGGAATTACAAGTTCTGACTTGTTGGGCTGTTGTGTTGGGTGTTATTGAGTTGATGAGAAAATGAGTCTGGCATTTACATCAGAATTTAATTTGGTTGTTGGGGATCACATTTATTCCAGGGTGTGAGCTGCAGATGAGTTGCTCAGGTGTGGCATTTTGAGAGCAACTCTGGCATTTTTCAAACAGAGCTGCTTTTTTTTTATCCTGCAAAAAGGCTGAGAGGGAAAGTACTGCCATCGCAGAGACGGACGTCTGATCACATTAGATGGTTAAAGACTGTGGCATCTACTTTACTCTAAGAAGAAGAGGATGTTTTTCTGAGGAATCGCTTCATTAGCTCTGTGAAGTCTTTTTCCTGCCGCACTGCTCTCCCGTCTCAAGCTCCTCTCTTGTGCCACTTTCCATCATTCACACTAGTGTAGTTTCAGTTTTGTTATATTTGTTTAAACTAAAATTACCACCCAACTAGGTTGTAGGAAATATGGTCACAATCTCCATTTCCTGAGCCCATGCAAGAGGCCAAAACGTTTTGGACCTTGACCTTTGACCTTTGGCCTTTGGCCACTGAAATCTAATCGGTTCATCCCTGAATCCAAAAGGACATTTGTGCCACAGCTGAAGCGATTCTCTTGAGGGGTTCCCGAGTTATTGTAGATATTATAGATATATAGTGTTTTGCGAGGGGGGCGTGATGTTGACCTTTGACCGTGGTCCACCACAATCTAATCCGTTCATCCTCAAGTCCAAGTGAAAGTTTGCACCAAAATTTGAGAAGAAACTCCTTCATGACATTACTGAGATATGACGTGCACAAAAATGGGATGGATGTTCGGTCCAGACTGGCGCCGCTGTGGAGGCTTAAAAACAGTAAAGAATCGAATCTGCAGCCTAAATGCAGAAGGTAACGTCACTGGGTTCAGTTCATCCTCAGATGTTTTTGGTTCATATCCACTCACACATTTGCAATATCACTTCTTTTTTGTAGCCAGAATATTCAGAGACTGTTTATGTTTTTAATCTGTGTGTACTTACAACCTTCAGTCCCTTTGTGTTACAAAGACTGAAGACAAACTACTACAATTTCTCTTTATGCTTATATAATGGATTTCCTATTGGGTCACTGTATCCAATATTTCTTGTACAACATCTGAGGGCTGGGAGAGTGCATGGGAGAGAGTGAGCGTGTATTTGTATTGCATGTTGATGTAACACTGTTTTTGTTTGTGTGTGTGTGGTATAATTTTGTATTCGTGTCCATAGGACCGCCTCCAAAATGAGACGCCACATCTCAAGTTGCTATCCATTCAATAAATGCTAATTCAAATTTATCCAATATCACTGATACAATAGACTGGTGAAAAGTCTTCACACTGTTTTATTCAGAACTCATACCCAAATTATTTAGTATCATAAAAGCTTCACTCTTCTCCTTCAGCTCCGATTCACAGCCTGAACTGGAACGTGCCCGTCTGGACCAGCAGGCTTAAAGGACTAGTTCAACGTGGGAAATATCTGCTGACAGTTAGACAAGAAGATCAATACCACTCTAATCTAGGTCATCCCCGTAAAGCTGTCAATTTCACACTTTGGTTTTTGTACACATTGAACTAATGAGATTAACATGTTAAGCAGGGAGCTTTAGAGGTGCTGGTAGGTGGATTTTTTTTTTTACCACTGGACAAAGCGAGCCGTTTCCCCTGCTTCAAGTGTTTATCTGAACTGACCATCTCCTGTCTGCTTCATATTGACTCGACAGACAGAGAGCGGTATCAATCTGTCAAACTCTTGGTAAGATTATTCTGTTTTTTCGTGTGTGGGTAGTTGAGTTCAAAAGGGACATGAAATGTATTTTTTGTTTTAACAGGTTTTGTCTTCATTTAGCACCTTATTTGTGATTTGATAATAACTAAAAATTAATTTGAATGAAGCAACATTTTTCACTTGTTGATGTTTTGATTTCTCAAAATGTAAGTTTGCTGTTGAAACCGTAGAAATGAATACTATGTAAAAGTTGGTCTCTTGATGGAAACAGATGGCTCTCACTTCACAGAAAATGTAGAATTAACATTAGCAAGTCAGAGAAACAACATGTATTTGTTTTTTTGTAAGTAAGCTTGGTCCGGATTTTTTGTTTGTTTTTTTTTGGGGGGGGGCGATCAAAACTCACCCTGCCACGCTGCTGTTGGCGGAGCTCTCTGCGATCTGGGAGCTGGCAATCCACTTGGTCTCTCCCACCACCGTCCTGGCGTGCGGCAGGCGGCCCACGTCTTTCACTGTCATCATCAGGTGACGCGACGACTTCAGGACCCTGACGGCCTCGTCGTGAGGGATGCCCAGGAAGCTGCGGCCGTTCACCTCCAGGATCTGGTCGCCGACCTGCAGGGAGGGGAGGGAACAGAGAGGCGTGGCGGGAGGGGCTGAGCAAGGCGGCGAGGACAGACCAGGCAGACACTGACACATGCACAGGTTCACAGATCGAGGGTCAGAGACAGGTAACGTGACAGATGGAGGTGGTGGAGGCGTATAAAATGTTTAATGGATCAGAGCGAGATAATGAGGTTGTAGGTTCCTTGTTAAAAGTTCCGGCTCTCTCAGGTTAGGCAACGAACAGAAATAATTACACAAAGATGAGAGTATTCTGTGCTCGCTGACGGGTTCTAGAGAAGAACTGTTTAATGTGTAATTGAAAACGCTTTCATATGTAGTTCCACATCACATCAAGGGGCTGAGCCTGGAGGCAGTGGCGGAGGGAAGTATAATGAAGTCCATACTCAAGCGCACCTTGGACAAGGTCAACTCTCTGAGGTGTAGCAGAGACCCTCATCTGTGCTCATGAAGCTGAAGCAGCATCTCAGCCCCGGTCCGCACCTTCCCTCCGCTCTGGACCTGTACGTCCGCCTGGCTGACCTTCACTGGTCTCAGTTATGACTCTGACATATTCTGTCATATTCATATTCTCATCCACTCACCATCTGTGGTACAGCTGCACTGCACGTTGTTACTGCTCAATTCTGCATGGGTCATACCATCGTGCACACAGAGCACATGTACATAAACTGTGTGACACTGCGCAGGCACTGTACTGCTGTGAACAATCCAACCTACATTTCTACTGTACTTACTGTAACACACACACCATACACCTTCTCTGTTTATATTCTCACTGTAAATACTTTTCCATTTTATCTTTATTTAATTTATTATTATGTAATAATAATGATGATTATTATTAATCTATTTTATCTAATTTTCTTACCTCTATAAGTGTCTGTGTGTCTTGAATGTAAGCTGCTGGAACACTCTAATTTCCCTTTGGGATTAATAAAGTCTTATCTTATCTCATCTCATCATATATATTTTATCTGACCTTATCTTATCATAACCGTATCTCTGTGATAGAGGTGTGCACCACTGCAAATATTTCTCCAAACATGTCTGGGGTACATGCCTCAACAGAGAGCTGCTCAATCATCGCACGTACGCACTGCAGTATAAGTGCAATTCATTCTTTAATTTCAACCTCTTATATTACAAGTGACCAGCAGTGTGAAAGTCACAGTGCAGAAACTGTTGTTCTTCCAGATGTAAAAAAAAATATTCTGGGTAAAGAAATGAATGTCAGGTCTGGTCATCTCAGTGCCTCTTCACTCTATTAACTGTATCTGTCACTATAACTGTGTAATAAATATTAGTCACAGAGGAAGGGCTCACACTCCCCCTTTACAAAACAGCACAGAGTCGCTGGTATTGAAAATTAATTTGTCTGGCATTTAGACTTGATATAGTGTGAAGCATTTTACAAAAGTCCCCAAATATAATTTTCTGCCTTTTTTGTTTTATTCCTAATTTACTGTGGCCATCGGACCAAATCTCACAGTCATTTAAGCGTTCTCTCTGAGCAGCAGCAAATGCAAACTAGACATTCACAATCTCATACGTTTCAGTTTTCTTGGGTGTTTTCCAACAACCCAGCACCAGATCTGTTGCTGCTAATGCACATGCAGCACCTCCACATAAACCTCCACCTTTATCAGCCCTTACAATGGCACAATGTGTAATAATTTGTAGTAGGGCCATTTGCTTGCAAATAATAGGTACATAATCAAAGCTGTACTTAAAAATGCAATCAATCAATCCATGCTAACAAGCGCCACTGCAGTGAGAACACACACTCCTGCCACAGCAAACACTTCTTATTCGTGCTGTCAGGCTGAGCTGGATCCTCGGGGATGAGAGACAGATTTTAAGACAGATTACAAGCTGTTTGTTCCAGCTGTATGCATTACAAAAAGCCACTAAAAAGAGTCAATAATCTGTTTCTTATCGACTTTTTACAGCGTTTGACAACCTTGAAGCTCAGTTTAATGTGAGCTCAGAGCGGTTTATCTCACTTTCACTCGGAGTTGACACAGTTTGACAACACACATGGCTGAAGCGGGCACGCAAACACAACGCTCTTTTTATCCTTTCTACAAGTATCGCCGTCACTTGAAGAGAAATGCAATTCTCACTTCAGAGTGTTCATGAATATCATTATATTATCATATCACATATTTTTATTTCCCTACAAAAGTAAATGTTTAAACAGTTGAAGTGTGTGTGTACAGTAACAGACAGCTGTCTCCAAACTATTGTCAGGATATGTGCGACTGTTATGTTGTTGTTAAAATGATGTTTGAAATTTCTGCAAAAATAAAATGTGAATGGCGACATGAACTTCATGTGAAAGTATTCAGACTCCTTCTTTATTGTTTAATCGTTTTAATTTACAGATTCAACAGAACAGATTCAATTTACTCTTAGCAATTAATTCTACGCTTTAGTTTGTGCTAGCAGTATTATTGTCATTGCATAGTGGTCCTTCTCCCTTCCCCCCCAACCGGTCGAGGCAGATGGCCGCCCACCCTGAGTCCGGTTCTGCTCGAGGTTTCTGCCTCTTAAAAGGAAGTTTCCGGGGTGTCGTTTGGCGTAGTGGTCTAAGCAGGCGCCCCATGTTTAGAGGCTACAGTCCTCGCTGCAGTCAGCCCCGCATCGGACGGCCTTTACTGCATGTCATTCCCCCTCTCTGCCTCACCATTTCCTGTCTCTCTACTGTCCTGTCAAATAAAGGCATAAAAAGCCCAAAAAAATATACTTTGAAAAAAAAAAAAAAAAGAGATCGGAGAACCAACCACAAAGATAACCAAAGAAGAAGAACTTCATCAACCTGATCTTTATGGAAGAGGCTTCTGAGGCCACGCCTAAATAAAGAGCATGTAACAACATCGTACTTGAAGTGGAGCCAAAAGTAGGCAGGGTCAGAGAGACTGGTCGGATTTGATGGAAGGATGATTGCAGCTAAATACTGAGAGGTCACTGAAGAGAACCTGCTCAAATCTTCAGACTGGGGTGAAAGGTCACCTTTCAGTGACAGGGACCTGAAACATACGGCCAAGAAAATGCTGGATTAGTCTTGGGATACATCTCTATATGTCCTCAAAATGAGACCTGAGGATGTCCCTTTACAGACACTTCCTATCCAATATGACAGAGCTTGTGAAAAAAAAAAAAAAAAAACTGCCCAAATCCAGTTGCACAAAGTTTGTAGGGACTTGAGGCTGTAACTGCTGCTGAAGCTGCTTCTACAAAGTACTAAATAAAAGCTGAGTACTTAGAGTACTGAGAGAAATGAAAGGTTTTCATTTTTGATTAATGCCGTGATACATAAACAAATAATCAATTACCCTCTCTGTTCCACATGCCCCCTGTAGTGCTGTTAAAGCCATGTTGAAACGTCACAGTGGGGAACGCACAGGTGTAAATAATGAAATTAATGACTGGGTTTCAGGGTCCTGGTGCTGCTCACGCTGGCTCTCACACTGTCACGTCTTACTGGGACACTGGAACTGAGCCATCGTTAATGTTATCACTAACACCTGTGCTTTTCCTGCTATGACAAGTCAAAACGTCTGCTGTGAAAAAGGTCTATTAGTTGCCGTGGCGATAGAGAGTGGGATGATATGCAGCAGGGATCGAAGTGGGGATGTTGCGGTTACAAACACCCCCAGTACACCCACTCTTTCTATTCTTTATTCTTTTGGCTTTTTTGACTGAAGATGTGACGTTAGTGGAAGAAGAAGCAGCTACTTTAACATCAAGGTGTATTTGTTGACTTCTGCTTCCTCTCAGGTGGTTTTATAAATTGAGAATAAAATTACATGGCTGGATACTTAGTGGCACTTTGTTTCATGGTGTTGTTTACATCTTTTATGTTCATGTTTATGTTCAGTGCAGATTATATTTTGGCCAGCAGTTTGCGGCGCGGTGTGTCAGCAGCAGTTAATCAAGTCACATTAATTGCACTTGGTATATTTGACATATGAATACAACTTTGATTCTGGCTCTTATTACTCGCTGATGAAATTTTATCACCCTTTAATCCTCGTTTAAAACCACACAGTTAATTACAGACGAACGAAAAAGATAACGTCAATATGCAATATTAATCTTCCTCTTAATTTCTTTATTATTCTAATGGTTCAGGACAGATCGCCAATACTTCAGAACATGAACTGCTTCACAAGTTATTTGTTGTTCTCCTCCATAAACTTAGGGACCAACAAGAGAAGGTGTTCACTTGACTGTGCTGCTGCATCTCCTGCTGTCAACACCTCGCCACTTCCACTCTCTTTCATTTTCTTCCTTTGTTCTCATTATTCTGCTCCTCCATGTTCTCCTCCTTTCCCTCATTATACCTCTATTTGAGAGTAGATGGGCCCTGTCCTGAGTCACAACCACTTCATTTTTTCATGATCAATCTCTGTGTTGCACCGAAGGCGCCGCTGCAGCGCTGCATTCTGGGCAATTAAACAACAACCAGTAGCAATGATGTTTATGATTAAAGCTCTAATCAGTGCTGCTGCGCAATAATAACACATTCTTCATACGGAGAGGAAAACAACTGAGGCGGCAGGAGGAGTGGAGCTCAACTGACCGCGGTGACATGCCTCTCACACTTTTACTGAAACTCTTCCAATTACAAACCCAGTATGTCCAAAATGATTGTCACTGCAGCTGTGAGCACACACCTGCATGTGACTGGAGATTCACCAGGACCAGACAGGAGAGTTTCTGTGGTATCATAGCAGCTCTGTGGGCTAATCCATGGAAGTAAGTAGTAGTTTTTGTACAGATTTTGCCATTTAAGCCTGATACATAATAAAACATAATCATCAGTATTTTGTATTTTTCTTAGCAAATCACATAAAAAGAATTATAATGATATATATCTTATTCCTCTGTGCTAAAGAGCTACGTTACTGTACAATGCATTTTTTATTTTGACTTGAATCCCTGACACACCGTCCTGCTGTCATAAATAGCACCAAATATAGATCAATCCACAGCTGAAAATAGTCCTCAACGCATGTACTATTTGCTCCTATTTGAATAGTTTACTAAAAGCTACAGTGTCCAGCTGTTTTAGGAAATGACTGAGCCTTTAAAAAAAATTAATTTATTATTTGTTTCTTTCAAAGATTTGCATCTTTACTTGGATCCAGTGGCTAAGCACAACGTCAGAAGTGCTTTCAGACTAATGTTGTGAGGCTGAGCTAACATCCACAGACACACACTGCAGGCCACCCTCATTCATCAAAGGGAAGCGGCAATTACTGAGATCAGTTCAGCCATCTACTTCATAATGTCAGTGAACCTGCATTTTGCTGGACTATGTCACTGCTGTAATGGCAGCATCAGTGGAGAGTGCAACACTCTGATCAGCAGGCGGATTAGTCTATAAACTCTGCAGCATAATCCGCAATGATAATACCAATAAACCTGTAAATTCTGGAATATAATTTACGCAGTTGCTAACGAAAAGATAAAACCAAAAAAAAAACCGCAGAACCACTGACAATTAATGTCTTTCTCCGCTTCGCTGCCTTACAAATAATCTTTAAAAGAAAAGGATTCTGTCCATTTGTAGACAGATTTAAATGCAAATTAAAGTGCATCATTTGGCAAGTTGTAAGTGATGAATCATATTCCTGTCTTTTTCTGCTCAGACTAATTGCTCCTAAAAATATATTCTGGCTCCTTCCTCAGCTCTCTCTTCTCTTCGCTCTGCCTGTATGAGATGACTTTGTGATCACAGCACCGTGGTGGTGTTGATGCCTGTTCTCCTTAACAATGGTTACCTTCACACAGAATTACAGATATGTTTCCAATTCATGGTAAAATCAGTGCACGAAGTGCTGCACATAACACTGTAAATACTGATGATTTACACTACGTAACCAGTTTTTAGACTAGTTACAAGCTACTGTACTACAGAACAACGTCACCTTTGGGGTTTCCTTTTCCAAGTGGCCCTGCTACATGTGATAATGCAGTCTGATAAGTCTTGATAATTATAATATTGATAATAACATATGCTTTTTGTGGATGCTTTGAGACTTGGTAGAGGATTGGACACCAAACCTGATGTTTACTTATTTTTAAAAGTGGGGATTCATAAGTTTCTGCATGTTCTCCTCTCCTGCAGAAAGAGTTCACAGAACTGGTACAAAGAAAGCTGCTGTTCATTGACATCAGCCATCTCAGTGTTTGTTTAACAAAACTGAGCTGTTTTTCGCTGATAATAAAAACATGGTGTGAAAACAAATGAAATCCAGCATGTTGGTGGACTGAGAGTGACTCCCACTGATAGCCATGCAGGTTCTTGTGTTTTAGCAACAACTCATACTAAGTCCTCTCATATTTTGATCTGTATTCCATGTATACAGTACGGGCATGTGTTTATGCATCTAAAACAGCATTTCATAAATCTCAAATGCATCTTAGACCGTACAAACGCAGAGTGTGACATCTGCTGCAGAGCACTGACAGCAGTCAGAAGAGAGATGAGCAGATGGACTATTACACTCCTTTTGACTTGTATTACTTCAGCCATTTGATCAGGACTATTGTCAATGACTCGTCTGACACTATCAGCGCTGTGTGAGGAACTGTCTGGGTCAGACTGCTCAGGGCTGAACGGTGGAGAACACACAGAGGGGAGATAGAGGGATAAAGTGGCAGCTCCGGACCACTGATCCCTAAAGCTACATTAAGAACAGTGAAGCAGTTTTATCTGGCCCTTCGGTGCTTCTTTCACTTAAATGCTTCCTTTTCTATCCTGCTGTCTCTCTGTGTCCTGTTGTCCAGACTTATCACGCTGTATTCAGATCTATCCAGATCTGAAGCTGGTTGAGATGGACGGAAGTTCGCACTCAGAATGTGTCACAAATTGTAGAGATTATTAAATATTAGTTTCTCACTCTTATCTAAATTGATAAGGGACATGTTGACAATGATCTATTACACCAGTCTGTAAGGTTTGGCCAGTTTTACTCTTTCTCTAAGACTATACTTCAAAAAATATCCCTTTGACGACTCTGTGTTATATATTCATTAAAATGCTCTTTGAACAATGACTCAATGTAAGATGGATAATCAAAAAGCTCAGTTTTAATCTTAAATATTTCTTTTGATGGTGCTTGCTGGGCGACCTCAGGTAGCCTGTTGCTTGGGAGATTTGTTCTGGGTGCACAAAGGTGACTTCGGCACAGTCAAGGACGTTCACACAGCACTAAAACTGTGGCCACATGTGCCTCTAACCAGCTCTGAATGTGTCTCAAGTGATCTATCTCAATCACAGCTGTTCAATCATCCAAGACACTTTTTTTTTTTCTCTAGAAAAAGTGAGGAACAGTGCGTGGGCTGCCCGTCTGCAGTCATTGCCTCTCATATACTTCAGCTCTCCTGACATTTCCTCTTTCCCTTGGCGGACGGAGGAGAACAGCGGAGAGATTAGATATCGACTTGCATGCATCCGTCCAAATCCTCGTACCATTGTCTTCTTAAATGGGCAGAACTTGTAACAGATTAGAGTTTGTAGATGAACTGTAGCTGCTTCCAGAATGAAAGGGGATGAACACATGGAGTGTGCCAAAGTCCACACAACACATTTATCTTCAGTTTGAGACCTTCACTGAAAATGATTAAACTTTAATTGGACCCCTTGGCTCTTTTATTTTCATTGTATTGCTCATTATTATCTGTGCAGCTTTTAACAAGTCATTTCTTGATTTCTTTTACTAGTTTAGCAGTCGAGTGTACCTTTCATTAAACATCATTTTATCCTCCAGCTCTCCCGTCTTCCTCTTTCATTTCTCTTCTCTATCGTCTTTCCTCTGTCTGTCCTACTGTCTTCCCCTCCTCCTCCCTCCCACACTTTTTCCATCCACAATTTTGTCTTTCTTTTCTTTAATTATATTTCTTCACATTTGCCCTCTCAACTACTAGCTGTTCCCATCAGCCAATCCATGCTGCATTTTTATGTTACATAACATTTGAATAAAGCAGCAAGAGTTTCTGTGTCAGTAGTTCAGCGTAGTGGTGAGAGAGAAGGATGATATTGACTGTTTTCTGGGGTGATTCACAGCCATGATTTTCAGTGTATAATGCTTCACTAAAAAGGTCACCGCATTTTCCTATAGCTGACAGAAACACTCGAGAAAGCAGATAATTGTAACCAAGTTGTGGACCTCTGTCACATTGTACACTTATAACTTCTATGAACGGGCCAGCACTTTGAAACACACGGAAATAAATGAATAGAGGGAGCCACATGTGTCAGCTCTAAACCTTTTAGTAAGTAAAGTAAAAGTAATAATGTCTTTACATCAAGTAGGTACAGAGGTATAGGGCTTAAAGACCTCTTCAAGTTTTTATCCTTGTTAACATCCATATGATCTTTTTATATATAACAAGACATATCATGAGCTAAATAATCAGCCATCACCATGACTGAGTGTTTCCACCTTGAACTACAGTGAAACAATAACACTCTTACAAAAAGATTCAGACAGCCAGAGTTTCCTGTCATCTACCTAAGGAACCAATCCTGTCAACTTTGACTGTGTCAGCCACTGCCAGCTACAAGCTAACAAACAACATAAACAAAAATAAAAGATGCTAACTACGCTAACCGTTCTGATACGTCTGCTAGTCGCCAATTCTCATCTCAACAGTCTCCTCATCTGAGTCTGGGTCTGACTGAGGCTCAAACATGTGGCTGAGTCTCTCCGATGTTTCCTCCTCTAACCATCTTGATATTCTCTGCCATTTCACCTGTCCACCTAACGCAAGCAGCGGTGGTAGGTGGGGCACAAGATCTGACCCAGAATTTCTCAATGAGGAAGTAAGAGTAGAGGAGCTTCCAGTTTTCCACCTTTTTTTCACTTTTTATGGAGGAAAACCATGTTAAACAAAATATTATTCATCGCAGAGTATTTTTACATAGTTTAAAACTTGTTTGGAGAGTAACTTTAATATAAACATTATATAATCTTTAAGTTTCATAACACCGAATTTACTAAATCTGCAAATCAGGGAACAGTCAGCTAAAATGAGTAAACATTTTAATCGCTTATGAGGAGCATAAGCAACATTTAGGGCTTAACTTCAGTCTTTTACAGCATAGTACTTGTTCTATGTTTATATTTAACCTAAATCTCAATATGAAACATTTAGGAGGCTTCTAAGGTTAAAATAATCAAATGATGTTCCCTAAAAATCAATGATGACTGTTTATTGTTTGTATTTTCGTCTGTTTCCCCTTTGTGTATTTGTATACACAGGGAGATAAAATATCAACAATATATATTTATATATTGATAAATGTGTTTGGAAAGCTTTGCACCACTGCTCCTCTGTCCAAACAAGATTATCTGCATTCATGATGCAACTCTGACAGCGGTGACGTGCTGTGAAACAACCAAAGCCAAGATCAGTGTGAAGAGTCAGACCATGTGTACCAGCCCAGCAGGAACTCTTTCTGCTTCTTGTCTTCGGGTTTTAACAAAGAATTCCCTCTGGCAGGAGGCCGGTGGCTCACATAAACAAATCCATTATACGAGCCTGAGTCCTTGGGGTCTGTAAAAGAGCGACTCAAAAATGTTTGTATAACATCTGATCGGAAACAGCGCTGAACTGGTGAGCCACTGAAATCCACATAGAAAGGTTCGTGGCTACATCAGACATTTATTTCATTACTCAACTAAGTCTATAAGTCTGTAAAATGTTTTGATCAACTTAAAGAAATTCAGTTTACACTGACATAACAGGATATACAAAATCCTCACCTTCCAGTTTCACTGGAAACGAAATGTTTATGCTTGATTCAGAACTCAAACATTTTCATTATCTCTTATGTCTGTTAGGTTCCCCAGTTTTTTGCCCCGAGTGTTTCCTTTGTCGAACCAACACCCACCCACAGCAGTTCAGGCTACTTCCCAAATTGGTGTGGGCTCATTGTGTATCTAGACACCCTGTGGAAAGCAAGTGTGCTGAAATGCACTAGTGTCACGCTGACAACATGGCTCTAGGTACCGTCAGTCAGTTGGACCACCACTTTGGTCCAGAATGAAATATCTCAGAACTATTGGATGCCATGAAATTTCATGCAGACATTCATGGTCCACAGAGGATAATTCCTACTGACTTTGGCGATCCCCTGACTTTTCCATGAGGTGGCAATTTTTGTATTTTACTGACATATATATAAACAATTGTTGGATGGATTGATGAGAAATTTGTTTAAAAAAATAATAATAGTAATGGTACCGAGAGGATGAACTGTATTAACTTTGATCATCTGATATTTCATCTAGTGCCATCATCACCTTAAAGTGTCAACTGTCCTATGTTTTGCTTTATGACCAAACACAAACAAAAAGAAACATGTTAGCATGTTGACATTAGCATTTAGCTCAAAGTAAAACTAGTACAGCCTCACGAGCTGCTAGCATGGCTGCAGAATGTTTTTATCCTTTTATTCTTCAGCAATACAAAGCTTCTTTTACTTTTCTAAATTCCTCTCAACTTTTAGTTGTGTCTACAGATATAATCAACTTATAACAATTCTATTAATGACAGTCGGCATGGAAAGTGAGACTAATGTCACTATTTTTAAAAATGAGAAAATGAAAGCACCTGTCCATTGGTGTATTTGACGACTGTGGATATGATTTCTAACGTCTCACAGGAAAGTCAGTGCATAAACACATTTAATTGTTAAGAATTTGCATATAAGTCAAAATACTGTACAAATAGTAATCAACATATAAGACTCTGAAATAACAGAGGCAAGCCTGAAAACCGTCTTTTCTCTTTGCATAGTTCATGGAGACCTGACAACCTGATCTCCCAAAAGTTTCCTGAAATGAGCACAAGAATATTTCCTCAGCACAATAGGGCGGACACAGACAGGTCCAGAAGCAGAGCAGTGAGTGAGGAGATTTTGGCCTTCAGCTCTGACAGCTCAGCTTCAACTGCCATCTTGTTCAAACAAGCTCATGACTCTGAATGAAGTCGTATTTTTAGCCACATTTTTATTCTTTAAGCAATGACTCAATCCTTTGACCGTGAACCAAATCCTAAATGAGAGTTCTAGGAGTTTACACCTCACCTGGTAAGATCACAGAGCAGTATGCAGATCACCTACTCTGAACAATAATCCTGTTAAACATTTCAAGGGATTCATCTCTTTTCCAATCACTGGCAACTGAATCTGTAGATCTTCAGAAAGAAAAACAAACCTTTTCAGCAACAACGCATACAAACAGAAAAAACAAGGACACATCAGTGTAACACAACATTTAGGGATCAAAAAATTAATGTTCCTGTTAGATCGGCTGTTTTTAGAGTGTATTATACACAGAATAAATTACACATGAGATCTGTAAGCTGCTTTTTGTCAGAGCCTCCGGATGATTTTCTGAACCACAGTGCATTTTATCTGTTTACCTGCCAAATTGTCTGTTCGTTCCAGGAAACCCTGCGTTAAACTTTCATTGTCTGTTCCCTGTTCTGCTTTGCTCTGTTTTAAACAGCGGTTTTAACAAAAGGCTTGTCAGTACGACAAAGCTCCTCTATGATCCAGTGAACAGTGAGCTCAGTGCTGCTGAGAGGGAGTCGTCACACAGCGGCGTGACGGCGACTTAAACCACAAATGTGGGTCATCTATAACCAATCAGTTTAATCTCATCCAGTGAGAAATACGAGCTATCAGGAAATAACTGTTGAGGTTAATTCAGGCCCTGAAAATCAATTTGCTTAATCAACCTCTGACTATAAGTGATGGAGTTCCACCTGAACACTCCTCCATCTTTCTAAGGTCTTTTCTTATTGATTTATAACAGTGTTTTGATTTGTTTTTACTTTAACTTTGATTGTTGCTTCATATTTAATATCACAGAGAAACATTTGAAATCAGGTGCTTTGTTACAGTAAACAATTGAAATTAAGTAAATAAAATAAGGTAAATATATTCACGTCACAACAATAACTAGCTACTTAAATCAAGCTGGCATCATGTTAATGAATAAAATAGTGGATACAAGTTGATTTACAATTAAATTAATATTTCACTTTTTTGTTTCTTCCTTCTTTATATGGAAGTTGGGAACCACAGTGAACTGCATATCCCATGTGGACTTGCATGAAAAAGCACAGGAGTCCTATGTTCAGTGATGAAGTCAGATGGTCCCTTTGTGAATCTTTTATCATTAAAGGTCCCATATTTTACACTTCTCCTGTGTTTTATATGAAGTTTTGATCCATAAGAAGATATATTTGTGGTTTTAAGAACCAAAAACCATCTCAAAGTAGTTTGACTACTTTACTTTTCTGAGGCTTCTCTCTGGAGAAACAACACGTTGGTGAGCCAATCAGAAGAGAGGATATAATAAAGCAAAAAAAAAATATAGCAGATTTCAGGTAAACACTAAGAGAAACCAAATCCTGCAAAGGTTGGACAGTGGGTTCAGGTGGACGGGGCTTGGGGCATGGCTGAGAGCGGTGACGGCTTTGGGGTGACATCACAAAGTCCTGGCGGCTGGTTTTAAGGCTCAGTTTCTGAATACAGGTTGTGTGCATTTCTCTGTGGACTGAGGCTTTGATACTTTCACAGTATTAATATAGAACCTAGACCTGATTTATAATCGGACAACACATGGAAATCTGCCTTTATACAATATGGGACCTTTAAGTACTTGCACTGGACCAAAGTGTGCAGAGGCATCTTATTTGAATTTTTGATCTTCTCACTAACTGTATTATTTAATATGCATAAAAACGTGGAAAACATGTAATTTCCAGTTAATGTGGTTGACATGAGAAAGCATGCCACTATACTGGCAGGTCTGTATTCTGATTTCAATTATGGACGACAATATTTTGTCCAAGATAAAGATAAAAACATGTGTTCAACGACTCTGCACCGTCCAGAAATAACCCAAAAAACAGTAACTAAAGAGAAAAATGGAAAGGAGTAAGCGTTTGTTCCATCTGTGTTATTGGATATCAGTGTGAGATTCGTGTGTGTGTGTATACTGCAGTGCAGTTGGCAAACATGAACAGTTACTGACAGTCACTTCCAGGGAAAATGTGCAGTTTGTATTTATAAACGGCACCTACTCAAAATCCTCAGAGCCTTCTCCATTTGTCCTCTGTGCCATTTGTATGACAGAGCAGTTGCTGTGACTTTGTAGTCTGTGCCAACAGATACGATACAATTACTAGAATTTGGCTCAGTGGGGCGATTGATAATGTGGAGAGAGCTCTGCAGGAGCCACATCACAGGGAAACAGATGGGCTGTATTCTTGCTCGCTCCTTTATCCTGACTCGTAATGTGAGACTACATCGAGTGTGTGTGAACGTTTGTGTTGTAGAGAGAATATAGAGGAACACAAAAAGTGCAGAATAGGATCAACTGTGACTTTAAGAATGTTTCGACATAACTTATTATCATTGGCTTATACGTTCTCTAGAAAACTACAGTAAAGAAAAACACCTCTCAGCCTCTGACATTTTACACTGACAGTTTTAAAGAGGGTTTGTTCTGTTGCACTGCATGTGTGGTGCTAATCTTTTTAAAGTGTTTATCTCCAGACATGTTTTAAACAATGTAAAATTCTCTGCTATTATTAATATTTTGTTTAACATGAACGTTAACATGACATGGGGCATGACATGGGGCTGTAAACTCATCTACTCCTACTTCATCATTGAGAAATTCTGCATCAGGCCTTAAGCCCCGCCCACCGCCGCTGTTATCGTTAAGTTGACAGGTGAAAAAGCAGCATATCAAGATGTTTAGAGGAGGAAACATCGGAGAGACTCAGCCACGTGTTTGAGCCTCAGTCAGACCCAGACTGATGAATAACTGTAGCTATTTGTTCATGTTGTTTGTTAGCTTGTAACTGGAAGTGGCTGACACAGTGTTAGTGGTTGTGCTCACTCTCTCTACTGACAAGGTTTCAGGTTTATTTTTCCCGCTCCCTGCTCCCAAAAGTTGACGGGATTGGTTCCTTAGTTATATGATGTATGAAACCCCGGCTGTCTGATTCGGATTTATGAGGCTGTCATTGGTTCACTGCAGTTCCAAGGTGGAAACACTCAGTCATGGCGTTGAAATGTCGTGTACTATATATAAAAAATCATATGGATGTTAACAAGGTTAAAAGCTTGATTTCCATCAGAGGGGGTCTTTACACCTAGTGCTCAGAACAACAGGGTGATATTAGGTGTTATTAGAGTTCAACAGTGCTTTTTGATAACATAGCAAATGTACAGTGAGCGTTAAGTCATGATCATCCAGCACACGCTGTGAGGAGTGTCATGTTATAAACCAAGCTAAAGGTTTAATTAGTTATACATTTTTCAAATGGGTACTCCCATTCTCTTTTAATCTCCTCCTTCAACCTTTTTTTTTATTATTTCACTTTCTCCTTTTTTCTCTCAGTTTTGAGTTGGCAGGACAACGTTTCTCATCCTGCCGATGAGAATACTGTGAACTTACTGCAAACCACTGCATCTCTCCTGCCCTCTGTTTGTTTGTTCCCTCAAGCACATGAGCATCCAGGCTATCTCTCTCTCTCTCTCTCTGCTCTCTCTCTCTCTCTCTTTCTATCTCCTGATTTTCTCCTCCCTGCCCTCTCTTGTCACTCAGGCTCTCTGCTGGACCACCGTGGGACCTCTCTCCATCTCCCAGCTGTCATAGCCTCAATCCAGATGTTTACTCCTCCAGGAGTCCCAGCCTCCTCATCCTCGTCTCTCTCTCTCCCTCTGTGTTTGTTTCATTCTTCTAGATGTGTGAATGATGTGCTTGGTTTTGCCTCTCCATGTTTGTGCTCAGGTCCTATCTGTTTGGTTGTACCTGGATGATGCTTGATGTCCTCCCACATCCTATTCTTCATTAATATTTATCATCATTAGTGTTGTCATCCTTGTCAATATTGTAAATCTACTTATCCATACAACATGTATTGTATGTCTGTCTGTCCTGGAAGAGGAATGGCGGGTCTGAGGACAGATAGTGTCATAATGCTGTACACATTGTTAAGCCCCTTGAGGCAAAGTTCTGATTTGTAATATTGGGCTGTATAAATTAAATTTGATTTGACTTTATTTGTAAAAAAAATAAATAAAAAAAATAAAAAATAAGGAAGCTAGATTGTTGGGTTAAATGTGCTTTATAAAATTATGTTAAGTGCAAATAAAGCAGTTAACGAGACAAAAAAAAGTAAAAAGCCTTAAACAGCAATCGTGAGCAGGAGAGAGAAAAACAGAAACAGCAGAGTGGGCAAACTGGCATGTTTTTATGGGAAGAACAGCAGTTGTTATTTACTCCTCAATGGTCCCTGGCGATTTGGGAAAATGAGGAAGCCCAGGTGCCTGTCAACAGGCCAGACTTTGATCAATGAGCCTCTGGGTAGCAATTACACTTTTCTGTTGTCTGTGTGGTCCGCGGTTGGTGCATTTCGTATTTGAATCTCATGTTTATTAAAGCGGGAAACAAGGAACTGCCTTCTCTTTTTTTCCAGCGCAGCAGGGTTTTTCTACTGGTGTGGGCACACAGTCATATATCTAAAATAAGTAGAAATAAATGGCTTGCTTTGCCCTTAAAGTGCTTTCCAGCTGTGCAGCCAGAAATAGTGTAATGTAGAGCCCATTTCCACTTCACACAGCAGAAACACAGAGAGTTTCCACTGTACATGGACCTGCAGCTCGGTTGTACCTCGGAAGCACAAGGACTTGATATTTTATATAGGCTGTGCGAGGATCAGCAGGTTCTTATGGGGCGAAAATTAGTTTATAAATTGTTTATTTTACAAGGACAGATACAGTCACAAGGACAGTGGAAGCAAATTCCTGTTGCATTGTGCTTTAAATTATTTTGAGATAATGTCAGCTAGTTTAATATCTGTCCTTGGAGCAGGTAGATGTACAAACACTTGATGGTTTTTGCTCAGCAGTGTTTGTTGTTCTCTTTACCACAGATTCACTTACTGTTTATTCTTTACCAGCCTTCCAGATTATTGCCATATATATATATATATAGATATACATACCTATGACAGTTTTGTAGCGTGGATGTTATCATGTGCTTGGCTTTATATTCTACCATTTATGTTAAGTGCATAATATCCATATGTATAATACAGTGTACAGTATGTGTAGTGGCTCTAGACGCATGATCAAATAAATAAATAAAATAAATAAATAAATACAGTATATATTTTGCAATATCTGCATAGTGTCGGCTTTGTTTTGTATCATTTACATTATTTTGTCTCACTTCAACACAACAAAACTAAGTCCACCCCTGTGCAATATCACTAAAATGTTAAATGATTCAAAACTGTATCATCTTACAATAATTCTATTATTTTTTACTATAAGTGAAAGGTATTTGATCTTAAATGTTATTAAAAACTAAACGGTTAGATGGACTATATTGAAAATATGGGGCGTAAATTAAAACGTCTGTGCAACAAAAGTGAGTACACCTGTGATCACTGCAACAAATTTCATTACTTGTGATTTCCAATTAAGGCTAATTGCATGAACAAGGTTATAAAAGAAGCTGTGAACACTGCAGCTTCTTCAGTTTAGGCCTGAGTTGTGTCTCATGCAACATGATTCACATCGTATGGAACTGCCTGATCAAGCAAAAATCAGACTTTATAATGACGACTGACGGCACAAGAGCATCAGAGGTCTACTGAACATAAGCTGAAACACGGTTGCAGGTGAGGAGGTACAGAAAGATACATAAAACTAATAACAGAGGGCGCAGTGACGCCATGCACAATTTGCTATCTATGAAACCTTGCACTGAAAAGCAGATAGGTTAGTGCCACTGACCTGGCACCAGCATTATCTGTGAATAGTGATGTTCCAGTTTCATTGTGAAGGACACTGCACGAGGTCAGTTACAGATGATGCTCACAAAACTGCAAGAATAAACTTTGCCAAAGCGCATGAGGAGAAGCCTGATGAATATATTGGCAGCACATCCTTTGGTCAGATGAAACCAAAATAAATTAGTTTGGATCAGATGGGGTCCAGCATATTTAGCGTGGACCTGGCCAGAACTACCACAGTGACTGCATAGTGCTGACTGTGAAACGTGGAGGTGGGAGTTGTGCTGATGTGGAGCTGCATGAATGCAAATTGTGTAGAGGAGATGACATTTATAGATGGCACTATGAATTCAGGTTTGTTTACCCAAATACCGCATAAAAAAGCGACTCCTGGTCTCAAGGAGCTTGACAGGAGATGAATTTTCCAATGTGACAATGATCCCAGACACAAACACAAGAAAATCACATAAAAGTTTGTCAAGAAGAAAATAGTGAAACCCATGACTTTACCAATTATCTCCCCTGACTTGACTCCAATAGTATTTTAAAATGGAAGGTAGAGCAACCATAGCCCTGAAGCAAAGAGCGGCTGAAAAGAATCAATGAAGAAAGGCCGCACATCTCTCCACAGATGTGTGCAAGACTGATCAAATCTGTCATGAAAAATAAAAGCAGGCAAACGGAATATAGAAAAATAAAAAAATGGATTCTCACTAATGAAGGGTGCACTGACATTTGCTGAGGTTGGTTCTTTAATATGAATCTTTCATTATAGTTTAATCAGTCAAACGTTTCTGTTTTCAAATTAATTGGTTTCATTCTTCTTGAGCTTTGGCTCAAAACAAATAAATTCGTTTTAAATGAACAGGATGTGTAATTATCTAACATTTTAGTGATACTGACCAGAGGTGCTCTCAGTGTTGCTGTATACTGTGTTTTAAGAAAAATCTGTAAATGGAGCAAATGGAGGAGGAGTGGAGGTCACTGCTCCAGGTACTGCTGTATTTGAAACCACTAATTTACACTTAAAGTAGCCACATGTCATTTCGTAAACTCAACAAGTCCTCCCACCTTAAGACAATATATACAGTAGGCCACTTGTCCTTGCTCTCTGATACGACAACGAGCTCATGCTTTCCAGGTTTTTAGCTGTATATAACAGGTGATTAGCAAAACATGTTAAGCCATTTAAGTTTTGCATGAATAAGAAAAATGTTTCAATCTGTTAGTTGGGTGTGTGTGTGTGTGTGTGTGTGTGTGTGTGTGTGTGTGTGTGTGTGTGTGTGTGTAAGAGTCGAGATAAAAGGAGAACAAAGTCCGACTGAAGGATAAAACTGGCTAACTTTTGATACAGCCATGCATGGGAACAGAAAGTGGGATAAGATATTACATATTAGAGTTAAATTTAATGTTTCCAACTTGTTCAACATCTTGGTGCTTTTTATTGTATCCCTGTAGATTGGATTACCAACTACCTTTGATGGGAGCTCAGAAATGCAGCTCTAGTATATTTTCCCATTCAGGGAGAGTGTGTGGATACATCAGTGATAGATTTACCAGAAATGATCTGGGGAAGTGTCATGTCCCAGACATTCAATACTGGATATGGTCTTCTATACATTACAACTTATGGCATTTCTGCTTCATTAGACCGCTTACAGTGAAAAGGCGCGGAAAAAAAGGGTGAGAGGAAATGTAGCTGAGCAACAAAAGGATCCAGATCAATTTCCAACCGATTACGGCCGAGACTCCAGCACAGCCCAGACGTCACTATCTTTCAGTTTTTATTCCATCCTATGCTTTTATCTTTTTCTATGAACTGGAGGTAAAATGAATCAAACTACATTTTTGTTTCAGTGGTTTTACATGCTTGCTGTGTTTGGACTTTCAGCTGTCTTTAACATCAAAGGCCGGTCAGCGTCAGATACAATCAAAGCTGCGTCTTCACTCTCTTTTTATTAGTTGACATAATCCAAAGTTTGTTTGGAATCACAGTAGCATTACTCCATGTTTGCCTTGATTTAGATTTTTAAAACTGCTGATACATCAAACACTTGATAACAGCAAGGTTTTCTTTATGCAGTATATAGTTTTTTTTATAAGGAGACCTGAGCTTTTATTTTCATTTCAGTATCCTGACTGATGGGTTCAAATGACGTTGTAAACTTCACTTAACTTTTAACTTTGTCAGCTGTTTATGGGTTGTTAAAATTCATTATGTTGCAATAATGTAACGTTATTATTATTATTTATTGTCTAGATGGTTAAAATGAAATCTTTAAAGGTTTTTTTTTTTTTTTTTTTAATGGAAATAGACACACACACATTCACACACCTAAACCTCGCCAAGTGCTTTCTTTGTCCCGATTAATTTTGTGCTTTTTCAGCAGGACTGCTTTATCATCATAGAGGAAAATCACCTCTGTGCAAATTGAAAATACTTGGCCTTAATCCATCTACGTGTTTGGCGCTGTCTGAATTCAGTTAGACGTGGTCCATGTGTGTACACTGTTGATATGTGTGTATGTTTGTTGGTTTGAGTGAGAGAGAAAAAAGGGGAAAGGATACATTTAACTTGCAGACTTCTAAATCTATAAAGCTAAATCTCCTTAATTATGACTTTACCGAACGATTAATGAACCAACAACAATAGGTAAGTTTAACAGTTAAATCTGACATCTGACAAATGTCCCCTCACCTTTCTGATTATCTTCATGTGTTTACATCACAGTAGGCATGACCTTTTTCCCTCGGCTTTAATTACATTAAACTGAACCGGGCAGATGTCAACAAAAGGGCACTGGGCCGGACTGACCTTTCTCCTCCTTTAGATTGCAGTGAGGGGGCCGAGGTGCAATATGGGGGCTTTTAGTGACTGGACAAACTCTGCCCTGGAGTCATCCAAACTTTCACACATTCAAACGCACACATTTGCATGTGGATCTTAATTTCATTCATCTTTGCAACTGTTTTTTTTTTTTTTTAATCACTGCCTCTTCTTGCTGCAGTCACATGAACCAAAAACTGAACAACAAAGGTTTTCAAGAGGTTTCCCACAAAGCAATGCTGTAACATTTACACAGGCGAGCTTTCATTTTCCCTGAGAATGAAGGGCGAGGCAGTGACATCTTGGTGGTGTGATGATTATAGAAGCCTGGGAGTGATATAAGCCATCCATCATCGTCATACTAGCCAGATGAAAACCAGCATATAGACACAGACAGCGAAGGCAGTCAGCTGTAGGGTAAAGGAGCTGAGGCGTAAGCACCAGTGTTGCGGAGAGTTATGAGGAAGCATCTCCTCCTGCTGAGAACTGACAATCAGAGACGTCTCTAGCTCATGCCCCGAGGATGTTTGTGACACTGTTTAGGATGCACAGTGTATCCTGCTAAATTATCACACAAAGAGGGCTAACACTCAGAACCAGCTCCTTCTTCAGCTCTTTTTGTGATTGGAAAAGTTTACTTAGAATAGGGATAAAGTGGTTTATACTAAAGGTGGATATTTATGTCACATGTGTGTCATATTTGATTTTCTGGCAATTATGATGTGCCTAACCCTAACCCAAAGTACGGGTTCACCTTGACCCTGGGGAAAGAGTAATCGAACCCTCTTCAATCCAAACTATTTACACAAAATGTTGGTTTTTAACAGAGTAACAACCTTAAAGATAATGGGATGAGAGATCACGTTCAAATCAACAGATCACATGATTAAAACAATATGTTTACAGAGGTAAACAAATTCCTTCATGATGCTAGTCCTCTCAGCACCACTGACTCAATCAAATTCAACTCAAGTCCACTTCAACACAAAGCTACTTGAGGGTAATACAGTGTGAGGGAATTTTCCATCTTTAGGTCTAGTGTCTTTTCATTAAGTCTCTTTTCTTTCATTTAGTCAGCATCTCCACACAGGTCTTACTCACAAGTCACTAACTATTGACAGTAGCTCATTGTTTAGCGAAAGCTTATAGCTGTGAAGACGCATCTGCTCATTCCCCATCAGCAGTGGCCATGGCAACCAAACACCCTCAGAAGACGGACAGAGTGGCAGGTGAAGGAGGTAAACAGACTTGTTGAGCAGCCGGTGCCTCAGGCTCTCATGGCCACTTGGTTACACAAGTTCTTTGATTGAAGGACACAGGTACATAATGTTGTGTAAAATGTGAGGTAATATGTAGGATTAGGTATATATATATAGATATACATAGTATATGTGTAGATGATGTGATTCAATGATGAACAGACCCATAGACTATTTCCATTCCATATTGAGTCTATTGGGGTTTAAATACTCCCTCCCAATACTCCCTGCCTTCAGATTACACTGGTTAACTTGTTAATATTTGTGTTGCTCATCTCTCTTCTCCTTGACACACTAGGCTTCAATAAATGCTTCTGCTTAAGCCACCTGAGATCTCCCAGAACGTCTTCCTTCAGCTCACAAGATTTCCATCACATGCAGATGCCAAAACATCTGTCTGTTGCCCCCTGTGTCACAAACAGGCGTATGATGTAGTATAACTGATGCACCACCATATGTCTAAAGGTAAAATGCCATATAAATGAAAAAACGTCCATAGGGACAAGGATATTTACAGCAGCTCACATTCTCATGGACATACAGATCCATGATAACATCCATGGTAAAGAAGCAAATCCTCTCATTTCAGAGGCTACAACCGATGAATGTTTCTTTTTTTCTTGATAAATGTCATGAATGATTAATCAGCTCTAAATTTCATCTTCACAGCAAATCAAATTTCTTTTTCAGTTTTTTGCTGATGTTTCTCTTTTTTGTAATTGGTGTTAATCTAGGATTAGTGGCGCATTCTTTTTTGGTGATGCAGTAAACTTAACAACTTTTGGAAAAGCATTTTCCATTGTTTTTCGGGGGCTATATAAGCATTGGGAACCAGATCCACTGCTAGCAATTCTAGGAGCAACTATCTCTTAATCTTCTACCAAATATGAAAAAATGGCTGTATTGTTTGGAGTGGTAACTGCAAAGAAGTTAAATCTTTTTTTTTTTGAAGGTTTTTTTTTTTTTTTTAGCTATTTTTGGCTTTATTTGGCAGGGACAGTGAGAGAGAGACAGTAAAGTTAGGGAAGAGAGAGAGGAGATGACATATACCAAAGGGCCTTACTCGTATTTGAACCCGGGGAACTGCGGTAAGGACCGAGCTTACACGGTATGCGCTCTACCAGGTGAGTGACCAGGGCGCCCCAAAGAAGGTCATTCTATGAATGTGGAAGCTGGACTCTGTACGAACATATGATTTGTGGTTGGGAGAAATGGCAAACACACTACATCTGGAGACACCTGGAGATTTTACAATGAAGATAGATCAGAGATGGGACCATGTACTGAAATTCTTTCAGGGTAAGAGTGTGTTGAGTCCAATGTAAAGCACCATGTTGTGTCTTCTGTTCTCTTTTTTCTCCCAAAAGGTACTGTGATATGTGCATGTCCTTTTTTTAAAGACACACTACCTCACACTTAATTTATCTGTGTTGTTATGGATGATGTGCTGTGCTCATTTGTGGGGATTTTATTTTATTTTATTTTATTCTCCTTTTGTAAGTTTGTATTCTGACTATACAGCAAATAAATATACATTTAAAAAATTTTTTTTTTTGGCTTTTCAAATGGTCCAAGTTTTCGATATGATAAAATTATATCCAGACATCCATGAGCCTGATGAGGAGTATTATACCTTATTCTGAAAGTCCTTTTCTCAATGTGCCAAAAATTCTCAATCTGATCTGACCATTTTTTACTTTGAGGATGTTTGAATTCACAGGGTATGAAACCTAGTTTGAGTTGTTTTTACTCGTGTTTGTTCTGGCAAGCCGACCGCTAACTTCCTCTGGGAGGGTAAAACTGATATGACCATGCAGGGATCCAACTGCACAGGATCACCCTGTTAGATACAATCTGATGTCCTTTTAAAGGAGGACGCATCTAATCTGACAGCAGTGCAGCTTGCCTCCCTGCTGAGAGTTGAACCCTGGCCTCTGGAGGCTCATCATCTACAGTGTTGCCATTTGCCAGAGCAAAAATAGAAACACTGACAACATGGCATGAATAAATCAACATTAACATCACTTTAATGTTCACACATTTTCTAAAAATGTAGTTTTGAGTTTACACTAGGGCAGGTTAACCAGGGTTATTTCTGCTCTCCACATTCCCCATTAACTATTTCAGTAACCAGGCAAAGAGACAGCTCCATGTCAAGACTGAAATTTCAGACAATTCCTTTATATCTTTTTATTTATTTTCAAGTCTTCAGATATATAACACACTTGGGCTTGCACCCAATTATTTATCATTTCTAGTTAAGATCCCATACTCAAATGTCATACATGTACACACAGTATATTGAATTTGTACATGTAAAATAAAAATATATATGTAAAATATATAAATAATATATATACAAACTATTAGAAATTGGATTGATTTTATATATTCATATATGTTTATGTATGTATGCTCATATTGCAGACATGTTACATAAATATGTATCCATCCCAAAGCCTAGCAAAATATATTGATATTATATACAGTATTATATACAGTTGTTCTAAATTCATCACATACATATATTATAAATAATATATGTACAGATACAAATTTTACTATGGGTATTTCATATATGTTATAAACTTCTATCTATCATATATCTTCATATAGCCAGAGGATGTATATGTGTGAATACATTCCCTTACAGGTGACCTATATGGCAACATCAGTCGTGGTATAGGGACATGTATGTCATATTTCTATGAGATATAAAGGATCAGAACATAAAAAAATCACCATGCTTGCACCCAACAAAATCAGTAGTTCAGGCTGCCAACACCAACCTCAGAGAGGCTACAAACATTTCAGCGTGTGTGCATAGTACAAATACAGTCTCCTGTGAGTGCACCACCTCAGCCTTCCTTACATATAGAATAGAGAAGTGCACTTCATTAATCTATGTTTTGACACCTGACTTTCACTTGAACACCATCTATCCTCCTTAAAAAGATTTTTTTTTTAGTTTTTTTTAGATTGTGACATATGATTAATGCTTCATTTAAATGAAGAACCAGAGATACAAGGTGCACTGAGACATCATCTTGCAGCAGTAACTTACTGCATATTCAGTTTAGTTTTACATTGTTTGTGTTTGTGTGATCAACAAAATAAATAAATGATATTCATTCACATAGTCACTGTTCATGTCATGTCACGCTCTCCAAGCAGCACATGAGTGCAACCTCTGGTAAAGGAATGAGTTCTGTATCTGTAGGGGGTTTATGTCTTTTTTGAAAAATGCAAAGGACCTGGTGTGAGACATTAATGGTCATTGATGTGGATTGTAGATGATAAATGTTTCATACTTGGTGTGAAACTGTGTTCAGATTGCCAGGTTTGACAATAACAGGTATTTCATTGCATATTTTCATTGGACCGAAAGGTTTTGATCATTTTTTTTTGTGTTGTGGATGCTTATATTTACATGTATTTAATATAAATTCTTGTGTATTTACAAAACACATTGAAGGGCATTGTTTGCAGGGCACATGTTTTAATGATCTTGCCTTGGGCGCTAACAATCTGAGATACACCAGTGACTGTGCTGCACATATCAACAGGGAGAGTTATAAAGAATAATTAGCTCCTTGGAGATGTGATATACAGATATGTTCCTGACCCATTTTAATGGCTATCTCAGCTCAGAATCTTAAATACTGATACTCATTTCTGAGTATCATTTTTCTGTATTAGAGTGTCTCACATATTTCCTGACCACCCAAGTGTGTGCACACAAAGCAAACTGTGTCTGTGAATGTGGGAGGTTTCTCGGGCCTCCCGCTCATTCTGTCGAGACAGCGTCTGGTATTTGGCCCTGCAGGTGAAGCCAGGTGACCACTGGAGCATCCATATCAACAAAAGCCTGGGTAGGACACATCGCACCGGACAGGACAATGTGCTTTATGCAGGACTCAATCGTGAATATGCTCACTTGCACTGGACTGCCTTCTACTTACTCCAGTATTTCTAAATGATGAAATTCCAGTCTGAATACCTGGATACTAGGCCCCCAACCAGAAAAAGGGAGGGAGGAACTGCGGCTAAACAAACAAAAAAAAAACAATTTAAGCCCTGGAAACTCAGGTTTGACAGTTTCCAAAACACATTCCTGAAAATAAACATCACAGCACAGCACAAGATGCAGTATTAAATACTTCATACATATGAAATAAAGAAAAGAACTTGAGGGGAAAAGCAGAAACAGAAAAAGGCAAGAAAAGCCTGTGTCATATTAAGGTATATTAAAACCTTTTCTGCCTGCTGTCGTTCCTTTCCTTCTCTTTTTAATAATAGACGTCTTTCTAGTCGCTAACAACACTCCACATCGAGATGCTCTGATGAGTGTGTGTGTCTGTGTGGGCCCTCTATAATAGGTGTCTTTGTAATTGGTTGGTTGATGGGCTGATCACTAACAGGCATGAGATGAGCAGCTCAGGGGAGGAGACATCCAACCTCACTCTCCTTCTGTTGCCATGTCACCATGACAAACACGTCTGTGAGGAAACCAAACAAAGCTGTGTGCTCTTAGGAGGAATACTTTACAATCCAAAATTAAAATCAGTGTAAATTAGTCTTTAATTTTGTAAAATTCCACTATAAATCAGATGTGTGATATGCAAGTGAAACTGAAATACCGGCATATTGTTTTTGCTACTCTCCTTATTACAATAACAACAATAGCAAAAGATTGTTTTAGAGTAGAGAGGACTTTAATATCTAGAGGACAGTGAAATTATCTCTTTTTAAGGATTTACTCTGTGATTTTATCATACTGCCTAACAGCATCCCATTTCATAAAATATCCCTCCAGCTCATTGTGATGTTTTGAAAATCAATCATACATTTTCATTTCATTAATTCCTTCACCACCGACTGCCACCTCACAGGGAATAAGACCATTATTCTGAGACACTCAAATGCTAAGACTCGCAGAGTTTATTTCAGGGTTTGTATAAGTGCATTAGTCTTAGCTGTTTCACAAGCACATAGTTTTGTTTTCAGAACTGAATGCCATTTTAAAAGGGAGTATAGTCGCATCACGACATATCCACCAAACAGCATATGTTCTTTTTGATTTGTTCAAACTCCATAAAACAGCCATTTTTGACAGCCCATATGGTGAACAGGAAGAAGAATAGCAATTTGACAAAGAATAGCCTAAAGTCGTAGGAAACACAGTGTGAGCAAAGCAAAGAACGTGACATGTTGCAAAAAGTCTCCCATTGTTGTCACGTCATCGTGACAGATTCACTGAAAAACTCTTTTAAAGGAAACTTCACCGCAGGTCAAAATGCCTGTATACTAGGCAGAGTGAACAATAGATGTGAGGAGCAAATGAGATCCAAGTATACAGGTTGTCTCACCACTTCTAATCTGATTCTATCAAATCATTGACAGGCCCAGTGCTGATACACCCTGATCCCAGAAAACTGCTTGGCATTTTTAACGTGTTGCATTAAATCAGCTCTGTTCCTGACCCTGTGCCCTAACCCCTTTGTAAGGACGGCAGGAGAACAGAACGATTTCCCTCTCAGGAACCAGTGATTTTGCAAAAGGAATAACTGTAGTAACTACAAGATGTTATGTTTTTTGAAAATAATAATTCTAATTCTAAATATTCTGTGTGCATGCTTCTTACTAGGATTTTACAGGGTGATTGTTGTTAAGATTGTACCAGAATGAAATTGGGGTACTTGCTCAGTGGTTGTTTGGTGTTTATTCACTAGTTGCTAAGCTAGGATGTTGCTGACCGTCTGTACATGTGGCTTTCAATGGAAAGTTTGAGCCTTAGCTGGCTCTGAGCTTTTGTCCAGCACATACAGGTTTTTCTGCACTTGACTCGATGTATGTTGAACTGCATAAAGTTTACGATGTTGCAGCCAAAATAATGTAATACAGCTGTTGAGAGAATAATGGTACACGGCTTCTTCTCATGCAATGATTCAACTGCTAGCAAACAAAAAAGAGCCTAAACCGCACAGGGGAAGCATTTAGCAGCAGTTATAAAATTGCTGGTGAATAAAGTGGTCGACAATTTTGAATTTTTCTGAAAAAACACATCTTCTTTTCTAATTTTGCAACATTTATAACATGACATGAAGCCTGAGACAAATATTTTGATACTAACATACATATACTAGGCCTCAGAAAGGGAGGAATAACAGGCTGAGTATGAGAGAGAGTTATCATGTGCATTCCCCAGCAAGCTCACCAACAAAGAACAATTCTAATCTAAACTGTCGCAGATTTTATAAGGTCGATCAAAGTGAGACAATGTGTGAGTCAGCGAGTGGAAGATAGACTGAAGTGATACCTTAAGTCCTCCACACTCTGCTGCTGATCCCTGGTCCACTCCGGTGATGTAAATACCCAAAGCATATTCTGCTCCCCCCCGGATCATTAGACCAAGAGACCGGCCGTCGTCCAGAACCAAGTTGACCTGTTAAAGACAGACAGAGAAAGCAGGGGGTTAAATATCTGAAATAGTGTGAACCAGGCACCCCTTAAATATCACTATTTTAAAACGGTGTTTGCAGTCTCAATTGTGCTGCTTGACAAGCTGCCAGATTTTCCTGCGGTGTCGATCTGTTCACAGTGAAATGGAAATGTGAAACACAATGCACGGAGAAAATGACAGCCCTGCTCTGAGCTGGGATTTGTCGGCTGAAAATAAAGAATTTCAGGAGCTACTTAGATGTGGTTACTCAGAGCCAGTAATGAGGCGGCTGAATCCATTTTGACTGGAGGAATGACTGTCTGAATCGGTCAATTAGTTTGTTTACAAGGCTCATCTTAAATCTGAAGAATCTAATACCTTTATCTATGTTGACATTTGTTTTATAGCTGAAACCGTCATTTCAACATGATTAACAGAAACCTAAACAATATGGCAACATTCGAAAGAGAGCTAAAGGTTCAGAGTGAACACTGCATTATTTAACTGAGTGAAAGAAGTTGTAATGGCATCTATCTTTCCCTTCTCTAGAGGACAAACAGCTTTGGGATGATTGTTCAGAGGGTGAGATTCCGACACTGGCAAGCAACCACTAACACTATATTTTCACAATTTATAAAACATATGTTTCAGTTCTTCTCACCTCAACAAGGACTCAGTGATGAGGAAGAAGTCATTTTTTGATCAGATTAAAGGGTGAAGAGATTATAACCAAACCCACATAGATTAATGAGGAGGTCCACTCCCACTCTTCTGCCTTCTGCACAAATGATACACAACTTTCACAAAGTAAAATATGACTCATTTCACAGTAGAGTGAACCCGACTCATCCCTCTGAGAATCCCTCTAACAAGGAACCGGAGCAGCATTTGACATACAGAGGGGGAAATGACCTTGACTAAAAGCATCAATAAAGAATAAAGACTTTTAGGGTCCGCGGGACGTGTTATTGCTCAACATAAAGTCAGCCTGCAGTTACTTCTCTCTAAAAGGGGAACCTGGATGTTTCTAACAGCTGCTGAAATCCAGCCTCATATCCACAAATCCACAAGCCATCATTCTTAGCTGGAACGGTGTCTTCATGCAACTTGTATACAGAGTTTTTGCCCGATTTGCTGTGATCAAGCCAGTTTTGCCGAACGTAAAATCTTCAGATAATGACACTTGACTGCTCCACATATGTACAGTGGAGCAGCTGTAGATACAGTATGAACCTCCCCTCCATGACTTGATGGAAGACTTGGGTCTTATATGTCTGTTCTGGAGGCTACAGTTTGATGAAGGGTTCATTTGTCTGAAAAACAGCTATCAGTATTTTAACCCAATGGCAGGTATAATCTGCTCGTCTTTGTTTGGTGCCTCTGGGTCATATCATCAACAGTGTCCCTTTACTCTGCAGCTATTTGCTTTGGTCACGGAGCCTTTAGCTCCCTATTCCAGTAATCTATTAATGTCAGAGCCCTCATTGTTAATGACACATGCTGATGATTCCCAAATCTACTTACTTTACTTACTTACGCCGTCATATTTTAAGAATTTACAACGCTTTATCTTGGAGGCCTAAAGCATACTGTGGTTCTCAAAGACATGAACAGGTTGTCAAAAGGAAGTTATTACCCAGGGTTCATTTAATAAAACGGCTCCACTGTCTTTCACTAATGGCAACTTGTATGAACTCAACAATTCCAAAATATGTACATTTGGAAAGCAAAGAGATCACATTAAAGTTTACATTGTCCACTGGGAAAGGTTCAGCAGTGGGCCAAAATTTAAATTGTACTTTTCCTCCATCACAATGAGACCCTTCATTACTCGGTTTGATCTAATGCAGCGGTCTCTTGCCAAAACTGAAAAGGGGCATCAGTTGCACCCTGGCAGCTACAAGATGACACATGCAAATATCTCTATGAAATAATGTCTGTTTTTTATTTTCCTGCTGCTGCAGGTTTGGCATCTGGCGCAGAAATCTAACTTTCATTTGGTGCATATGGTGCTGCGGTCCTTTAATAAATGTCTGCTTACTGGAGGTGAGCCAGTGCTCAGTGGGAATATCGAGGCATTCGTGTTCTCTTTGACATTTATGCACGACATGGAGAATAGTTTTAATTACCAGACTCATCCTTCTTTTATTGGCAGAAACAAAGCAGCTCTTAAGGCTCATAGTGTTCCCTGGCATCAGCTGTTATCGTGGAATCAATTCAATATAACATGATCTTTCTCTCTAAGAGGAGTCTCAGAGTCTGTTTTGTAAGCAACTGAATCTGAGGCACAATTCATTGGGACTTTGTTTGGGATTGCACTTAACCACAGACGAGATTCTTCAATTATATTGTGCATGTTATGAAGACTGAAGACTGAAATCAGCACTGCGTGTGTGAACAGCTAATGACATGATAGCCAGGAGCAACACCTGTAACTACAATGATAGTCACTGCATGCCGAAGAGGCAACTGTGGTAGCTTTGGACAGTGTTTCTAGGAATCAAAGCACCAAAGGCATAAATTTCATGTCAACCTCTTACTACCTGAAATGACAGGACTTTGAACACTTTTGTTACTGATGTGAAGCACCTCACGGGACGAGTTCTACACATTCACAAACGAATGCCAGTGAGCAGACTGCCAATTCTCCAAAGGCTGCTCTGTCATTGTCAGGCCAGTTTGACACATGCCAGCCGACATCAGCTGCAGTATAGGGAAGCAATAGCAGCAGCAGTTTTGACCTTCATGTTGCTGTGTATCAAAGACACTGAAAACCTGAAAACGACACGTAGTTTCCTTTCACATGCAGACACACATCAGACAAGACTAGCATTACCTCTTTTTATTCCGAATGACACATTTATTCAAAGAACCTAAATATTAGAAATGGATATTAATTTCTTTTTGAATAGGAGTAAAGAAGCTACAATAGACAAACTATCTGCAGGATTAATATTTTTGAAACATTATCTGCATGGCATTAACTATAGCCTGTATTAACGTAGCTGAAGCACTCAAGATTAATGTGAAGCTTTCAGCTGCTGAAAAATTGAAAGTTCTAGTGTAATAAATCTTTTAAACAGCTCTGACAGCTCCTTCCCTGAGAGTCCTGAGGTGGTGAGAGGGTGGAGTTCTGTAGGAGTTAAGGTCCAATTACTGTTATGTTTGTTTCTGATCTATTTTTTTTGTCTATTAGTGCTACTACTATTTTAATTTACTCCTAATTTACTCCTTACTTCTTTACTTCAGTTTTTTTCTCCTGGGGAAATGAAGAGCGTCTGCCATTGTGCAACCAAAACTGAAAGAGAATAGAGCTTTTGTTTTCCCAGATAGCTGTCCGTGGTGTTCCTCAGGCAGCAGAAATGGCGGTTGATGGAACCCGGAGTAACTGTGGAAACTCTACTTGGCAGAGAAACATCAACACAGCACACTGTAATGCCCACCCTGAACAACAGGCACACAGGGCCAGTAAAGAGACTGGCTTGGCCATTAAAAACTTTATGGATTTTTTACAGTCCACTGATGTGACAGCCAACCTGGGTAGTCTCAATGGTCAGTCCAGGAGAGCTCCAGGATCTGAGAGGGTACAAAACTGACATTCAGTTAGCATTACTTCTACTAGACCAGAAACCTGCCTATTTATTAATACAGCCGGGGGTTTGCCTTTATCATAGCACTGCGGTCGGGGTTTCTAGTTCAATTTGGGATTATGGTTGTTTGTTGGTTCGGACAGCAGCCAGCCTGACAGCAGTGTGATACAGCAGTGTTAGTGTGTGTGTGTGTGTGTGTGTGTGTGTGTGTGTGTGTGTGTGTGTGTGTGTGTGTGTGTGTGTGTCTCAAATAAAGAGGAAATGGTTTTGGTGGATAGTTTGTGGGAAAACGTTCAGACAACAACCACAGTGTTTTTCCAGAATAAAAATGACCATGTCAGATGAGGATATGGTGGCCCTGAGAGCTCAATTCACTGCAGAAAACATCTTCATCAATTTGACAAAAAATGCGTTGCAAATACTTGTTGTTCAATGCTTTTAACTTTAAAGACGATGATGCCTGTTACAGTATTAACATTTAGTCTGTGCCTTTAGAGGAAGTTGGGCATCATTTCTTAGAATAATTGTTATTTGTGATGTATTGATGAAACACTTTTAGACCCTGTTGCTTACTTTAGTGCTGCTTAATTTAGTTTGCCGTTTTTATATTCATGAATATTTCATTTGCAAGTGATTTGATGGTAGTAACAGCAATGTTAAAAGTGCCTAATGGGTGCAAACGAGGGAGTACAAGGGAGTGCAAATGTTTTGAAGGGATTTATGTCATGGCCACCTATAAAGGAATTAAAATTATGAATCATCTTACACAATTCTCTGGACATGTTATTCAACTTTTGAATATTTTACTTCTCCCCTGATAATATTATTCTTTTGAAGATAAAAAAAAAGTAGGCATTGAAAAACACTGATCCTTTGTTTTGCTTTCCACATAAAGTCTCACCTTCTTCTCATCTCCCTCCTGCAGTAGCTGCATGTTGCTGCGCCGCTGGCTGTCACTTCTCCTCAGGGTCGCGCTGCGATGCTCAGGCAGGTCAGGAGGAGGGGATACACTCCGACCCTGAGGGTCGACCCAGGTATAAACATGGTTGGTGACATAGCCGCCAGGAATTCGCCCGACTGAACGCACAGAGAGACAAAGCTTTTTACTGCCCTTCAGCACCTGAGGAGAGGAGAGGAGGAGAGGAGAGGAGAGGAGAGGAGGAGAGGAGAGGAGAGGAGAGGAAAGGAGAGGAGAGGAGAGGAGAGAAAATTTGTATTTCCCAGAACAGCATACATGAGTTCAGGTTTAAAGAGCAAAGAGTACACATGAATCCACAATTCAATCAATTGAATTTGATTTTATAAGGCCATAACATACTCCCCCATACATACATGTATGGGCACAAACACAGAGGTTAAAGCGATGTATATTAAAGACACACAACACTAAAACAAGCCGAGAGGGATATTTGGCAGAAAATTAAAGATTACAGAGAAGCAACCATTTTTCCGTGCTTCGACATCACTCCCCAAAAAAACCCAAGTGACATATCACTCACACACACACACACACACAACAAACACATTTTGAACACATTTCTAGTGAAAATTGCTGTTGGCTGTGCCTCATTGCCTTCTGATCGCTGGGTGTATGTGCAATCCCTCTGCAGATCAATGTATTCCCAGAGGTCTGGAGAAATCAAACTGAATGGAGTTGATCAAACAATCCTTGTGCTCCAACAACACAGACAGGACCTCTGCTTTCATCTCGAGTGAAAATGATCAGTTGCAATGTTGCTGATTTTAAAAGTGACATTACTGAAAGACTCATTTCATAGGTCTTAAAGTTTCAGTTTATGAGTTTGAAAAGAACGGGAAGGTCTCAGTACTGAAAGGTTTCATATCATTGTGTGTTAAAGACTATAGTCTATCAAATGCATCAAAGATCATAGTTACAACTGGGTGATTAGTAGGGCTGAAAAATTAATCGAAATATAATCATATATATATATATATATATATATATATATATACATATACACACACACCCCAGCCCATGAATCATATTCTCCAGACGTAAGGGAACAGGCTTTGTTGGTACATGACCCAACATACCCTGGCTGGGTGAAAAACCTTCATTTCTGAAGCAATGAATGTTTACTTCAGGATTTCATCATCATACATACTGTAGTGCTGCAGTGATGACACATCAGACATCACATCCTGATTAAACAAAGAGGACTACATCATCTGCAAATAGGTGAGACGTTAGCTGACCATCACTAAAATCAGGACTCTTTAGAGCTCAGGGCTGTCTGGTAAACTGTATATGAGTGACAATCAAACAAGAGGGGAGACCATGTCCACTGTTAGCAGATTACTGCTGTGTCAAATCAAATCTAAAATGTGTGTTTTTTGATTGTAAGTGACACACTATACTGGCTGGAACAAAAAGCAATTTATCCTAAATAGAATTGTTCTCCGTCTCTCTCCATCAGGATCTATATTCTTTCTTTTGTTTTGAGTTGTGCGAGATGAATCAGTGTTACCATTGAGACTAACTTTAACTTGTCTCTGGCCTGTTGCAGATGCATTGTTCAGCCGTTTGTGTCTGCTGTGTAATGTCCCCTATGTGATGTTGTTTCATCCAACTACATTTATATCAAAGGCCCCATTCCTTATCTTTTTAAAGCGCATAATGCCCATTCCTATCTGTAATCTGTTATTACTTTTATGCTTATGTTTTTTTTTTTTAGCTTTTTTATTTATTCAATAAAGAAAGTGCCAAAAATGCTGACTCTTCTGAGTGAGGCTGGTGAAAAACCTTCCCAAAGTAGCTGTGTGTGTAAAATCAAAGTAAGCACAGCAACTAAATTCAGTATCCCTCCATTCTCTCCTTCAGTGAACCACAAATAAAGATAACCCATCAGTATTCTGTCCTGTGGATTTCAGAGAAGGCACATCTCCATGAGAACAAAGACCCAGCTGAATCAATTACACAATCCTGATAATGATTTCAAATGTGACTAAACAAATTCCTGGACTGACGGACCAAAATAGCTGTCATCACCCGCTCCCTCTCCCATCTCCTCCACGCTGTATGGCAGCATAAATACGCAATTTAAGATATATGAATACAGCAGAAGAGTTCACCAACACATGAGCAGGTGCACCACTGGTCGCCTTTACTCGCAGACAGAGAAGAAAAAACACTTACAAACAAAGAGGCACATGAAACCACAAACAGCGTGAAGTCAAAAAGTATAACTACCTGTCTTTTTGATTTTCATTACTATGTCAAAATTTTGACAGTGTTGAAGATGAAAGCCATCTCCAGCATACATGACAAGTGACATATCCATCTGAGGCACCAGTCATCAGCTGGGGGTCCTGGGAAGAGCAATCAAGACTGCACTCTTTGCAGAATGAACATGCTGCACATGTAGCAGAAAGAGGGTGGAGACACAGCTCGAGGAAGAGTGCAGAATGCAAAAGTTAAAGTGCTAAATATTTTAACAGCTCAGCTGGTAGTCTGACACCCATCAACGCTTGATTTCCTGTTACTAGCAAATGGTAACGTGTATTGATTTATTGTGCACTAACTGCAAAAACTGCATAATCTGAAGTATGTGGGACATATTATACACTATTATTATGGAACTGGGACACAGATATACACAGCCACAGTTTCTGTCTTAGACACTTTGCCAACCAGCTAAATAGCATCACTTTGATTTACAGCTCCAAACAGGCGGCATCATGGTGAGTGTTGGTCTGAGAAATTTAACTGCATTTAGAGGAAATGGAGGCATACAGACGGAAAAATGAGCAGTGTTTAGATGCAATGAGAAGCAGGAGTTCCAGGAGTTAGGGCAACATGACACTGAAGGAGAAAAAGGAAAGATGGAGGGTAATGGAGGCGGCGGAGGGAGGGCAGCAGGTATAACAGGCTGTTCCGTCCTGTGAATAAGAAACAGTGGTAATTGACGAAGCAGCCGTGGTACAGTGGTCCTTAATGCATTGTCCCTGGAGGAAAGTGCTGATTGTGACACTGGGCTGGTGAAGCTGTAGGCCCGGCTTGTAATCAGAACAAACTATGCTGGGAAAATATTGGAATATACAGCAAAGCATAATGGGAAATGGCAATGGCAGGTAAGCTGCTTTCAGACGAGGCTGCGGAAAAAACAATACGCTCTCATGAGAGTCTAAGCAATCCATTTCATGCACAAAAAGCTGACTGCACAAAGCCCGGCTGTAGAGGCCATCCAATTCCATCACTTAGAAATGCATGGTCATATACTGGAGGAGGTTTAAAGGTAGCCGGTGTCAGGAAAATTATAGCGTAAGAGGAGACTTGACATGAGGCATGAAGGATTAAACCATAAAGCCTGTTTATGTAAACAGTCTCTATTAAATTGACCCAATAGTTATGCAAACTTTTCAATAGGAGGAGAGAAGTCTCCAAAAGTGCAGTAAATAGAAATCATTAGCTGATTTCATGTGTTAATATGCAAATGTTTATTATCAAAATGTGTGCTGGAAAATGAGATTACAAAGGCCGTATAAAAATTCTAACAAGTTGATAATTTGCACATTTACAAGTCTGAATAGGTTTTCATCAGTTAACAGTTGGATGGAATTAATTAATTGATAGAATTAATTAATAGATAGAGAGTGTTTATTGTCCCAGAAGGAGATTTGTTTTCACAGCCAGTACAAAGAAACATATGGATACACACAACACATGGATATGCACTTATACACTCTCCTCAAGCTCCATCAGATTGGATGGGAAGTGTTTGTAAACTGCCGTCTTCAGGTCTTCCCACAGATCTTTTTGAGGTTTAAGTCTGGACTTTGGCTGGGACACTCAAGACAGTGAGAGACTTGTCCTGAAGCAACTCAAGCGTTGTCTTGGTTGTATGCTTCAGATCAATGATGCGGTCTCAGGTCACGTGCACTCTGGACCAGGTTTTCTTCAAGGACTTCTCCGTATTTGCGTATTTGGCTGCATTCATCGTTCCATCAATTCTGACCAGTCTCCCTGTCCCTGCAGCCAAGAAGCCCCCACACAGCATGATACTGCCACCACCACCGTAGGGATGGCATTAGCCAGATGATGAACAGTGGCTGGTGTTCAACAGGTACATTGTTTGGAGCTCTGCCCAAAAGATTCACTTTTTGTCTCATCAGACCAGAGAGTCCTTCTTCTTGTGCTCTCAGAGTCCTTTAAATGTTTTTTGGCCAACTCCAAGCGGACTGTCATATGACTGTTATTCTAAGTGGCTTCCTTCTAGCCACCCAGCCTGATTGATGAAGTGCTGCTGAGATGGTCGTCTTTCCGGCAGGTTCTCTCATCTCTACAGAGGACTACTGAGGCGCTGTTAGAGCAAATGCTGGGTTATGAGTCACCTCCCTGACCAAGGCTGGTCACTTAATTTCTAGCAAGAATCCTAGTGGTTTTTCACCACTGTGCTCCTGGTAGTCTAGGACCACTTTCCCATATAGACACGTATAAACACAGCAGCAGAGTCACCAGGAGATGGTTGGGGTGGACGGCAGACATACAAAATGACTGTTACACCAGGGTTTGCATCCACAGTCTTGTCTGTGGTCTAGGCAACAAAAGCACTTTTGAAGCCACAAGCCACTGTGAACTTTTTCTGTGTTAAACCAGACCATGATCTTTCCTTAACCTTAACCAGGGGTCATGAGTTTCCAAACAAAACCATAAAAATGTTTAATAATGGTGGATATTGTACTGCAAGATCAGGAATTTGGGGTAAAATAAAAATACAACGTCTAAGAACTTATTTGTGACTTACCAAATATATAGATTGTCAACATATCCTCATTATGTTAATAAAAACATAATCCAGTAACAATGACATTTCCTTCAAAACATACTTGCTGTTGCACTTTAGTTGTACATCAACTAAATTAATCATTTCTAGGAGACAGGGTTGGATTCCAACACTGTGTCTTATTTATTACAGCTAAAGTAACTAAACCTCTCGTGAAAGTAAATGATGTGTGTAGGCTGCTGTACAAACTGCGTATGAGTTACTGTAATTTTGTCTGACAACAACAATAATAACTAAGACATTAAATTATGTAACAACAGGGAATCAAGTTAAATAGTCTCAATTTCAGAGCAGGACCACACAAACAATGGGGATAACTGGATGTTAGGAACTCAAGCTCACAAATATCTGCCTCCACAGCGACAAAAGTGAAGATTTACTGATTGTAAATTCACTGAGGAGTATAATATGTGCCCCACCACTCTCTACTTAGTTCATAGGCTTTTGTTTGAAAAAGCTATTTTAGAAAATCCCTACATATGTCTTAAAAGTCACCAAGAAAGGAATAAAAATGCTAAGTTGGCAACTCTGGGCCCTAAATGGAAGTAAACGCCCATTGCTCTACCTAATGTCATTTTCAAGAACACAAAGTCTCAGCTTTCATGAGGGTTCACTTGAGGCTTTGCTTGGGACAGGTGGATTTATGAGAGTTAAAGAAAACGCTCCAACAGTCTTCTATTAAAATCATTTCTTCTCTGCTGCTGGCAGATGATTTGGCTTCAGAGTTGAAACCACTCAGCGCTAATTGTTCTCGCTAATTGCACATTTGATAAGTTGTCATGAAAATATATATATAACGCACAGGAAAACAAAAGTGCGTCAAAGCGTCCAATCTCAGTCACACACAAACAAAAACACCAACCTGCTAAGGGACAGATCTCATGTATGAAAAAAGATACTGCCACAGAAACCAAAAATGCAGCCGGGCTGATTGGCTGTTTCTTTACTGCTGTCTGAAAAGATCCGTCAACCTCAGAAGATCAGTATTACACAAACATACATGCTCACACGCTGGTGAAAAATCCACTGTCATGAATCAGCCTTGCAGACACGCTGGCGCCGCCCAGCACTACTCAAGGACTGAAATGGCCCCCAGCATCAACAACATGAGAGAGGTTCAACGTGAAGTACAACAAATGTCCTCTGATGTGTAAGAGCAACAACCTAGCAACAACCAGTTTAACTCAGTGCTATTCCTTCATGAAACAGAATGGATGAAACAGAGCTGAGTATGTAAATGATCATCCTCAACACAAGCATGCAGGCTAGTGGAGACAAGAGAGAGCCTGCCACTTTAATCCATGTGTGTGGAAGGGGTGTAATGGCAATGAGACGTTCTCTCACATCATATAAAATGATGGTGTCACTGTTAAAACTTGCAGTTCCACTAAGAAAACATCAAGGATTATAGATGTGTGTCTTTGTACTCCATGTACATATGTCCTAGGCTATCACTGTCAGTTACAGGGGATGGCTTTTGCAACACTTTTTGCTCAAACTTGGATTTTCTGGCTCTAAAAGCAATAGTGTCAAGGAGAAAAATGAAGCTCAACGTATCTACACGTGTAGTCCTGGTCAAAATCATTAGCACCTTTTAATATCAAGCACATAATTCAGAATATCTTCAGAAATATATGCCCATCAACCAATCATGTATTACCAGAATATTTTAATAAAATGTCCAAGGTTACATTGACAGCCTCTAGAAGCTTCTTACACCTGTCTGCTGGTAGTTTCTGCTACTCTTCCACTGCTATGCTCTAAAGCTCCTTTAAGTTTGCAGGAGCCTTTTTTCCAATAGCAGATTTCAGATCTCTCCAAAGGTTTTCAATGGGGTTTAGATCAGGACTCATTGCTGATCAGTTTTAAACAGTCCATCTTCGCCTTTTCAACCATGCTTTTGTGCTGCTGGATGTGAATCTTTGTCCTGCTGAATGACCCAAGACCTTTGCTTCAAATCTAGTTTTCTTACAGTGAGTAACACATTTCTCACTAAAATGCGTAAGTAATCTTCAGATTTCATTATTCCTTTAATACATTCACTGCCTCCAGTACCAGAGACGACAATGCAGCCCCTCAGCATGATGGAGCCTCCACCTGGGTAGGATTTTCTTTCCCTTATGTGCTTCATTTTGACGCCTATAAAGAAACTGGTGCGCTACATTCCTAAAGAGGGCACATTGTTTCATCTGACCATAGAAGATCATCCCACAAAGAATGTGGCTTATCTATGAAAGTTTTTGCAAACTTTAGTCTTTCCTTTTTTGTTCTTTCAATAGTGGTGTCCTCCTTCACCTTCGCTCATGTAGCCCCTACTAGGTCTAGTGTGGAGAGTATGATACAGGCGGAGACCACCACTCCAGATTGCTCGAGGTCAAACTGAAGCTCAAAAGCTTGATAAAAATACCAACTGTTGAAACAGGGATTTCAAGATCTTTGGTGATTGCCTTGCAGCCTTTTGTTGATGCTGATGCTCGTCTTCACCATTGTAAAAAAAATAGTGAAACCATCACTCATTGGTTAATTCATGTCATGTAGACCCTGAAAATTAAGAACAGGCTTATTTGTTTTTTTATTTTGTTTGAACTAATTTAACTCATTTAAATTCAAAGCTACAGTACATTTTATATCTGTATTTTTCATTTGACTGTAAAAAGCATTTATTTGTTGTTCTTCAATAACTTTCATATTTGATATTTTATTAAATATTCTGATTATCTAAAATTGTTTCAAAATTTTGACCAGGACTGTGTAGGAATCATCGCTTTGGCTCCATCTGTATTCTTGTGGACACACAAACACCTGGTGACATAATCTTCTGTGCTAAACAAAGTACATAACAAAAAGACGCCAAACAAAATGAAAAGTAATTTTTTACTCATATCAGCTTAAAAAAGGGTTAGGAGATTAAAACGAGTGATTACTCATTTCTGGCACGGCTGCGTTATGGGTTGGGCCTCGTGTGTTTGTTCAATTACAACATCCAGCAGTGACGGCAGGCCTTGTGAACGCTGGAGAACAAGCGAGCTGTAACAAAAGTGGAATGTGTTTGTTTGATGGTTTGTTGGAAATGCGAGTGCGGCTGGGAGGAAAGCAGATCTGTCAGCGGCGTGAATGGATCATAGCCATCGATGCTGTGCAGCGTTGGCACAATTTTCAAAGTCCAATCCATCTATCAGCTGTGTGTGTGTGTGTGTGTGTGTGTGTGTGTGTGTGTGTGTGTGTGTGTGTGTGTGTGTGTGTGTGTTTGTGCCTTTAGGGGAAAAGTCAAAGCGTGTAACCAGCGGCGAGCGTGCCTATGAGCCTGCCGATGAAGTGTTTCCCTGACACTGAGCGAGAGCAAAGAAGAAACGCTGCATTTTCATCTGCTTGTTTCCACATTGGTACAGTCATGTTACTGTGACAAGTAGAACCACAATGTGCTGCTTTCACAGCTCACAGTGCAGTCAGAATACATGAGGACAAAAATATGTTTTTTATTGTTTGGGCTGAAGCGCATTAGATATGAAATGTAGCAGTCAACATGAGGATTTTAGTTAAGCAGGTTTAATAAGCAGGTATGGTGGCCCTGAGAGCTCAATGCACTGCACCTTAAGAAAACAAATGTAACCAGACAAAACACAAACACACATGTGCTGCAAATACTTACAACACAATAGAACTGATTCCAGGGGACACAAAAAAGTGATGAACCAAGCTGGGACACACTTGCATGGATGGATTATAATACATCCATGCGCACTTGTTCAATGCTTTTAACTTCAAAAGTCACAAAGCATTGAACAACATGTGTTTCCCAGCCAGGTTCATCACTTATTTGTGTCCCCTGGAAGCACTTCTGTTGTGTTGTGAGTATTTGCAGCTCATGTGATGAAGATGTTTTCTGAACGTGTTTGTGTTGTTTTCTGTTTGCATGTGTTTTCTTCAGTTGCATTGCAGTGAGCTCTCAGGGCCACTGTAAGCAAGCAGTTAAGGTTGTCACAGTAGAGGCCTGGTTGAACATCAGCTGAGAAAATACCAGATGTGTGCAGATGTTTCTGGGCAAGAGACATTAAACTGCAAATGATTATCCCACCTGGAGTCTCCGTTTATCAATATCTATAGTGTGGCAGTTAATGAAAACTGTCCTTTGTCTAACTAACTACAGACATTGGAATTCTCTCATGTTTGCTGCTATTTCTTCAGCACACAGACTGCCCAGTGTGCTGTAACAGGTGTGAATAACTATTTTACATTTTCACTTTCGGTTACAGTCAGAGATGGGGTTTTAGATGATTGCTGTTGAATTCCAGTTATTTTGAAAGCCGATAGAGGCTTGTGCTCCTTTTCCAGATCCATGTCATTCTTGCCGTTGGACAACCAATATTCATTACAGACAGAGATATGACTGTAACAACCAGGTTGACAAATAGCAGGACTTTCATTTGAAATCCAGTGGGCTACTGCAGACACAGAATCGCTCTGATAACTTGCTGTATACTGACTTATAGGCTCATGTGTCTCTGTGTGTACTGTTTTACCACATGTGTGAGCCTGCACATGCACATTTGTTGGACATTGAGAAGCGGTTAGGCCCCAAATGAAGTAAACACTTAGAAGGATTAATGAGCAATTGACAAGGCCGCCAACACGGAGACTTAATGGAGCCAAGTCATCAATCACAGGGATTAGCCAGAGGAAAACATTCACAATGCTCTGCCCAAGCCATCTTGGCTAATCCTCCCATTCCCCAATCCATCTTCCATCTCTCACCCTCTGTAATTTAAATAAATGTCCTGCGCCACCTGCACACACACATGCACACACATAAGATACAAACAAGACAATGTGACCGTCCGTCAGTAAATGTGCAGGAAAAGAGTCAAAATGTTGTGATTAACAGATCAATAGAAGCCCCACTGGAAATACCTAGCTGTTTCATTTCAATATTGTCAGCTGTTCAGCCCATCTTCCCGCCACACTTATAGAAGTCACTCCATATGATATGCATCATGCCTACAATTCTGCTATAGCATTGCTATTTAACATTTTATAGTGAACAGAGACAGAGATTGATGCTGGCTTTCTGCAATGACAGGGTGGATACAAAAATGCTTCACAGCTGTTATCACTGTGACTGTGCTGGAGAGTCGGCAACAAAGCAAAATCTAATTAAAGACCTGAAAACAGACCTGTCACTGAACTTTTATCATACAGACAGCTCTTGCATTTTTAAGAGTGGAAAGGTGGAAAGAGAAAAAATAAAAAGGCACCAGAACATTGTGAAAGCGGTGAGGACCTTTGTCTTAACAGGATCCTGAAAGTCCTATGTTAGATGGATATATTAGTACTGGACATGTGAAATCTATTTCACTCTCCTACTGTTGCTTATTGCTTTTACTGCTTTGTACAGTACTTAGTGTTATAAATTTTCAATAAATCTTTTGTTATTGTCTTTTCCCATCAACAGCTCCTAATGCACCAGACCATCTGAGAAAAGGCTGTATTGTATGTGATAGTGGGTTATAGAGATAAACTTGACTTGACTTGACTTGAGGTACTCAAGAACTTGAGTCTGTGGGTCTGACATACATCATAAACAATATCTGTTGACGAGGGCAAAAAGCCATGAAAACAAACTCCAAACAAAAAGAACCGAGGTTTCAGGACCTCCCTGCTGTGAAACGACATCTCTATCTGCTAGTTTTACAAAAGGACACACAAAGATGGCTAATAAGTCCTAATTGCACAGTCATCAACCTGGACACCGAGGTGCTTCAAATTGTGAAAAAAGCAACAGTGTGTCAGGATGGCTGGTGTGGCCATGGATCAATCTACCACCCACTCATTCCTTTACACCAGCTCATTAATCACCCTCGCCTCCTATAGCTCCTCTCCTCTCTCTCATATCTCCTGTATTGAACGCTATATCTCTCAGCAGCTGTTATTTACGACGCCTCCTCCCGGACATAGATGCCCGGCATCTTTCACTGATATTTACTCAAACTGAGAGAGAACAGGAGAAGTAGAGGGGACAGATAATGAGAGCAGTAAACACCCATTCATTGCTAAGTCACTTAAGTTAAGTTAGTCGCATTTCCCCTGCTCTGCTTTGCATCTGGATATGAAGACATTTTTCTCTGTTCCATCTTCTAAGACTGGGCAAAGCTGCAAGAATGAACGTAATAAAACCGTTCATGTCCAGATTCCCAGCGGAGCCCCTGTACTGCGCATGTGAACGTCACCATCACTCATCACTCTTTGCATCAACCTCACCATTGTGTTAATGGACCTTCTCTTGTTCTAAAACAAATGGATCCTTCCTGCAAGTGACTGAGGCTGCCAATGTCGTCTGTTTCCGCAGCTAACACCGAATCAATTAAAGCGCTCCTCTGTACCTCCGCGGTCCGAGGACAGCTCTGCCTGGAGCCATCGGAAAAGTGTCTGAGATATCAAATGGGATGGTTTTAAGTAATTATCAGTATTTCGGCCGGCAGCCTTGCTAAAGGATGTACCTGGACAAAATGAATTACAGCAGCTACAATGATTCAGAGAGTGGTGAGGAAGTGAGGGTGTTTAACTTTGAGTCAAAATGTAGATTAGGCCAAACACGTTCTTTCATGAAGCATAGTGGAGCCGGACTACATGCTCACTTTCTCATTTTAAGACTCCAGGCTGAAGAATGTATTATACGACATCAGATTATGTCTTAAAAATCGGATATGAAAACTCAAACATATGACATTCATACAGGATAACAAAAAATTCTTCTATCATTTCCTTTGTGATTTTAGTCCTCTTCTTTTTCTTTGTTCTACGGTTTTGGTTTGTCTTTTTGCAAAACATCAGAAAAAACTCTTCAGCTTTTGGTTTGAATTGCATCACCTTGTGGCCACTTATAAAAGACCACATTTTCACTCATAACTCCTGGACCATGAGACATAGAAGATTTTTTTCCTAAAGCATGAGAAATAAACTGTATCATACAGTATTTTTTTTTTTGCTTGAGCAGACTAAGCTACTCCTACAAATTGAATTCATTTATTCTGATACCGTCTGTCATACAATTTTATATAATTTGTACCATAGTTAAAAGGTATACCGTCATTATGCTTAAACACATTGTGCAATTGCAACTGAATCCTGATGACACATGCATCATCAATTCTGTGCAAATGCATCCAAATTTGATGGCATTTCACTTCCACACGGCGCTGTATCAACTTGATGGATTCAAACCTTCGTAACTCAGCGGTCATGAGTCTGAGTCGCTTGAAATGTTTAACAATTCATCCTTGTTAAACCTTAATATTCACAGAAAAGGATTAAGGTGTTCTGCAAAACACACGGCTGCCAGCACCGCCAGCACCGCTGGTGGAGCTACGTGCTTTGTAGTCTATATTTGTACATGATATTTGTGGAATCTTAAAACAGAGACAAGAGGAAAAATTTTTGTAATGATATAAATTGTTTCGTTGGGTTTATGGAGAATCTGGAAATACATGTGTTTGGGGTATTTTAGGCATTTAACAGCTGTAACCATGACAACACACAGCAACTGGAGAGGTAGTGGGTATAAAGTGTTGCCTAAGGACATTTTCCACAATCAGAACATACGCATTCACAGCTGAAGATGACCACACATTAGTGGTCAAACAAGTGACATCCCTGTCAGTGGGCGGCCTTTCTATCCACCTCACTGCCCACAAATGAACCAACAGTTTCTACATCTGAAGGCTTTATTCATCTGCCCTCATTTCCTTAAAAGACACCTCTGCAGGCAGGAAACATAAATTATGGAAAACAGGAACTACAGCACCTAGACAGGAGCTAGTGCATGTCTGAATAGTGTATAAGATGGTCTCATTACGCACCACTAAACTGTGTGCGTCTGCAAAGTGTGTGAGTATTTACTGTATGTGTGAATCATTCTTTTATAATACAAAATATAAACCCAGAGCTGAAAGTCCAAATTTGCCACAGACCAATATAAATGAACTCAGTAGGTACCCTATACACATAGATTTTACCAGTGTTGACACAGTTCAACATACGGATGTTGTGTCAAGCAACAGTTCAAATCTATAAAGTTAACTATTGACATGTTTTAAAGTAAAAATACTAATATGGGTGATATGGTTTTTCCACAAACAGTTCAATCACCTCATTAAAATTCCTTTAAATTACATCTGAACCTTGTCCTTCATTACAAAAATCCACAATCATGAATATGTCAATAATTCTCATTTAAAATGTGTAACAACAAGATACTTCACTGTAAAGTACATTCTCAGTGGATGTGCAAACTGCAGGTTTCATGTTATAACATCACACTGGTGAGATTTCAATACTGGACCATGATTGGCTTCCAGACTAATTATGATGTCACAAAATCAAGTAATAGTGTACATCATGTGCACATCATGTGCACATCATGTGTACATCATGTGTACGTGACGTGACGTGACGTGGCGTGACGTGACGTGACGTGACGTGACGTGACGTGACGCGACGTGATGTGACCTGACGTGATGTGACCTGACGCGACGTGAAGTGAAGCGACCTGACGTGATGTGACGTGACATTAAAAAGCACTGACAAGAAGTTTTGTAAGGAACAGTAATGATTTCATTATCAACTGTCAAAAGTTTCTTTCACACATGCACTGCAACCCTGAACTTGTCTAGACATTACCCAGAGGAGCGGTGTGTGAGAATGAAAATGTCCAAAGGAGTTGGATCATCATGGACATAAAGCACACTTCTCTGCCAGCTCCCAAGTACAAAGTCTGCGTAATGTCTGAATGGGCCGCTGTGTGAATAGAGCAGGTGACTGTCTTGAGAATTAACAGGGAGTGGGTGTGGTGATGATGTTCCTGTTAGGAGACTGGCGTGAAGGCGGAAGATTACAAACATCAGAGGGTCAGATACACTAAAACACAGATGATAATGTCTTACTGGACGATATGACATTCAGGAACTTATGCTGTTGACAGCCGATGCTATAATCGTTAGACAAGTTCAACCAAGGGCAAGAGACTCTGTTGTGTATGATGTAAACAAAACACTGCGATTTCTGCAAAATACTTTCTGCAACATGTCCTGCTCTCTGCACACTCTACCCAGGCACCACCCCTCACCTAAACCACACAGAGTATTTCCAATTGGTGAGAACATGTATGACACAGACAGCCTCCTGTTGTGTGCTACTTGTGTGAAAGGGCAACTCATATGAGAGTTCTCGTGAGAAATTGGCTAAGTAAACTGGTATCCCCCAGAGGCTGGGAGCCTAAAGCAGCTTTTCTGTTATATCTGTTTTCTTGTCTTCCCTCCTTTATAATAAATATTACCAGCACAATTTACAATTAACATAATATTTGACAACACATACAGATCACTTGTGCATGTCTGAAATGAAAAGTATAATTTCACATAGGTATGATACCTGCAGTCGCCTCTATCCCACCATGCAGAAAGGAAATAAGCGGCTGCAGGCTTCTCATCAACATTCCTGTCAAATAGCAAGCTGAGCCCACAGGAGGTACCTGGGGTCTGACATCACTAGGGAGAATGACATATACCACACACACACACACACTTCAGATACAAAGGCCTACACAAATATAAAAGGTCTGCTTCACAATTTTCCTTTATGCAAGCAGACAGACACACAGACACACACACACACACACACACACACACACACACACAGAGACACACACACACACCACTCTAACACATGCATATTATATGCAGCTTTTGTCCTGGGTCACCTTTGATGTTGCACACAGCACCGTTGCCATGTGACACTGAAAACAGATAACGCAACAAATAATTACTAAAACACAATAATGCAAACCAGTGAACGATGAAATAACCAAAGGGTCCTGTGCACTGAGTTTTATTATGTGCATCATTTTAAGGAGGTTTGGTTAAGAGTGGGTGAGTTTCTATAAAATCAAATGAGCCCAAAATGTCAATGTTGTTTATAAAAACACTTGCCCCCATGTTTGATAAAAACAAGACTTTAACACATTGCATGAAACAATGAATAACAAACCCCATGCCTATACTATATAAAACACTCATTATACACTCATTTGTTTTGTAAACAAAAACACGTTTATCTAGAAAAGAGTTCAAGTTCAAATCAAAAGTCTATAGCCATGCTGGCAGCTCTGCATCACCATGCTTACATGATCACAACGACAAAATGTTCACCACCTTAAATAGCATTAGCATGCTAACAATTTCTGCTCAGCAGTAAACACAGGTGAGGTGTATGGGAATGTCAGTTTCACAGGTATTTAGTCATAAACCAAAGCTTTGGAAAAATCTAAATTTTGACCTGATGAGAAAAAGTCAAGGAATCACCAAAGTCAGTGGGATTCGTGCCTTGAGAGCCGTGAATGTCTCTACAAAATGTCATGACAATCCATCCAATAGCTGTTGAGACATTTCATTCTAGATCAAAGTGTTCGACCGACCAACTAAAAGACAGACAGACTGGCACTGCCATCCCTCGAGCTGCGAGTGCGGCGAAAAAGTAGTTTGCCGTTGAACCTTTAAAAAAAAAAAAAAAAAACTGGGTATTTTCCAGTGGAAATTGAAAACGATGAACATATGAAAGGACATATAAAATGATTGCATTCTATCACACTGAGCAAATATGATTTCCTGCAGTACATAATAGAAAGCATATTGTGACGTAAGGCTGTGTGAACCTCTGCAGCTTTGACAGTATTTGATTTACTGCTCTGCTTTACTGTGTTTGATTTACAATCACACAGCAGAGAGGTGTGTGGAGACAGAAAAGATGGAAGTGGATGCAAATGAGAACGAGGGAGGAAGAAAGGAGACTGATTCATTTTTATTTCCCTGAAGTCTTACGTGTCTTGTGTTTCGGAGAAAATGTCCAGCCGCATGGAGCACTCAGCATTAAACTGTAAGACTCTGCATTATCCTGCATTAACACCACTTCATTTACCAAACACGGGCTGTTAGAGGGAGAGCAACTGTGCAGCTTTCTTGTGTGTATAAGATGCTGCACCACACCAACAACATCAGTCAATTGTAAATAGATTACACATTTGTTTTCCTACAGGTTATTGATTTAATTTCTTCAATAAGATCATCCTTGTGAGTGCAATTCCCCGGCACATATGACATTTACTGTAACATATCGGAAACCTAGTCAGCCATGCTGTAAATTCATCAGCACTGATGACTGAATGGAGAGCAAGAGCCTCTCCTACACCCACAGATTCAGCACCACTCGGTTTATTTTCATCTTTTTGCCTCTCATTTTTCCTCCCGGTCTTCCTTCCTGTCAGCCGCAGTGGATGTATACATAGAGAGCCCTGAATCGGCTCCAGAGGAGTAATGATGAGGTCCTCTCAAAACTCAGGATAAAGAGAGCCGGGACAGCCAAACATTACGCAAGCCTTCAGGTAAAAAACATGCCTGATGATCCTCTGCCAAGATTGCCATCAAAGTCTACTTGAGCTGCTCTCTGCTAAACATTCTCGACAGGAATGTCTTTCTGAAACATGAACAGCTGTGATGGGTTAAAGCTGCATCGCCAAAACAAAATGCAGGGAACAAGTGCCTGTTTTAAGAAATCCTTGAAAAACACTTTCTTTATGGGCTTCCTCCTCCTGGCAAGTTAAAAGCCATTTAGCACTTTTATTCAATATGAGTTTATGAACATACTGAAGCTTTTTATGAGGCCAGTAGTAGGCTGGGCGAGTAGTCAGCATTCTGCAGTCAGCACCAATAAATAACCACGGCTCAGGACCAAGGAGGAGATGATGCCAAGTGTCCACGGAGGACACTTAAGGGTCGCAGCCAATAAAAATATACAGCTAAGTGGGACAGGTGGTCATGAATAATGCTGCGCAAACCGGTGCATTTCTTTACACAGGTTTACCACCTGTGTCCACCTGCGTTCATCATGCTGCTGCGTCAGGCTGAAATAAGCACTCAGGGATCATCTTGATGAAGTCACTCTTTTCCTATTTCACTTACTAAAGAAAAGTGTCAACATCAATTATTTAATTAAAGCCTAACCACAGAGGTGGCAGATCAGGAAAAACACTCATGTGAATGTTTTACAATGGTCATATGGATCTCTAATGAAGGCAAAGACAAATGAACTCAAGTATTTGGTGTTTAGTGACAGTAGGAGATTGTTAAAAAAAATTAAAAAACTGTTGGGATAGAGTTCCATCTGCCCTTATCGCTATTTTTCAGTCACTACCTTTCATGGATGTTTCTTAGAAAGATGACACACATTTTTTGTGAAAATAATTGGGCTCAACAACAAACCTAGATGTGGGTGGTGAATCTGAAGTCCACAACCAGGTGAACGTGGCTTCAAGTCAGAATTAAACGACAAAATATGTTGTTTGTAATTCCCCCACAGAAAAAACGTATAAGCATTTACTGATCTGATGCCTCAATCAGCAGGATAACACTATTTGTCTGCAAATCACCAAAAAAATGAATCTGTTTGATGACGTGACAATGCTATAGTTATGGTTTGGTAAGGTTTCGGTACATAAACCACAATACAGACCTATAGAGGTCTTGAGATTTCGTCTTCGTGTTCTTCAAACTCATTTGTCACTGAAGCAATTAGCTTCTCTGCCCTCCCATTAGGAACCATTTAAGCCCTCAGTGATTTCACATGCTCAACTCAAACATCTTCCACCTTACAGCCAATCAGACAGGACAGAAAGAGTGATGTTCCCTGCTGCCAACACACAGGCTCTCAAATCTGAGATGTTTCATTGTCATGTCTGTCTCATTTCCTGTTTCATTCCGAGGCTGAGTTTTATCAGCTGGAGTCAAACACGACAGAAATAAACATCTTAATGGTCTGACAGGGCACAACAGCTTCTTCGTTGTAGGCCTATATGTGTTTTTTCTTTTATATGAAAAATATATAAAAACATCGGCTCATCCATTAGAAGGCTGCACCGCTGTTCATATACATTAGACAGCCCTTTTTCACCCGCGGACTTTTTGACTCATCATGAAAGCACAGGAGTTACTAATAACATTAGTGATGGCTTCGTTCTATTCAGTCCTAGGAAGTCAGACAGTGAGTCAGCATGCAAAACACCAGGACCTTGTAACTGAAGCAGCTAAATAGCCATCAACTTTGCCCTTGTTGTTTTTCTACTGTGACAAGTCAATATGTCTTCCATGACGAAAGCCCATTGTCATATTTGTAGGTAAATTCAAACCCACACCTGAGTAATAATTACAGCCATTTTTAACTACTGTCGGTGTAATTTAAATCCCAGCAGGAGCAATGTCTTTGTATTTTAAAGTGCAAGTCTGATTTTTTTTCTAGCTGCTGCAACTTCATTTTATAAGCTCACTGTGAAATATGACTTATAAATACACATGAAGTCAAAAATGTTAACACCAATATATAGGCCTATTTGGGAACCAATAAGCCATCAGGAACAAAAACCCTTCAAGTGTGCTGTTGTAGGTACTGGTATTCTCTTTTGGTTAATCCTGCAGAATGTCCATATGTGTTGCTGAAAACCTGTAATCTCACTAAAGTTAAAATGCCGACCAGAACAATGAGTTAAATTACAGAGGAGTTCATTGAACATTTCCCTCCCCACCTCCCATGTAATGTTACAGCACCTCTGTCCAAATGGAGCTGAGCCAGAAATCATGTAATTTCCAATCACTACTCGATAATTTTGTCTTGTTGTGTCACAACCCGGTCATGTTTGGACAAAGGAGGGAGTAAGAAATAAAAATAAGTAAGGAAATAATCTACAGACAAACATAATACAACTAAACCAAGAGAGAGAGAGAGAGACAGAGAGAGAGAGAGAGAGCAGACCAGATTATATAGCGCAACCAGACCAGGTGAGCTGAATCTCTCTGGCAACCAGACTCCAGAGGCTCATCACAAATGACACTGTCAAATGCCAGATTTATGCAATTCATGCAATGTTTGTGACATCAAAACTAAGACAAACCCACATGTCTTCTTTTTACACAGCGTACTCCAGTCAAAGCAAAACAAGATGTTTTCAAAAACTAACAATACAAGATTATTACAGTTAATTTACACCAGCAGTATCATGGCTAATTATCTAAAAGATAACCTGAATCTGTTAATGGAGCAAAACCTGTGAGCTACTAGTTCTGCAGATATGTTAAGTGTGCAGCCCCTTACACTCAGAGCCAGTACATTATTCTTCCACTCAACAGGACAGTGGATTGTACTTAAGCCTTTGGTCCCTGCTCATTACTTTCCTCTGCATTGCACTGCTCACCAGAAAACTCACTGCGGCTACTACACCCCAGCATCCACCTTTAAACTTCTGAGACCAATGTACCCTGAGTGTGATGTTACTGTCAGACCCCAGTCTCTTCTGTGCTGAGCTTGATGTCTTGTGGGGAGTGGTAATGTCAGAGCGTAGAATCCGAATGTCAACTCAAAATACGTACTCTGCATTCAGGTAACAACCCGTTGGGTGACTGAAACACCACTGACAGAATTTTTTTTAAAAGGTGGTGTTTTAACTTTCGAGCTATGTTTTTTGTATTATATATTTAATGTAATGTGCCAATCAGGAGGGAGCAAGAATACATATCCAAATGCTTTCCAGTGTTCTGAGCTCCGCTGCCACAAATATTTCATGATTGTGAAAAAAAACATCAAACATCAAATTCCCTCTCTGACCCTGTTTGACATGTACCTCTGCACACTCCACAACACTGTCCTGGGAATTCAGAGGCCTCAGCAAAAACAACGCTGCAGTAACCTCCTCGGGGCATCCTGTCAAACAGCCCCTCCAGCATCCAGCAGTGCTGCTCTGTCTTACGAGCGGCTATCTCCCCACACTACACAGCTGTTTTTCATGCTTTCAGTGCTCAGCTATGCAGAAAATTAACTCCAGCGGCTACAGCGCAGTCACACGCACCAGTCTAAACACAGTCTCCACCTCCACCTATCTATATCCTCTGTATCAGTCTCTCTTCCTTTTCTCCCTCTCTCTCTCTCATGCACATACAATCTAGGTGATGTTACCTGTACGCCCTTTCTCCATCAAAAGTCCATGTACACCTCCACATCAGCAGCAATCACCTGTACTGTACACTATGTCATTTGCAGGCACTTCATTGCACATTCAGTCTCTCACACTGTGTCTCAGCTCGAATCTTCTCAATATGCAAGTCTGCTTTCTAAAAATCATCAATCTGCCTCTTCGGTTGAGGATGTCAGTGGAAATTTTTTTTATTTGCTGCATCAAAACAACATAGCGTAACAGGCTTGACACTTGACAGGTAGATTTTAGGACTTTAGGTTGGCTGCTCTTCACTTTCAAATATTAATATCCATTACTTCTAAAACCCCAAAATATCTTTAAATAATGAAAACCAGAGACATCTGCTGGTCTATGGGCTTAAACAGCTGACCATTTTCAGTAATTGCAATGTTTCTCGCTCAAATCAAACGTCTTTGCTGCATGCTGTAATAGACTACTTCATCAGTTTGTTTTTGCTATGGACTTGTGATGCACTGAGCTGCAGCGTAATGAGGCAGAGGCTGTGAAAAACACTGTATTTTTTATTCTTCCAGTTGCAGCATATTCATTGCATGAATTTTTTTTTTTTTTAAATAATGACTAAAGACGGGAACCAATAGCAAAGCAAATCCAATTCAACTTGGAAAACTTCCAGTTGGGGTACAGCCTATGCAGCCACTCTGAAACATTTTGTGTTAGAGGTGAGAGCGATGCCAGGCAGGTCTTCATCAGCACACACACACATTCACACATACACAAGGTATTTCATTCTGCTGTCAGCTGTCTGTGTCACTGTGAGCTCCTTCCTCCACACCCACTCGTGGCAGAGGCAGGTCTAAAAAGACATGGGAGGACAGGGGATGTAGAAACAGATGGGTACTAGCACCAGCTGAAACCTGACACTAATGGCCCGAAGAGAGACGGAGAGGGACGGTCCCATCTGGGCCTGATGCGGCTCAACCAACCAGCAGCAAAACACGGATTTAGAAACAGACAGTAAAACGTCCTGTTGCCTGAACACAGTCAGGCTGCCGAAACTGTTCCACACCTCTGATCTGATTTACAGCAAAGTCTTGGCCCCAAATTTGATTTCACAAGTGTGTGAGTGTGTGAGTTTATCAATCTGGAGGTTGTTGTGTGAATGTTTCAACCTCTGATGCAAGTTCACGCATCAAATCAAATCGAGTCTATTTATATATCACATATAAAGTGCTGTACAAAGCTACCTTTTAGTTAAAAGCACAACAGTAGACGCCAGAGTAAAATAACATCAGTAGTAAAGGCACTAGTAATGGAAAATGGATGAACAACGACGACGACTGGCAATCAAAATATATCAAAACATGCTAAAATGCGAAACAAAAGAAGTAAGATCAGTTTATAAAATAAAACAAATATATCGAGTCTGCATGTCAAAGTGTCTTTGGGCAAGATACTGAACCCCAACTTGCCCCCAATGTATCATCTGTGTGTGTGTTTGTGTGTGTGTGATAGAAAAGTGCTGAATGCAATGTGTGAATGAACGGATGGCTGTGGATTGTAGTATAAAACGCTTTGAGTGGTCGATAAGACTATTAAAGTGCCATATAAGTGCAGTCCATTTAACATTTAAGAGCAACAAAAGGCCAATGAAAACATGTACATGAGTTTTACCTTAAAAGTGTCAATGAAGGAGGAACATTTCATTGAAAATGGTAGACTGCTAGCACCAGTATAATGTTGTCTCTTTTCCAGTTAAGTGTCTTGCTGCAGCATTCTGCACCAGCTGTGAAAGTAGACCGGCCAATAACAATAATAGCAACTGAGGTCACAGAATGACATCAAGTGATGTTACATACTGTATTTACTATTTATCATATTTACCAAACCTTAAATTGGCTCCAAAAACAAATGAGCAAGTGAAATCTAACCATCATAATACATCAAACACTTCTACATCCATAACTGTAAAACTTATGTTAAGTTTGACAACAATAGAAGCAGACATGACGGACAGTGGGACTGATTAACTTGGGCTAGGAAGGACACTGTGGTGCATTTTGGATGCATTTGGTTCAAGATTTCAGAAAGAAATGAGGAAACCAAACAAATTATCCATTAAAATATGAATGTACCCAAATGGCGAGTGTGGATTTTACTTTTATAGTGTTTGTAATTTAACTAGTAACCTATATATATAATTATATCTGAAAGCTTTACCCTGTGACATGAAAAACTGTACACAGTAGCAAATATTTGACAAATAACAAACACACTTTAATCAGCAGAGTCATAAGACCAATTGGGTCTGTTCTTAACAAAATAAATTCTTAGTTGTTGTCTAATCATCATAATCAGGAATTGCCATAAGTCATGTATCCTGTTGCTCTGCAGTATTCATAAAGTTGTGCTTGAGTAATTCAATAACAACACTGACTAAGAAACAGTATTTAATGTGGACTGGTGATGACTGGTTGACACATTTCTGTTCAGCAAAGTCCTTATCAGCGCAGATTCTGATCCAGTATATCAGATCGATGCAGTCATAATATTTTCAACTAAATTATTATCAATTAGAACACCAGTCCAAATGTTTCCCACTGTTTCATCGTCCTTTGGCAGAAGAATGCAGGTGTACAGAGGGATATCTTAAAATCTAGTGCTGACTAAGAAAGATCATCAGTATTTGTGAATATCATCGTTATGGCAGATGTACCTTCATTTCTCAGGCTGTCAGTTTCCAGTCATTCCCCATAAAAATAGAGAAACCAACTAAACTTCTCAGAGTCAGCCAGCGCCTCAAGGACCAATTATTTGGACTAATACTTGGTATAATATATCATTAATTCACAAAGGTGTGTTTTCCAGGAATGCAGCAACATCAACAATAAAATGACATTCAGTGTAGACAAATATACACAAAACCACACACATACAAATTCGACAAATACCTTAACAAGTATGAAGTGTAATTTTGCAATTGCTTCATTAGCTCAACGGATGCAATCCAGGGGGGAGACTTAATTAACCAAAACATAATTAAAGGGACTATTGAAGCATATTATTGCTCAGATTGCTTTGCCAACAGCTAGTTTTCTCACAAGGTGTGTGTGCGTGTGAGAGAGAGAGAGAGAGAGAGAGAGAGAGAGAGAGAGAGAGAGAGAGAAAATAGGAAAGGAACTAATGAAGGGGATAATAAACAAAAAATTGATATTAAATTTTTTGAAATTTGAAATTATGAAGATATCTCGATATCTCTCATTAACACAAAGAAAACTGCTGCACTTCAGGGTTTACAGTGATTAAACAAGATAATGTGAACACTATGTATGCAGGGGTTTAATTATAAGAAGTCTGATAACGCCTCATAATTGGAACATTTTCTGATTTCTGTAATATCTATCAACATTGACCCCACACAGTAGACAAGAGAGTTGAGGTTTACTCATTCCCATCACTTGTATCTAGGCAACCTTGCCCAACGTGAATCATGTGATCATGGATTTAGACGGAAAAATTTCCCTTTAAATCTGGAAATTAGTTAGGAAGCGGAGCACACGGAGAAAAATCTGCTCCTCTATGTCGGGTGATTTCATCATGGCGAAGACGTCATCAGTCTATCACAGCAGAAGATACGTTCAAAGCTTTATCTTTTATAGTTTGAAGTATAATCTCAGAGGATTAAACATGTTTATAAAGTCCATTTAGGCCAGTTGAACCGGGATCTTAGCTCACTGAGGAAATGTGGTTCATTTAAACACATTACATTTAAATTTACAATTACATTTACTCATTTAACATTTTCTTATTTAGCAGACGGTTTTATCCAAAGTGGATTACAATGAGGGACATCACTAAAGCTTCAGTGAAGTAGGAAACCCTGATGTAAGTATTAAGTATTACATCTATTCAGTAACTGATACTGCAGTTAAACAGTGGGTGAGTTCTTTAAATAAGCCATTAAATAAGTCATTTTGACATGGCACAGTAAGAAAATCATCAATTGAAATAATAAAATTAATGATGGTTGAATTACATTTAGCTCCTTTAGTTTCAAGGTCCTGGTATAGTTCATGTTGGCTCACTGTCCCAATGTCGAGGCTTATTAGAACAGATCCATCTTAATCCATCATCTCTAATGTTATTAATAACATGTTACATGTTATGTTAAACCTGCATGTCATCATAACTAATTAAAACATCATCAACTATATTTACTAAACCATTTACAAAAAATATTATAACTGACATGTTGAAAACAACCAGCACTTTGTAAAAAAAAAAAAAATTAATTAATTAATTGATTAATTTAAAAACATATTTCAGAGGTAGGGTCTCTGTGACAGAGTTTGTAAAGTTGAACTTATCATTAATGGAAATTTGTGAACCACGATACTGTGTTCTGTACAATTAATGAAATGACATTTAAATGTTGTTTAAACCTGTATTTTCAAAAACTTGACGGCACTGTGAAATAATGAAGTTACTGAAGCAGAAACCAAACTAAACCAAACTCAATCACAAGTAATAATGTGTATTGGGTTGTTGTTGTGTTATGGTATTAATTCTGTGTTTTTTATATTACACTATAGAATATGAATGACGAACAGTCAGTGACAGTTCACATTAAGCAGTGAAATCTGATGCTGTGATGTGGAGATGCATTAATCACAACAGTCACAGACCAGTGCTATAAACAAAGGTGAATGTCATAATCAGAGTAATGTGCCCCTCAGATTATTGGCCATAATTACACTACTATATACAGGAAATGTAACCATTAAAAATGCTTGTTGTTTAATCTAAAATAGTTCCTCTCTGAATTAGACATTCTTTATTTCTAATTTGTATAAAATCAGCACAGCACCGATCTTGCAGAGGGAAAGCTTCCTGTTTTAGAATAAATTTGTGCACAGTGGCTTAGCGGAGCCAAAAAACAGACTTTGACTTTACCATCATAATGTGTAGTCAGTGGTGACCTTTTGAAGTAAGGTTACGGTCTCAGTCCGGAGATGTGACTCATCAGGACACACGTCATCCATTGTGACTCACTACAAGATGATCACTGCTAGTCACATAAAACACAGCAGCAAACCCAATTAATCTCCAAGGTAACCCGCTAAAACATAAATGTCTTTCTGTTTACCCAGTCCACCTCGGATTTCCAGTATAACGCTAGATAAACCTTTATATGGACAGTCCGCCTGCAGGGAGTATTTGCAACATTTGAACAGGTTATTAGCTGAGATTACACTCATTAGCTGCTGTGCTAACCCTGGAGCGGCAGGAAGCTTCAACCCCTGAATGTGGACAAGAGCAAGGAGCTGGTGGTCGACGTCAAGAGGATGAGAACTGGCACCAAACCCATTACCATGATGGGTAAGGAGGTAGGTAGAAGATGGGTGAGTCGTGTAGAGCTACAAGTACCCGGGTGTCCATTTGACCAACTACTTTCTGGGGAAGCTCAGATCTTTCAATGTATGCAGCAACATCTTTTACCATCTATCTGCTATACTTTCTATGTGCTCCTGGTCTGCTGATGGGGCAGCATCTGTGCCAGAGATGCCAGAAGGATCAATAAACTCATTCACAATTCATCATTGGTCAAAACCAGGACACGTTTGAGTCAGAGAGGGACAGGAGGCGACCGAACAAGCTGCTCTCCATCATGGACGCTCCATCCCATCCCCACCACGACACACTGCAGAGAGAGCAGGGCTTGTTCTCTAACAGACTCATTCAGCTCCACTGTCACAAAGAACGCTTCAGGAAATCATTCCTACCGTTCACCATGATACTGTACAGCTCACCTCCGTGTGACAGGTGAACTCACTGCTGTCTGTGTACAATCTGTACTAGTATATCATACTTTCACTCTATTTTTATTCAATATCTGGCTCTGCAGGTCTGCAATGCTGCAGTTGTGGTTTCAGTTTTTAATTATATCTATGTTATCCCCAGTTTCCTCTCACATGATATATCTAGTATTAGCATTAGCATTTTCTATGATATTGCATTAAATTGTTTTGCTGGGATGATACAGGGATGAAATGAAGTGTTAAAGACTAGTAAGTAAGGAGTGAGAGTTCACAGTGACATAGTAAAACTGCGAAGAACAGAGAAACAACATCTTGACAAAAGATGCCACAAAGTTTAATAGATAAGTGCTGAACAAAGAAATAAGAGTGATAAAGAAAGAAAAGGTGCAACTGAGTATTTCTCAAACAAACTGTAGAGAAGGCGGCTGAGAGGAACATTTGAGAGTGCTTTAAGAGAAATGTAATGTTTCCAGTAAAGGCAGAAAAGAATTTCAAAGTAAAACATAAAAGCTTGTAAGACAAAATGATGCCATCGTTGAATGTATTTGTCTTGTCCTGTATTTGTATTGAGTCTTCAATAAAACACAATGGCCAATTAAAATGAATGATAAAAAGAGGAACACAAAGTCGGTTCAAAGATGCTTTTTATGCCCTGTGGGATTTCCAAATGTCTCTTTCAGACATTTCAATTTAATTCATGACATCTCTTGAAATGCTTATTCCAGCATTAGATCACTAGAGGGAGAAAAATGGGCATCCTCCTGCCTGCAGAGCACCGTGATGTTGTGGAAAATCGATGAGTGAATATGTCAGTTTGATTTCTAGTTATGAGAATATTAGAGCATGTACTGCGAACATTTGAAATAATTGGTTCAAAGAGCTCCTGACAGTGTTTTTAATGAGACCTGTACAAGCCTTTTCTTAAAGGGGAATTAGAGTAACACTGCTCAACTTTACACCTAACCAGGCGCTGCAGAGTCCTGGGTGAGAGTCCAGAACAAATCTTTTTTACTCGAAAAGTAGCCTGAAATTAGCCACAGATACGCCTGCTGCCCTGCCTCACACTGCCTTAATGTTTGATTATTCCATTTTTGGCCCTCTGACTTGCCATACATCCTATATATTTTAGCCTGGAGAAGAATCAGGGCTGGGGTTTGTATCTACTGCAACACAGGACATATTCTGCATCTGTAAGGTATCAAAGTAAAAACTGAGTAAAATTAAGAGGGGCATTTCCAAATAAGGGTGGGGGAATATGCTTGAATCCTATATCAGGGTATCTGTAATATCAGTATATATTGTGATATAATACATTTTCTGGAATTTCAATTGGTAAGAAAAAAAACTCAAAGATCAAATACCCAGACAGGAATATCAGCTTTTCGATAAACCGAGTAAATTACCTGCCAAATCAAGTTACTTCATCATATTCAAAAATCATATCAAGTTCAATTTTATAATATAAAATACTCATCATAAAACAGTCCTGATCATTGTTTAAAACCTTGCCCATTAATGGTCTAATACACCCACATCTTAAAGGGACAACTGCCATGGTATAAACAGCATGCAAAATCCCATGATCATATGTTATGCAGCACAAACAGGACGTACACGAATAACAAAATAACGTTTGCTGGATTAAAGTCAATAAATGTTACTTAAACAAAGGAAGGACATTCTTCAAAAAGACCAGAAGAATCTGAGTGCAATGGCAATGTTAATTTAAAGATATGGGCAGTTTAAATAATACTTTGGCAAATACCTTTCTCTCTATTTTGTCATGTTCACATTCCTACATCCAAACAAATTATTATTCGTCTCTAAAACGATTATCATCACAAAGGTTGCAGATCCTCTGGTTTCTATCCAGCCCTTCATATCCTCCACTGACCCTAGCAGTTTTGGTGATGTTCACTCTGAAATTACAAATAGGCTGCCTACACACAACACAGACTTTTACCGTTTTAGCTCTTGTTTAAATTCAACATAACAATCAGACTTCTGAGCTCACTTTACAGGAACAGATCTCTCAGCCTCTGTTCAACAGTTTATTTCAACCAATTAATACTGCTACACTTTTGTGTGAATCAGAGATAATACAAACCATTGTCATCCAGTATCTGCTTAACCTGCAAGACCCATGGTGACGCATATACACACGTATTATGCAGGCTGAACAAATAGTTGTACATTATTTGACTGAGTATAGTTTCTTTACCCTCTATCAGCCTCCCCCAGTAGCCAGTAATTCTCATTTTCTCTCTTTTCTAACTGATACAGAGTGAGTATCTTCACATCTCCTCAAAGAGCATATCATCGCAGGTTGTCATTTTAACTCTTAAGGTGGACTTAAGGAATTTGAGGTGTAGTTTGTCCAATACATCAAATTTTTCAAATCCCCACACTTCACATGCATACAACATAAATGGTGTAACTAACTTATCAAAAACATCCAGTCTAATAAATAACAGGTAAATCAAATTGTCTACATTTACAGCAAATGACAAACACTGCACAGGAGGCCTGTTTATGCAGCTCTTCAATAGCAATCTGAAATGAACCATTATAATTCATAATGACACCGAGATATTTAAAGCAGTGAACAAGCTCTAGATTTTGTCCAGTGCATACAAACTTTCATTTGCTAATATCAGTGTTTCTACAACCAAAAACTGTGACTGTGAATTATATTACTATTAACCTTTAATTTCCAGTTTTTACATTTATGGTCTTTTGATTTCTGTAACTCTTCTTTGGTTGTAGACATAATAATTGTATCATCCACATAAATCAGTAGCATGAGTTGGACCATAAATAAATATGCATTATTTGATGTTTCTGTAATATTCATTACTTAATTCAAGCATTATCACCTGCTTTTAACATATATAGCGGCACAAAAATGTACGTAGTGCTTTTAATACACTCGTTCAAGACTCCTGCTGCTTCTCCTGATTTTAGTTTGAGAATAACCTTCATTGCTTGTTCATGTATTTAAGACACTAGTGTCAAAGATGTGTCCATTATAAAAAAAATATTCTTTGATACATCCCAGTCAGACAATCTTTTAAAATATGAAGTTAAGTTACCTTTACCACATCCATTCAGCATCTTTGAATAGAGCTTTGGGTTTTTAAACCTAATACTCATCAACTCTCCGCTACACTTCTTTCTATAGGCCCTCTGTGCTTCATATAACTCCTTATTATACTCTGTACTTTTAGTCCTTTCACATTCAGCTCCGACCACATTTCTTTGTATGTTATGTGTTTTCTTAACTTCTTCTTTCTCTGTATTCCTTGTTAACCCACTCTGCTTTTTTATGTGACGTCAGAACTTTTCTCTGCATTGTCATTTCTTCAGGAAATGTAATCTTCTTCACACCATCGATAATAATACCGCAAACCTGCTTCATTTTTTCATCCACAGACAGCAGACTAATTTGTATCATCTAATGGTGTTTATCATCATAGCGCTCAACCCTTCTTCCAAAGTCCACAGTTTTTTTAGTACACAGATTTCCATTTGTGTGTCGACAGACTGTTTCCCTGCAGAGCAGTGCCAGAGGAATACTTTCTGGTAGTAGCATGAAGGTTTGTTGCTATGACACAGCAGCAGCCATAAACCTGTATGTGATTTCCAAGATATCCACTTAATGTGGCTATCTCAGACTGCTGAATTAGCTGAACGTTACTTTAAACTGGGCAGATTTACAATGAAACAAAAATGAAAATTGTTCCACTTAACAAAAATAAATAAATAGTGTGTCTACTTGCACCTGGGTGAAATTAGTCAAACGGCATCTATTCAGCCATTTACCTCAATATGGAACGCCCAGTGGCTCCCAGAATGCCTTGTTTTTTGCGCAAATTGTTGCAATGCACCATTAGTGCCAAGTGGCGTGAACCGGGTAGTGCTCTAAACGTCAGGGAGGAGGTTGTGGTGGTTGCACAAGAACATGACTTTCCCCCAGGAGATGGGGTTTGACCCTTGTGTATTGTGTTTAGTTATTTTAAGACTCAAATGATTTATCCAGTTTTTTTATTTTTTTTATTATTATTATATTCACTTTTCAATCATAGTTTGGTTAGGTTTAGGCAGCAAAACTACTTGGTTAGGTTTAGGAAAAGATCAAAGTTAGGTTTAGGTCTTTCTGCCAGAACTTCCCATGTGACTCACTGAAGTCTCCTGGACCACTTCAAAGCCGGGTATAGCCACATTGTCTATCCACCCCAGATGCAAATAGTGTTGTGATTTTTTTCATTTTTTTAGTTCTTGATTTTGACCTTTAAGTGTAAAAAAGATTTAAGAACCAGATGAGAGGAGGCAGAATAATAATATCATAGAGTCATCACATGTAACTGATACATTAGAAAAAAGGTTAGAAAAAATCTGTTAAATCAAACTGTGTTACTTTCTAGCGGACTGAGTTATATTAAACTTCACAAAAAATCCTTAGTGGTGCAATTAATACTCAAATGTGGGCATCATATGCTAATTATGCTATAAATGTGGATCTCAAACTAAACTAGAATTATCGCCTCGCAGTTCTATGCCTCCGCCCAGTTGCAGGGAATATGGTCACAATCTCCCACTCCTGACTTACAGCATTGAATGATGGCCAGAAGTGTTATGGCAGAACATTGTGATGTCACAGTGAAGTTGCCCTTGAAGCATTTGGATATAAACTGGCATCACTTTATTTTATCCTTATAGACATTTGAGTTAAATTGTGTCATAATTATTGAATGAATTTGAGAGTTACAGCCAAAAACGGTGTTTTGTGAGGTCACAGTGACCTTGAACACCAAAGATGAGTGTTGAGTCCAAATTAATGTTTAAGTGAAATCTGAAGAAGTTCCCTCAAGGCATTACTGAGATATTCTGTTCTAGAGAATATATAACATAATGCCTCCAGCCTTGACTGTCACCTGCATGGAGGCATAAAAAGTACAAAGAGCAGAGAAGCCAACAGTTCACTCTTGAACCTCCCAGACACTGTGTCGTCTGAGCGCCAACTCAATAAACACGGAGGACCAAAATGCCACTTCTATCGAAGCCGATTGGTCAAGTGGTCTTATGAAATGTTACAAATGGGGCGTTCTGTAATGTAGCCTGAACAACATGAAATGACTCCAGGCTGTGGATTCAACTGCGTGACTATTTTAATTGGGTCTGATTCAAATGATTGATTTAAAAAGTCAAAGTGAGCATTTCAGGCAGGAAAAGTAAGGGCGACTGCCAGCAGCCAGTCACCATCCGCTCCACTTGTATAACTTCAGAAACTCTTCTATGAAGGATGGAGCGGCTCCTGTTTTAACAATGATGATTAATGTGACGCCATTTTGGAAATTCTCTTTTCATTTGGCTTCCTCCACAGGGAGGTCAGAGGGCAGGAACAGAAACCAGAACAGTTTGCCTGAAGGACACTTTAGCTGCTTTACTTTTAGATTCCCTGCGTCCTGACACACAGGCTTGAAATAAGGTGTGCTAATTCTGTGGTTCTCCACCCACAGTAAGGGTCTGGGCCCACAAACAAGCTGCAGAATAAATCTGATTAATGGGACAGGAGAGAAAAAAACATGTCTGCAGCACAATATTATGGATTTTCTCTTATCTTTCACTTTTGTGCAGTAGTGTAGGGCACTTATAATCTTTACATTATCTACCTTCATATTTTACTACTGACTGAATATTTTGTAACCAACAGATGCACCTGCCCACACGGCACGCATGCCCCTTATCCAGGAAAAAATATCTACATGCCACATTATTCTGGTTTTTGATCGGTACTTGACTTAGAATATTCAGGGTTCTCAAAACCACGCTGAATAAAGTTATATCCAGGTTTCAGACCCCAGGGTATGATTTCAACCTGCACAGACATAATTGGGATAATCCAAAAACCTCATCTTAACAGGGACCCTCCTGTGCATGACACTATCAATCCAAATAGTTCAAAGGAAGAGACCAGTAGATACTCGGTTTGCTTTGCGTCTGCCTCTTCATGTTGAGACAACCTCGCCTCAATGTTGTGGGTCATCACTCCCAGCAGGAAACTGTTGGCCAGCGACACTGACGTCTGTCATGCTGTGTGATTAAGTGCCATGATGTGCTGCTGTTGTTGGTAGTTTGTTGTGTGTGTGTGTGTGTGTGTGTGTGTGTGTGTGTGTGTGTGTGTGTGTGTGTGTGTGTGTGTGTGTTGATATCTGCGTGTATGCTGGTAAACATATCTCTCTCAAGGCGGCTAATTAAAATAACTTAAGTCTTTAATCTCTGAGGTGATAAGAGAGCAGAGGTACAACACACACTATAACACACACACACACTTCAGAGGCTACATTCGATAACCCACTGAGGATGTCAAGATGTTTCCTCCTTTCAGCAGTTTGATCTAAAAAGGAAATACGATGTCTTATTTTACATGCAGGCAGATTTACAAATGAGATGAGCAGCTTCATGACTGGCAGCATATATAGCTACCAGCCGGCACAGCTGCTGGATATTGCTGTCTTTCCCTACTCGTGACTCCAAACATTATCACAAGGGGAGACACCTCTGACTTAAAAGTGCTGATCCACCTACAGTGGGCCTGGCCCTGGGCCTTTGTCTGCTCCTCAGCTGGAGAGGACCTCTGCTGTTTCACCGCTGTGGGCTCCAGAGTAAGTAAGTTCCACTGATCTGCTGACTGCTACCAGCAATTCTACAAAACTAAGTGTCTGTCCTCTCCATCATGGCCGTAGTTTGCTCTGTCCACAGCTGTTGCTGAGCTGAATCGAGGATCTCCTCCAGCAGCAGAAGGAGCTCTGTACATGGCTCGTCTGTCTTAAGCCTGTGAATAGGCAGAGACCTTCATCTTCAGAGGCTATGGAGGATGAAAATGTCTCTGGCATGACTTCACCCTGCCCAGCTCAGGTGGTCAGTTGCTCAGCTCAGCAGCATCCAGCCAGCTCATTAACTCTCCATTTATGCCGTCCTGTAACCGAGCATCCTGAGGTTTGGTCCACACTGAGACAATTCCAACACAGTTAAATCCACCTCTTTCATTCCCTCTGTTGAAACAGCTCTTTGGTGTTTCCTTAATGTTAGCTCCCTTGACAATAAGTCTTATCTGCCAGGAGTTTATTATAACCAACAACATCTTGGATTAGTCCTGAAGAATATGCCCCTCAGATTTCTTGTTCTTCCACCATCCCAGGTTGACAGGTGGAGGCCTGTTTTTCCAACTTTGAGTCTTAGTTTGTTTTTGTTTTTTTTAAATACATTGCTCCTTCCATGTCTTTTAATCCACAGAACAAAATTTACTTCTGATTTTAGTCGTTAATTTTCAGATTTTGTCAGTCCTTATGTTCTAATATAACAGAGATGGTGATATTAATATACATGTCTGTTGCCTCTTTGACTTCTGATTTTATCAAACCTTTAGACTCTTTTAATCTAACTCAAGATGTCAAACATCCCAACCGTTACACAGGGCATACACTGGATATTGTGCTCTCCCGTGGTTTCTCTGTTCACAAAGCAGTGATTCTGCGAGTAATGTTCATCCCTCCTGACCCTAAACCCACAACACTGATTCACTCCCCATCCCTGAATTAACTCTCTCTACCTTGTTTTTGTGAAGTTTTTGAACACTTTTTTTTTTAAATTACCTACAAACATCAGGATCTCACTGTAGAGCAGCCTGCACAAATATTTTAGATTCTATATCTCCTGTCAGATACAAAAAGTCTTCTTCACTACCACGATTAAGTGAAGAAATAAAGACTTTAAAAAGACATTGCAGGAAGGCAGAAGGGAAATGGAAGAAGGATAAACATACTGAGTCCCTTGCTACTCTTAAACATCTGATGTACTCCTATTTCTTGCAGCTGATAGTTAAACAGGGCCATAATCCCCCAATCCTCTTTAAAACCACTAACTCTGTGATTGGTCCCCCACTTAGTCAGCCGGTTGGATCCTCCCCAGAGAGACGTGAAGAATGTCTTCATTATTTCTACAAGATAGAGGAGATTTAGCAGAACATTGACACAGAATTCAGAGAGCTTGATGTTGCCTCCCTCTCATCTTCGGCACTGACTCACTCACCCTGGATCGCACTGTTACACTTTCAAACTCATCCACCTGTCCCTTCAGACTTCAGACTGTATTACTTCGTGGCTTCTTGGTTTGTAATAGCAGTACGTCAGAGAGTTGGTTTCCACACAACTGATTTCTTTGATGAACAATAATCAGTCAAAATAAATCAATCTGTTTTTTTCTTTGTGACTTGGTGCTGATGCAGTTGCATCTTAGTTGTCCATGACCTCAGCTCAACCTGTGACACAGTGGTTCACAATGTCTTAATCAGTCATCTGAAAAACTATGTTGTCATCAGTGATGTCAATCTGGATTGGTTCATCTCAGATCTGTCTAACAGGTCCTTTTCTGTTGTATTTGGAGATCATTCCTCCTCCTCTCATCCTCCTCCTTTGTGTGGGGTCCTACAGGAGCCTTTTCTCAGTCCCCTTGGAAATCATGTGTAGATAGACTATACAGACAATAAACAACTGCGCGTTCTGAGAAAGCCTGGTGATGTGTCATCTATTATGTCCTGCTCAATGAAATTAACTACTGGGTTGTCCAGACATTTCCTGCAGTTGAGTGACTCAATAATATCTCTCATGTCCTCTGAATGTCTTATACAATGTTAAAAAAGATCCACATTGTAACAAACTAGAAAAGTGAAAGAAACTGAAAGAAAGTTAGCTTTTGCACAAATTTTTTAGACAACATTTTATCAAATTCTAATCTTGATGATTTATGAGTTCAGGAGCGCTTGCATTGATTTTCTGCTGATTTTTCACCTGAGTCAGCTTTTGATTACGGGAGACAAAAAGAAGCAGCCTTCACCCCCAAACTCCTCTTTTTATATGTTTCTCTGCTTGGCTGTTGAATCTTGTGTAGCAGCATCGGCAGAGAGAAAGCATCTTTCACTGTGATTTAGTGGCATTCCCCTTAAGGATTTTTTTTTAAACTTCTCTTGCACATTAACTTTATCTTTTGCTGTATTCTCCGTGTCTGAAATCTGAAGAGTCCTTTATGTTTTGAGACATCAGCTCTGTTGGACTCGGAAAGGAAAACAAGTAGTAAGTCTGTGACCAGATGCTGCCCTGTGGCTCGAGGTAATTCTGAGGTGTCTCGTGGTAAAAACCTGTGGCTCAGTGCCAGTCATCACATTTTTCTGCTGGCAGGTGTGAGGAGGTGCAGAATAATATAACTGTCCGGAGGCAACACTATGGTCTGCCTTAAACCAATTCATCACTGTGTGTTTGACACCGATTAAAACAAAAGTAATGTAAGTGTTGTAATGTAAGTATATTATTTGAGTTTTGTTCAACATTCCTGCAAAAACACACATCGCTGAATGTTCACAAACTGAATTTCTTGAAAAATACATTTTTGTAAATAAGACTAAAAGTCTGACCAAGAATTTAATGACAAATATTTTTTTTCCTACATAAATAAATCAATCATTACAATACAACCTAATTACAACAGAAAAAAAAGAAAATGAGAGGCATGTTGAGTGTGAGTGAAATACAACACAAGGATAACTGTTGTTACCATTTGCCCTGTGGATAATTCTTTTGTCACTGTCCACCTTCCAAAACTCAGTTTTCAAACATACTTTCACATGTACCAGAGCAATAAAATCAAATCTCACTGACTCACATAACGAGTGAGCCGGCCAAATGAAGACGTCTGCCAGCCAGATCACTACTTTCACCACAAACCGTACATGATGTCACAAAACATGAGTGACACAAGAGCCCTGTCCTGTCACACAGGTGAGTCAAACAGAATGTGTCCTAGGGACAAAGTGCTCCCTCAAGTCAAACCTGGAACACACAGGGCCAGGCTCTGAGGTTGCACACACATTAGGTTGAAGACTTTCATATCACAGGCCATAGCCTAACACCACTGCACCACTACATACGCTATTATAATGTTACAGATGAGTATTTCCTGTATCTGCTGCTCAGAAAATGTCCCTGACAGACACTGCAGATCGCCTCAGCAAACACCCATCCAACATATCTGTAGCAACTTAAATGGCTGTAATAACAGTGAATAGGAAAACCGTAAGGCAACTGTTACATCACTTTGCTGAAGGAACCATTTTAGAGGCCATTTCTCATTTTTATTCATCTGAATTTCAGCTCAGTGTTTGTGTTGACACATTGATTTCTTCAGTTAAAATGGAGGCATGTTTCCTGACCCCTGAGCTCAGCCCCTCTTCTGCCAGGCAGGGAAATGTAGAGTGGGATCAAGAGGGGCACAGCAGTATTAGTCCAGCAGTGAAAAGAAAAGTGCTAAACAGAAACAACAGAAACAACATGCCAACAGTTTTCCTCCAACACACCTGAGACCAGATTACACACTGGGATCAGCTTTGGCAGGTAGTCAACGTTACGAAGACAGGGACAGCAAAAGAAAAACATTTGAGATGCTGAATGAGACGCAGAAGAGAAAGAGTCTTCAGAGAAGCATCTAATCTTGAGTCAAGTACTGAAACTGCTGAGCAATTATGGACTTTGAGTTTAAATCCCAACAACAATTTACAAGAGGGTGAAAAATTCAAGGATCAAGATTCTATTTACACAATATAAAACAACCATGATAAAAGTATGCTATTCATGCTGAAATGACTGGTTGATTAACTAAACAACAGAACATCAACTAATCCATTTGCTCATTTTATGTAGCAGAGATGTCAAACACTGAGTTCAAATGTGAGGATTTTTTGGCTGTGTGAACTTGCGATGCCACAATATTTTGACAATCTTTAGGTGATTAATTTAAAGAAAAGTAATACATTGCTTAATAACAAACACAATCACTGGTTCCAGCCCTACATTCAAGATCTGTATTTAAACTCACTATGAAGGACGATGTCCCACAGATCTGATTACTTGTGGGCCATTGATCTCTGTTTCTCTCTCTCTCTCTCTCTCTCTCTCTCTCTCTCTCTCTCTCTCTCTCTCTCTCTCTCTCTCTCTCTCTCTCTCTCTCTCTCTCTGCTGCCCTCCCTCTCATTCTGTTTGGTAATAGTGATTATCTAAAGCTAATTAAGCTTTGACCACACTCCACTGACTGACACTACTACACAGCCCAATATAACACCTCGTTGCTGCCCTGCATCAAAAACAGCTTCAGCCTGAGTTGTTTACGGACTGTGAGAGTGGACCATGCACATGTTTTTGTGTCATCTTCATGTTGTGTGCTTTTGTGTGCACGTGAGACTTTTGTCTTTATTGACGATTGGCCCCGGCTGCGGTGAGGTGATGATGATTTTATGGCCCACATTGCCACAGCCTAATCCATTTCTCACCATGCTGGTGGATCCTAATGGCCCGACACGGAGCGGTCTGTGTGGAGGGGATGTTCTGCTCTGGCACATATCGACTTCATCGACAAACAGTGGCCTGAGAGCCTGGCCTACTTCTCCTGGGTGCATTTAGAGAGAAGCCCCACAGCTCAGAGGGCAGGCCAATAAAAAAGCAACAAAGCATGTGACTGACTCCGCTATACAAACAGGCCCATGACGTATTGATGTCCATACAAGTATGTACATCTGCAAAATGGATTTACATGCAAGGACGTGTGCACAGACATGTTTTCTCTCTTTGTATTCATCAGTGTGAACTCTGCAGTGTATTCAAGGCCTGTTTTGTTTTTGCTTTGTGTTCTCCAAAATTTCAAAGAAAATTACACCGATTTTTAAAATGAGCTGATCAGTTTAACGTAATTATCACCTGCTGCCGTGTCTCCACGCATCCAAAAGTTAATTATATTTCAGCTGGATTTCCTGCCATGAGAAAAGGGTGATTACTATAACACACACACACATATACTGGTACTTCTATCTTTGTGAGGACACTCACTGACATATGGATTCCCTAAGCCCTTACCATAACCTTAACCATCCCAACTAAATCCCTAACCGCAACCCCTATTGTAACCCTAACATAAATCTCATTCCAACTCCAACCCTAAAACCAAGTCTTACCCATCAAACAATCATGTGAAGTTGTGAGGACCAGCCAAAATGTCATCACTCTGTAAGGTCTATAACTCAAACTGGTCCTCACAAAGATAGAAGTACGTACACACACACACACACACACACACACACACACACACACACACACACACAGTCTCTCTCTGCTTGTGTGAATGATGGAGTAAAATATGGTGTTTAGAGTATTTTGAGCAGCTCACTCAAAAACCACTACATACATACATGCTGCAGCTAGACTCTTAATACACACTCTAGTCAATATATACAGCATTAATATTTTGAGATACATTTTTTTGTGCGTGTGAGTCTATTTGCAGTGTGTGTGTGTGTGTGTGTGTGTGTGTGTGTGTGTGTGTGTGTGTGTGTGCGCGTGTGTGTGCATGCGCAGTGGGGCCCTAATGAAAGTCAATAGGGGAGTGCAGCAGCTATATAATTGCAGCTACTTGAGTTAAATTCAGTTTGCTGTGAAGGCACAGTAGAGAGTCCCACAATTTAAGTTGCTATGTAAGGCATTAGCGCTTATATTTTAAAGGAAACATAAGGCTGCTCAGTAAAGATGTAGGTTGATCAAACATAAGCAACACTGACAAAATACAGAGAATTTGATAATCATTCATCAAGCTCAGTGGAGAAGCTGAGGAAGGGGTGGTGGAGTCAAGGCTCCTGGCCCAAAGGTATTGTATTACATTTTAATTATTGATTACATTCAAATATTTAAGACTGATTCCCAAAGCTTTTACAATTTAAAATATGTGCATGACAACAATGACATGTTTATGGGAAGGTTTAAGATCATGGGATTTAAAAAAAAAAAAAAGTTCAGTTTTGCACATGAAAGTTGCCTCCATCACCCTGACCTCCACACCCTTCCTTTCCATCTCTCAACATAAAGGGGTCACTACTTCCTGCACCGGCATTGCACACTGACAATGGATGCAAATCTAGACCTGCAGAATATTATAAATGCAATACCTACAGTACTGAACTGACTGTTCAATGACAATTACCATCAGGTTTAGGGAAGTTGGGTAGTTAAAGCCTAATCATACTTTAAATCTGTTTTTTGTTTTTTTTGCCACTTGGGGCGCAGCAGAAACAAGAGGTGAACTTTCCAGTTGATATGAAAAACTAACAGTAGCAACTGTACACATTCAGGACAAGTGGAGCAACATAAACATCATCATTCTGCCAATTGTAAGTTTAATATTCACTCTCTTTTAACTCTAACTTTCAGTCTCCACAAACTGAGAAAAATATCTGGCTCTTCAGCAGTTAAATGCTCCACTATGTTCACCACCTCGCCATTAACTGTGTCTACCTGCTGTGTCTCTGGTTTTATCTGAACTATTTGGCTAAAAACAGCTGCCAGCTGCATCTGGAAACATGGCTGATGAGAGCACTGAGACCAAAACAGAAAAAGTGTGGCCTAGAATCAAAATAATGAGATGGAAGTTGCTATAAAGCTCCACAGAGCTGAGAGGAACTGCAGAGTCAGGTAATAATTCTCTGTGGGTTCGTCATGGTCTTGCTGTGGTGTGAAGTAGTTCATTGTTAATACAAAAATGTTGATAATAGTCACTTTAGTAGTGTAGATGCACCATTGGTATTGTAGCAATGTTTTTCTGTAGCAAGTTTTCCTTGAAACTGCTTCATATGCACAGCACGTAACATATAGTTAAAGGCCCTGTGAAATGGTACCTTTTCTTCTTTATTGTGTTTATCCTGATGAAAGAGCCATCATTATAAACTGTGAGTCAACAAAGAAAAAGGCTGTTTGATTTTATAGAAGGGACACATCTCTCAACGTGTGTGATAGCTTTATTGTTCTGAGTCCTGTTACTTGTGCGGGATGAGGTCAGCACTAAAGATTCACCGTTTTCCCAGAAGTGACAGTTTTCCCAGAATTCTCTGTTTCATGAGAGTTTTAATATGTGTATGAGCATATGCATGTAAGATGAGGGGTTTAAAATTCATCCGCTTAATCCCTCTCTTTGTTTGCTTACATAACCAAAACTACCAGCGTTTTTAAAATAATAATAACTATAAAGTTATCGACTTCAGGCTTACAATTCTTACAAGAGGAAAGAAATCATTTAGAGAGAAAATCTCACCCCCTCAACCAGATACAAAAAAACATTAAAAACTGTTCCAGACAAAGCTCTTTCCAGCCAGTTTTTCAAGAGTTAAGCTGATTAGCTGCCGGCTGTTGCTAGTGTGTGCGTGTCTGTGTGTGTGTGTGTGTGTGTGTGTGTGTGTGTGAGTGGATCTTATAGTTGATTAGTATTCCCTGACATAGTCCAGAATAGCCCTTATTATCACTACTGAAGTCTACCTCAAACAATACTCAAAATTTGCTGCACTTTCATATTATGAAATATAATTACAGATTACAAACCACAGAGAGAAAGGAAAAAAAGAAATTTATCTACAGCAGGAACTGCACCTTTTAAAATTAAGAATTTCCCAGTACAAGTGTAGAAGAAGAACACAGAAGAAGATGAGATGGGAGGTAGGTGTGTGACTGACAGAAAAGGTAGAAACAGAGAAATAAAGAAGCAGCCAGTTCCCTGGTTTTGGTCCTAATCCTGTTTGATTAATCCTCCAACATTTCATCACAGCAGACACAGTGGGAAAAGGCAGACAGATGTGTGGGCTGTCATTCCCAAAAACATGCACTTCCTCTGCTTCTAACCGACGCAGATAGAAGATTTACATTTCTGCTTCTGACACTTGTACATTCCTGTTTTGTCTGTGGTTGCCTCTTAGAGACAGCTAGCCAAAAGAGGACCAACTGCAAGCTGAGGGAGGGATGGAGGAGACAGATAGAGAGAGAGAGAGAGACAGAGACAGATAGAGAGAGAGAGAGAGGGCCGCTCCACTGGTTCTTCATACTGCACCACTTAACTCTGAGTGGCTCCTAAACCACAAGCACTAAAAGCATGCACACACACACACACACACACACACAAACGGTAAGCCTTACTCAGCTGGACTGTATATAGAGCCTGCGGGCAACATTATCGTCATTAAATCATTCCTTCCGATCTACTTGTTCCAGTTTCAGAACTTACCTCCTTTATAATGAAAGTCAATGAGACGTATGGGAACTTTTTCAGAATTGCACTTTGCTCCAGCAACAACTGTTGAGACATTAAAGGCAGATCCAGTGACCTCCAGTCCATCACTGACTGACTAAGAAAACTATGCAGCTTACTCTGTCTCATACTGTATGAAGCACTAAACTAAACTCAACTAAATGTATCAAATTGATATTTTGACTGGTCACAGTAGGAAAAGCACAGGTGTTACTAACATTGGCACTACCACAGTTCAAGTGTCCCGGTAACAGAGTCTACACAGGAGTTGCAGCATGAGCAGCAGCAGCTTCAGTGCTCTGTGTGTGTCTACAAAGGAGGCGTTGAGGCACAGTATTGACTGTAGGTCACCCGCGATTTGGCAGCAGCCAACACACAATCACTGTACACACATAAAGTGAATGAACATAAACTTAAAGCATAAAAATATACATAAACTTGCGTTTACTTGCATATGGTACAGGCAGAACATGAGCAGTTACACGGCTTGTGTAGACAGCTAGACTGATTAAAATAGGAGCGTGTCTATTCTGTCAGACGTGCGTGAGTGAAACATTTGGCTGAAAATCCTCCTTGTAGCGAACCAGCATGAAGACTATGAAAACCCTATAACTGAAGCAGCTAAATGAAATTCAGCCCTCGTTAGTATTATTATTTACGCCTGTGTTTTTCCTATCATGACATGTCAACATTTCTTATACAGATACAATGTATGTCTAGCATGTTATTACACAAAACAAAGGGAGCTCAATAAAGGCACAAATAATCAGGTGATCAAAGTGTAATAATTCTTTGAGAGTCAGCTGAGGTGTTCATAGCAAAAAGTACCAAAAACTGATCAAGTTGAATGCTTGGTCAGACCTACTCTTTGATTAGATGTTTTCTCATATAAATAAGGAAATTGTATTTTATTTAGGTAAGGTTCTTGCCTTTCGATAATACAATGGTAAACAGTGATAAATTGACGTGTTTTACTTAATTTTTTATTACAGTATTTTATATAGTTAAGTCCTGACCTGAATATCACAAAAACATGCTAAACGATGGACATACTGCTCAGTATCACATATTACTGCACACTTAATCAGAAGAATCAGTCAGTGACATTGTAACTTTTGTCGATTTTCAGCTAAACTGCAACAGCAAATACATCTTTTAGTATTTTAGTATAATTGTGACTGATTACATTTTCTATGAACATAATAAGTATATGTTGTTAATTTACGTATTTGGCGAGGCAAAGATACATTGATACTGAATGTATCAGTAAATATCCAAATCCAATCTTGCAGTGCAACATCCACTTGTAGTGACCACAGCATTATTAGACATGTTTTTATGGGTACATTTAGACTCTCACAGCACTTGGTTAAAGATCCTGGTCTGGTGTAATACAGAAAAACTTCAGACATGTCTTTATCTGCATTTAACCAAGACCAGAATTTTTCATTAACTTCAACCAAAGTGCTTTAGTTGCCTAAACCAAGGACGGGGCTGTAGATGTGAACTCAGGTCTGTGATGCGCCAGTTGTGAGCTGTGCATGTCTGCCATCCACCACAACCACCTCCTGGCAACTGTGCAGCTGTTAATTAACGTATCATTTCATTCATCCATTCAAAAAAAAAAAAAAAAAAAAAAAACCTTGCCCCTGAACATAATCCAGTCAGCGATTACATTTCTGACAAAACTTATTTGCTTTTGCTGTTTAGTTGTATTGAAACATAATTTCTAGGAGTCAGGCATCGACCTGCTGCAGCTACAGCTTTTACTTTAAAGTCTCCACTTTCTTGACAAAAATACACCCCCAACTTTCAGTCTCATGACTCACATGAGAAGCACTCAGTGAAAGCTAAATGTTGATACTGTTACATGATAGCAGGGAAACAGACTGACACCATGAGTCAGTGCTGTGAGTGGGTGACGACAGTGCTGAGTGCCAACAAGGAGCTTTTATGATATAATGAACCTGACGACTGCATCACTTTGCATTTATTACATCCCTCAGGTACATACCAGCAGCTTGTCTGTATTCCTGCAGATCTGTACAGTGTTTATGATTGAGCTGTGAAATCTGCATTCAAAATGTCACCTTTCACATTATATGTTCAAACATCTCTTTCAGGTTGATTGATTTAAAACAGCTTCTCTTATTGTTTTTTTATTCCACGTTCCGGGTGTTTATTTCAACTTTAGCTCTTCCTGTGTGAGAGACACGAGAGCAACCGTCAACCAAGTGAGAACCTTCGGGGCTGAAAAATATCGAAAACTATAGTTACTCAAATGACAACACAAGGCTGGCTCCAAAGGTGAGTCAGTCTCCATAGACTACCATGTTCAAATGCCCAACTTTACATCTGAAATAAACATCTTTACAGCCTGGTACAAAACACGGTTTTTGTCTCTTTTTGATACTCATCCACCTGTCCCTCTTTGAGTGTCAATTTCCTGCAGCCCAGCCTCTCTGCCACCTGCCAGTAAGCACTGATTTGGTGACTAGCAGGTCAAAGGATGTCCAGACATGTAGGCTTAAAGTGAACTTCAGTTGAAAATTGAGTTGTTGAATGTCTAGTTTAATTATAACTGTTGCTTAACCCATTTTTTCAATAGTTCTCTCAATATTTTTTCTTCCTCTTGCCAAAGATGTTTAATTGTTTTTTTATGTCAGTTAGGTCCAGATCTCATTGTCAAAAACTTTAGAGTAAGACTTCATAGACAGTACATCCACAGAACCAGCATACCAGAAGCAATGACTACAGTAAATATAAATCCAGACAAAACAAGTGACAGTAAGAGTGAATAAAAAAATTACAAGATGTGACAGCCCTCTGGCTCTGCCATCGCCTCTAGGTTTGTCTTGTCCATGGCTGCTGCTTGTGTTTAGCGTGCATTCGTGCAACTGGGTGAACCAGGCCAGTCCATCCAGAAAGACACCGATTTTCTCCCTCACTCCATCGCTGGATCTCCCCCTCACACCACAGGGTTTATTTCATTTTGTTTGGTTTAGTTCAGTTTTTTTTTTTTTTTTTTTTTTTTTTTTACACCATACAACACCACCCTTTCATTCATCCGCTCACCAACACTATTGATCTACTGACTGCCCAGTTCATATATCTAGTTGATGTATTTGGCTTCCATGTATGTAAATGAATGTTATTTGTTCTTTATTTCAAGTACAACTGTGTGTCTTGACAAAGAGTCATAGAAATATCAAACAGAACCCAGAATCTAATCTGATAGTTGTTTGCAGTTCATTTCATTTGAACCGGTTCAGAGGACCTGGATATAGCACAGAGTGTAGTGTGGATATGGGATATTCACGGCTGAGTAATTATTTGATCACATACTTGCAAGATGTGAATGAGAGAAGAGATTTGATGTAGTTTGCAAACGTTGACGGTAGAGCTCTACAGATGAAAACCATACAGAGAGATACAGAGAGCAATGATGCGTATGAAAATGTGTCAGTGTTAAAAGCTTCCTGCTGTTATAGTTTCTCAAACTGTCTCATTCTTTTAATCTCTTTTCATCTTTCCATTCATTTCTTTTCCCTTTTTACTATCTGTCCATCCGTTGCATTCTGAAGCCCTTATCTGTCAAGCAGTTGCTGCCTTGCTGTCGGCCTTAGAACATGAGGTTTGTGTGTGTGTGTGTGTGTGTGTGTGTGTGTGTGTGTGTGTGTGTGTGTGTGTGTCAATGAGAGGGTGATAGAAAGAGAGAGAGAGAGAGAGAGAGAGAGATTGTAATCAGCGTCAGATAACAGGTATGAGTCGAGAAAAGCCACAGAGCAGAGTCACAAAGAAACTGACTAAATGTCTCCTCATCCATCCTGTCTCTCTCTCCCAGAGGTGTCCTTTACAAATGCCTCCAGGCAGATATGTCAGGACTGTGTGTGTGTGTGTGTGTGTGTGTGTGTGTGTGTGTGTGTGTGTGTGTGTGTGTCTGCTTACAAATTCACATGGACACCCACACACACACACACACACACACACACACACAAATAGCCGCCTGGTCTTCCTGACTGCCATTACCCAGCTGTCCACTGTGATGGAGGCATCAAGTCAAAAAGGAGAGGAAACCCACGACAACACTGCGAAAGGTTAGCAGCATCCCTCCACACAACCACAGCACAACACAGGACTAGAGGTCGATATACCCAGTTTAAAACAGTACTATACCCCCATTTTATTACTACCAATCCTTTTAGAATGACAATGTAGCCATAGTTCCTATGAGTTGCGTCCATGTGCGACCGCAGGGCAGTGTGTGTGCAGTGCTCTGCTTCTACTCACCGCAAAAGCAACAAAACAAGGCATGGCTGCAAATACAAGGGCTCTTGCCAAAGGCTTGTAGACAAAGCAAACGCACAAAGTAAACTATGACATTATTTTGCTTACACATCCGACAGTCTGGACTAGCCCATGGACACAAAGCCCATGTGTAAAAGATGTTTTAAACATATGCAGACCAAGAGAGCCAACACGTCTCACCCACAGACACGCTGACCTGTTCAAAGACTGTTCAAATAGCCACAGGTTAGCGAATGTGACAGATAACATAATTACACCAGGCCCATGGCCTCATAAACAAACAGGGGAGATTTATTTTGTGGTCAGAGTTTGACGAGACAGAAGGGCACTGATAACTGTTTAATTTGGTTTTATCATTAACTTATCAATGTGGCAAATATCTCCATATGCAAACGCAGCATTCACACTAGTAACATTACACTACCAGGTGAGCCACCGAGGCGCCCCATCTTGATCAAATTATTTACAATAATACAGTTATTCATGTTATAAATTCACTGTCAAAAACACATGTATAAAACACAAGAGAAAATTTAACAGCACATAAATTACAATTTTATTGAGCTTGAAAAGAATGAATATGAATGACATTAACTGTAACTCTGGCACTTCATGGTGATGAAGTTCAATCCCTGGATTATCACCCTGCACACTACAGTAGTGCACTAAAGTAGCAAATGATTCACTACGTCTCCTCCATCAGAGGTGTGCGCTCTGCTGAGCACATTTTCTAGCTTTCTATTTAGTCAAATTAGATTTAAAAATGACTATTAATGAGAACAGGCAGGTCAGGGACAGATGCCGAGGTCAGACTTGCTGTATTTCCTGTCACTTTCCAATAAAGGCAAAATGTCAAAACAATCAGAAAAAGAACAAAAACAGCTGTAGTGATGGCTACAACTGATTACTGGTCAGAATCAAACTACCACTGAGCAGCTGAGCGGTCGGCTGTGTGTTTGAACATCCTTCAGTTGCATTCATTCTAACACAGCTGATAGACCTCTATTTGCCTGCTGCAACCTTTCCCCCTGTGTTGAATCATCAGCTGAGGATGATGCATTTGCTCTATTTACATTTTGTGGACTCTCATTATGGTGGTCATGTTAAAACACAGAGGTGTGGGCTCACATCAGTAAAATAAATGAAAAATTAAGCTCATGCTAACACCCTGTCTGGCCTGGACACACGTCATTCAGTCATTTCAGTCATCTGGATCATGTGTGTTGTACTAGTTGTCTCCCCCAGGCCATGTAATGACTCCAATCTTCACTTGAACACACTTCACTGCGACCTCACGTCTATTTCTTCCAAATTACCGATCCAGTGTGTGTGTATAAAGACTGTGTGTGACACACAACGGGCAATGGGATCAAATGTTCTATGTGTTGAGTTTTTAAGCAAAACAGCTGCAGTGCCTCGGTCAAACTCGAGTATGTAAGCAAGCAGCTACAATCCCCAAAATAAAGTCACTGTGTTGAACTGAGTTCAATATTTGAATAAAACAACTTATCAACTTTACAAAGCACCACTACAACCTCCAAAAACTCCAATCCTGCCTTCTCTTCATTGGCTCTGTGTCCTCTTTAGAAATTATTTTAAGATTGCACTTATCACTTTTACTCCGTGGCCTATAGTCCCAAGTTTCATAACAGAAATGCTCGCAGCCTTAGATCCTCGTGCCGGGCCCTTCTGGCCATTTCAAAGTCGAGTCTTAAATCTATAGGTGCTTTTGCCATTAGTACCTCGGCTTTGTAATGACCTTCTGGAGGGGATAAAGCAAAATCAGCAACTTCTTTTAAATCACTTCTTAAAACCCATTTTTATAGACTTGCTTTTATATGATGTCATCTGTTTATCATCTTTTTATGTTTTTCATTGCCTTTTTACTGTTTCTACACTCTCCAATTGTTTTTATTTATATTGAAGTATATTGTTTGTCTTTTCTCTCTGACTTTTCCTAATTTCTGACCTGTTTTTGTTTGACCTCAGTGTTTACTCTCTGTTGTTATATTGTTGTTATTGCCTTTGCTTTGTTGTCAAAGCACTTTGTTAACTCTGATTAAATTCAATTAATCGTCTCAGTCCATTAAGCAAACATTCCAGGCAGTTTGTGGCTCCAGCTTCTCCAAAGTGTTGATTTGCTGCTTTTCTTTGTTTTAGATCATTGTAAACTGAACATCTTTGGGATTTGGACGGTCGATCCAAGACATCTGAAGACGTCACTTTGGGACCTGGAATATGTGTTGGACAATTTTCACAATTTACCAAGATTTTATCAACTAAAACATTAATCTATTATGACACAAATGATTAAAAGATGAATTAATAATGAATCTAATCATTAGTCAAAGCCATAATTGTAATAAAGCAGCAACAAACCAGCAGTGGAAATGTAGGGTTTTTTCAGTTTTTTTCTTCTGTTTACAAAATTGTGGAGAATAATCAGCAGTTAATAAGTATTGTGTAGTATATAATACGTATTGATGAAATTATAATGATATATATCCCCTGTTTTATCCTTTCAATAGTAAAATAATAATCAATCAATGATATTAAAATGGCACAAATTGATTTTTGGATGACATAAAGGTGATTGGAGCAGCTTTCTCTCAGTATGTCTTTTAGCTGAGATGGGTTCCCACCATCTGTGTGTGCGACCACAGTTTATACAAGGTTGGGGTAGAAAGGGTATAATAGGTGGTGAATAGTGTAATTGCCCCACTGGGGGAGCCAATGATCAGAGGTCCACTGAGCTATTATCAGAGCCTCTGTGAGAGCAATTGCTCCCATGAAATCTCCTCTCCTGCTCATATAGAGAATGAGAGCTGACAGAAGGCCCTGGCCTCTCACAGTGTGATGGGCTCTCCAGACAAGTAGGCACTAATGGCAGACGGCGGAGGTCAAAGCAGAATATCAAGCACTGATGTATTAAAACCACAGGCGGAGGAGACATCCAGCTGCTTTCATAACGCACCGACTGAACGCGTGAGACACAAATGAGAAAATGTCCCACAGAGACACAAGCAGAATGACCAGAAATGGAGAATTTGGAGGCTGTGTGCAGAAGTGCACTGTGTGTTGTAAGTCCAGTGTCTTGTCTATGTGTGTGCATGTGTGCGTGCTTGCCTGGGCAAGGTGCAATAATTCTGGGGGAGCTGATAGCTTTGGGCATGGAGAATGAAGGTAATAAAGCATGAGAGTACTCACCCAGTTCTGACAGAGGCACCACAAAGACTGTTACATCCCCCCTACACTTGACGTGTGCTGCACATGAACTTGATTCGCTCCCCTCCACGCACGCATACACGCGCACACACACACACTTACAGTAAACATCTGCACAAACACACAGCTCCAGGGCTGCAGGTACAGTCCAGCTTGCTGACTAAGCTTGACAGCGCGCGCGCACACACACACACACACACACACACACACACACACACACACACGAACACACACACACACACGAACACACACACACACAGGGTTAATAGGGGGATGAGCTGAGGGCAAGGCCTGCATTACAACCCGGGCTCCTTGCCACGTTAGCCTGGCACACATGCACACTTTGTTATTTTGTGCGAAAGGACTGAAGGCAAAGACAAGACCATTTCTGCCGCCTCCAAAATAGAAGCAATATGAGCCAGGACTGTAGAAAAAGGACCTTGGGAGAGGAACACAGAGTGATAGGTATAGGTTTGTTCAGCCAGGTGGTAACAATGAGAGTTCACCCTTTTGCTAAAAGATAAATTAGAGCTGCACAACCACGGTTCACTGTTTTTGTTCTTTACCAATTTAACAAAAGAATACATGGAGTCATTTTCACCTCGTTTTATGTCCCTACACTCCCAGATGATTCTTCCTGCAGGCTGCTATAACTTGAAAACGTAAATAATGCTTAATGATAGAAGGCTACATACTATAAATAAGCTTAAGAGGATCAAGCTTCCATCTTTTTGCAGACATGGAATGATTGGCTATGGATGGATTTTCAAAACAACATACAAATCAGTAGATCAAAAGGTTAAAATATAAAACACTGCAGCAGCTTATATCTAATAAAACATGGCATTCGAAAAGTTTAAGTAATTCAACATTTTTGCCACAGTGCAGCCATTGAAACATGGCATCTTGGTTTTAATTATTTTACTCAGAAGCAAACTCAGAACATTAGTGATACTGTTGTACCTGAGTTTCTCTGTATCTTCTACATTTAATTGGGACTGAAATGATTAGTGAAGGAATCAATTGAAAGAAAACAACAACAATGTTGATGTGAGGATTCCCTACTTTTCTCTGTTTTATACCATTTAACATTAAATGTTTTTGGGTTTTGTCTAAAGAAACCTTTTGAACACATCACCTCTGGGCATTTTAAACTATTTTCTACCATTGTACAGACTAAAGGAATCAACAGAATAACTGATAATCACAACAAATTGTTCATGGCTAAGTTAAAATTAAAACTTAAAGGAATTTAAGGGGGAAAAAAACATCTGTGTTGCACGCTCAGAGACACAGCCTCCTGTTGTCTCTCTGCCTTTCTCTCTTTCACTTAATTCTCTCTTCTTCAGAGATCAAATGGATCACATCAGCAGAGGACACACAGAGGACTGTACGGGACACTGGTGATAATTGTGTATTGGATTCTGACAAAACACACCAGCTGTGGATGGATGAAAATGTCCAGCTCAATCTTCTGCTGTCTGCCCCCTCCATCTCATCTCTCTCGTTTCACTTTTTCCATTTCAATCCGCTAATACAAACGCATCCCTAGCAGAAACAATCCACAGATGAAATAATCATATCCCCTCAGCATGGAGTCAATTATCCATCTGTGGCTGGTTTTAAGACTTTAAACATGCCACCTTGTCGGGAATCATCATCTCTGACGATTCAGCAGCTTAGTTTTAGTTTGACTCTGGGAATATCAGAGGAGAATTAATGTGCCTCATATTCCCGCCACCACCAGGAAACCAATCAAAACAGAACTTTGATGTCTGATGGAGGACATGATAGAGATATTACATGGGGCTTGACCCCACATAGTGTCGCAGCACATGGGCAAATTATGTGATGTCATCTGAATTGTCACTCAGTCTTCAATCTTCCTAAGACCCTGCGGTCATCCTCTTCTCTCAGGGCAATAGTCGTTGTAGAGGCTCTGCAGGGCAGAGATCAGCCTCAACTGTGATGGTTTAAAAGGGAGAAAAAGATATGGATTGTGGATGAATAACTACCTGAGATGGAAGTTTTAAACATTATGTAACACTTTAATTTACACAAAATCCAATTACCTAAGGGTGGGTCACAGCGATTTGTCAATGCTGTGCATTGCTGGAAGTAAAACAAGGGGAAGGGAAGGGTATTCATCCAGAATTCAGTGTCAGTCTTTTCTTTATCATGTTTTAGATGTTCTTAAGAATTTCTGACATTTCAATTTTTACGCACATAAAAAGAGGTGACCAGAAAGATACATACTTCTTATAAATCAATTTCATGGGTTCATTATTTCTCTCTGTGGGTTACTGTACAATGTGTTACGGTTGTGTTATTTTATGGAGTCCTGCTGTAGCATAGAAGCCATTTTATAGTCACATGTTCCGTGCAACATTCAATCCAAATATATTCTCCACCTATCTCTCTCACAATAGGCAGCTGATATAAAAATTTGGCTGTAAATCATTCAGCAACATACTAAGCTCTGATTCCTCGCTGCTACTCTGCTGCCTGCTCTCAGACATTTAACTCCCTTCATCTCCCCAACATCCTCATGTATTAGCATGTAGCTGTTGGTGAATTTTGTATATTTCTTTAATATCTGTTTTTCATATGTTGTGTATCTCAGACCAAGGGGGTGTGTGAGCTCTGGGACTGTCAATGTCAAACTTAGTCAAATTTGCTCCAGAGCATCACATGAGCAGGAGAGATAGCTCACCATCCAACAGTGTTGGAATTACCTTCATTTTGAAGAATAGGTTTTTACTGTATCGTGTTCATGCATTATGTTCTTTGTGTCCATCGCCACCCTCTCCCTCTGGAAATCTCTACTCAAACACATTGCTACCTCTTTCACACCATCAGGCTCCAAACCTTAGTTAGGAGCTCTCAGGTTGTTTAGCCTGGCTCGTAACTTAGCCAGTAACTAGCTTTTGGCCCAGACTGCTCTGCTGAGGAATGATGAGGCGTTTAAGTAGTGTTCAGAACAACTTTATTCCCTTGCTGGCAGCGAACACAATTCCTGGCCTTTCAACACTTTCGTGTCACTATCTTAAGCTTATCTAGATGCTTCTTACTAACTACCTGTAGCATGTAGTTTTACTGCAGCTCAACACCATGTGGTACCTGCTCATTCAGACACAAGAGGGAGATCTACTTCCCTTTCTTTCTTGACTCCTTAGTTGTGACATCACAAAGTTACAGAAGTCCTGATGACTAATTTTAAAGGTTGTGCGCATTTCTCTGTGGACTGAGCGCTTTGATTCTTTCCCAGTATTAATCTAGAAACTAGACCTGCTTTATAATCAAAGAAGACATCAAATCTCACTTTATACAATATGGGACCTTTAAAGGGGAATACTGGGCTGATAACAACATTCCTGACTGCACCAAAATGTTTGTGTTCATGAAATGATCAAAATTCACCTTTTAAAAACTCCTTTTAATGTGTGATTAAAGTCTTGCGCTACCTTCTGTTTTTCACTGTGTTTCAGATCTTTTGAAAGGATTTACAGCATTAAGGCTACATGGAAATCCAACACGGGCAGAGAAAATTTGTTGCTGTTCACATCAAAGTTACCTGAATAACTGTAACACTCACACACCAGAGACATTAAAGATGGTCCATGTCACAAACATTGATTTGACCACAAAGGCACAGTTGCACAGTTACACACACATTTTGTTCTGGCTGCCTCTGGAACAGGTAGACCCAACTCAGTTCCAGCCATGAGAGCAAAAACATCTTTAAGAGCCATCAACTGATGGATCTCCTCTGTTTGTAATCTGTTGGTCCTCATGCAGGTTTACACGCTCAGATCACCAGCAGTGACTGACAAAGGGTGAGGGGGGTGAGCAAGGAGAGCAGCAGCCAGAGAGGGAGAGCAGCAGCAATTTGTTAAAATGCTGCAGAGAGTAAGTGGAAATGGTGAAAGAAAGTAGTCTGCGTACAAAAGGCTTTGCCCCCTTCCTGTCTTTTCCTTGATCGTTTTCCACAAGTTCAGTTTTAATGGATTTCTGTCCTCTGAGGGAAGCCAAAGGTTTTAAGGTTTGATAACATAATTTTTAAAAAAGAAACATGATTTGAGCCGGTGTCAAATGACATACTGACATACTTGAGTAATAGAAGTGTGAGGTGGAAGGAAACACTGGTGCCAGAAGTATTTCCCCCTGAAGCTTTCTCTTTAACCAAAAAACAGGGTTCAATATAAGATAAATTCTAAATATTTCTACTCCATATCTGAGAAATCACTATGTAACTCATGAGCCTCAGCTGCTTTATTGCTATAAAGAAGAAGTCAGTCAGATATGGTAATCAGAGCTTTAAGTCCTTGTCAAAACTCAAAAAAAATATTGCACCAACAGTCACTGAGTTCATCCAAAATTCACCCAGAAATTGAAAGTGAATGGATTTAGTCTAAAGATTGCTTTATTAGGACCTTGAGCTTCAGCTCCAAGTGACGCAGCGATTCTTTCTGAAATGCACATTTGGATTAGTCATAGTTAACTTCTCTCAACACGTTCCTGTGTGTACACAGGCTTTGACTCAGCAAAGAACCAAACACTTTCTAACACAGTAGTTCAGCTTTGGTACTGATGATTCAAACAGGACAAATTCATGTCCATCCAAACCTTGAAGTTCTCCCATTGTTATTCACCTGTCATTGTATAAAAAATATAAGCAGAGTTTAACTTCTGCACGGACTCCCGAAAAATTCCATATTACTTTGCAAGTCTATCAGATCCATGCAGGGCAAAGGTCTTTGTATGAATTTTGAACAGCTATATTGAATGCTACACAACACTGACTCTTGAGACTGAAAACCACACCAATAAAACAGACATCATTCCTGCATGCACAACAAGGTGACAACGCTCTCACTTGTTAAATTATTCAAACTCAGGAACCCTCGTCAGGCTCGGCTGCTGATCACGCACCTTCAGCAGAAGAGTACATGTTGAATGATCTTTATGTGTGTCACTTTTACTTGGAATCAACACCTTATCAAATAATTACATGCATTACTTAAAATGTGCAACAGAGCTCCGTCACACCTCCTCCCACATTTTCCATCCCTCTTTTTTTATAATTTTTCTCAGGTTTATGCGTCCCTTATAAGGTGTTGAAAGAATGGCAGACAGCAGATGTTACAGAGGAAGGAGGCGTGTGTGTGTGTGTGTGTGTGTGTGTGTGTGTGTGTGTGTGTGTGTAGGCAGGAGATAGGTAAGGCAGCTCCACAGTATCAAATAACTGCATGGCTCCTCTCTGGTGGATGTCCCAAGCATAAAAGAGACATCTGGGCCGGCTAACGGATCACCGTTGGCCCTCGCTCTGTGTGTGTTGTGAAGTAAATAATGTAATCTGACAGACACACAAAAGAGGATTTAGCGTTCTGCTGGTGGTCGCTTGCCCAATATGTTAGTGATTAAAACTAGGCAATTATAAAGATCTTCACTACACCCATGTGATTTACACAGGCCTGTCACTCTCCTCTGAGGGCTCCCAGTGTTTTTACTTCCCTTCTGCTCTGATAACTCACACATCAGAGGAATTCACAACCTCCCATGAAGTTGTTTGCTCAGGAAGAGATTATTTAAATCGTCCTCTCGTGCTTATGTAAGACTGTTAAATTCCTCTTCCTCCTCCTCCTCCAGTAAAGCAATCACTGAATGGCTGCTTGCATCAGGCGGTGAAGGAGATGTGTGTAATTCTGAGTGTGTGCGTCTCACTACGGTGCAGTACAACTTACAAATCACAGAGAAAACGACAGAGCTTCAATCACAGGGAAACAAAAGTCTCCAACAGCTCCTACAATCACTAAGCTTCTTAAGATAAAATAATCATGTATTAGAAATGTAAAAGAAGAAGCAGATAAGGGTTATCTCGTCACTGCCATGTTTCAAAGAAATATCACAATTTTTTGATAATTTAATTAATTGTGCCGACACTAAACCTCGCTGTAAATGATTACATGATCATATTGGACTCATTTTAAATACCAATTAAAACTGTTTTGAATAGTGATAAGGGATGTAGTCATGCAGGGTTATCCTCAGCATTGTATGGCAGAGTCATGTCACCTTGTCTAACAGAAAAACCCTGGACCCACTGTCAGAAAAATGATCAAACTTTTATGAAATATATATGTAAGGGAGAAAGAGCAACTCAGCCCAATTTCGCGCATCCCAGCTGACATTGGGCCGGGGTCCACCCTGGACAGGTCGCCAGTCCATCACAAGGCTGACACATAGAAACAAACAGTCACTCACACTCACACCTATGGGCAATTAAGAGTCGCCAATCAACCTAATGTGCATGTCTTTAGATTGTGGGAGGTAGCCGGAGTACCTGGAGAGAACCCACACGGGCTTGTGCTGTATGTGTATGTGTATGCGTGTGTGTGGTAGCTACATACACACCTCTCCCTGTGCCCAGCTCATAATTATACTTATCAAAGAGCAACAGACAAAACCAAAGTGACAATGAACCTTCCAAATCCTCACTGATATTCAAAGCAGACCTCCTGCAGTCTCATGACTCCCACAATGGCTGAACACAGCCTCAGAGAAAAAAACCCAACCATCTCAACTCAACCATAAATCCCTTCAGAGGTCAGGACAGCTGAACGCTAGCGGCGCTACCTCTGATCAAAATTCCCACCGAGCATAAAAAAAAAAGTCTGGAGGGCATCACAAGCATCACCCACTGACAAAAAAGAACACATCACACACATCAGCTTTCATTTTAACAATGTCATGTTTCCATTTCCTTCATTCTTACACATCTTACACTTTCCATTCTTTATTGCAAATTCAATAGTTTACGGAACAGGTTTATTTAATTGACTTTCAACAGATATTACAAATAGGGATCTTGAACTGATCTCAAAGATCGTGAGTCAATCAGGACATTTTTGGGATCTAGCACTAGCTGATACTCAAAGGTCTTGGAATGGGCTGAAAAAAAATTACCAGGACATCCTGATTTACAGAATAGGAGAAATACTGTATAACAATATAAAAAACAATGGAAATATATATGAAAACTGAGGCTTGAACAACAAATCTTTCTTGACTTTTCCCCCGACTTCAGGTGCCAACATAAATTAAGACCTCTACAAGCACCTGCACAATGTGATGCATAATGCAACAGCCCTGCAGTCAAAATGTTGTTGTGAAACTCAGTGTGACAGATAAGAGTTGACGCCATCCAGTTTTTGTGGCAGCTCTATATGGTGTAGTTAGATTGCTTTATACAGTGTACATGTTGATATTACAGCTGTATCTAATGTTTATTCGGTACACCTAGCTAAAAACGAACACAGTCCTTGATCAGTGAGAGCAGATTAACTGCAATAATAACACTGCAAACTACAATCTCAAAATGGCCATAAAGTTGAATCAACACCTCTCTACAACAAAAGCTGTACACTATAACCTTCATGAGGGTAGGTTTTACTACACAGTTGTTGTATTCGACTCCATTAGTTTTAGCTAGGAGCACTAATATACAGACAATTGGATATGTATATCCTCAGGCTTTTCGGTTTAGTACACATTCAAACAGCTTTATTTGCACAAAGCGTGACTGTGGTCTCACCACAGGCCTTAAATAATAAAATCTCATGTCTGTTAAAATGAGAGAACCCCAGGAACTAATGGAATAGGTCATTTCCTGCCTGCAGACAGTAGTGACCAGAAATAGAGGGATTCAGCTCATTGACCGGATATTAATGGCTGCTTCCGGTGATTTAGTGCTGCGGAGACCAGGTGATGGATTGGGGACACCTTCGCTGTGAACTGAAGCATTCGGCAGCTCCATTGTAAAGCAATTAGACCGTTACAATGGAGTCACTTTGGCAGCGAATCAGTCTGAGGGACCCCAGGTGGGCCAACCAGAGGAGAATAAAAATGCTGCCTTAAGATGGATAAAATTATGAGATATTTGACGCCAAAGGAGGCGAAGGAGGAGAGATATTCCTGATTTAGTGCCAGGAACAGCTCGCAGGGATAAAACTGCATGTGTCCGTTAATGTGCACATGTGTGAAGGTGTATGGCCCAGCAAAAGCAACTGAAAGTAAAATGGTAAAATCTATCATCTTCTGTATGGACAAGTGATGGTGAAAGTGTAGCTTTATATGAAAAACAAAAATTATTTTACAAAGATAAAGGAGGAGGAGATGGAGAATGGCAGATTAAAACATCAACAAGTGAGAAAGATTACAGCTTTAAAATGCTGCAAATGACATCATCTCCTGCCCTGACACAGACAACATATAAATTACAAAAAGAACGCCTCTCAGTGTGGTCCCATCATCTCCCATCCCTTCACCATTAAGCCTCCAACGACAGTAAACATTTCAATATTCATCAGTGCAGCATGGCACAACACAAAGCCGGTGAGACTTGGCACCCGCCCACTTAATTAAAGCAATTTATAAATATTTCACTTGTTAATTACAGAGAGGAATAGAACTGAGGAACTGCACTCAACCTTGAGGCGTAGTGTTTGGTAGAAGGCCTGCCTGAAGAATATGATTTAAATCAATATTGTGATATGATATTTCTCCAATACTTGCAGTATGTTCATCATAATATGGCCGGGCGTAAGCAAAAATCACATGTAAATGATGAATCAGTTCATCCAGTGAGCTGTGTTCCACTGTTATGCACTATAGACAAAACTTCATTATTCATTGTTCCATCCATCCATTATGTTTCTGCTTCCTTTCCCTCCATTTTCTTTTTACCAACTCCTTAGACTGCAGCCAAAGTATCTAACCAACACTCTTATACCCTCCCTCCTGATTAAAAGCTTGAGAGACTTGCACTCCTCCACTTTGAGTAGTTGCTCACCTGAACTGAACAAAACATTTTTCTGCTGTTTTCTGTGAGAGAAAAAAATGTTTTAATAAATGTAGAGGTACTGATGTGGTCAGGTTTCGCTCCAGGTTTTGATCATTTAAAACAAGTGCACACTGTGGGTAAAGGAGAAACAAACACTGCACTTTGCCAACATTTATAACTGTGGGTTGAGTAAATGTTTCATTGCAAGGAAGCTTCTACAATCTGTGTGAATGTGGCAGTTCTAAGATGGTCCGACACATTATTTTATGCCAAATTTAGGGATTTCTTCTTCTTTTCAAACTTCTGGTCAACACAAGAACTGGTAGCTGATGGAAAAGGGAAATGTCTCTCACTACAGGGCTGGATCTGTATGGTCGACGGAAATTTCCCTCTGTCCTTGAGGCAGAGTTCAAGCTGCCGAGAATTTAAGAAGAATAAGAAGAAGTGCTGATCCTCCAAACGTCAGCCATGACTTGTTTCATATGCATACAGCCACACACTGTCACAACTGGAAGCCGGCCAGCACAAGCCAGTGGCCAAATAACTGCCGGCCAGCGGAGCAGTCAGGTGCTAAGTGTCTTGCTTAAGGGCACCACAAGGGTAGTTTTTGAAGTAACCGTGAGTCCACACTTTGTTTAATCAAGAGTTTCTGGTTGGCTGATCCAACACTTCAATCCACTCTCCTCCATTATAGACAGCTGTTGGCCATATAGAAAAATCAGCATTTCAACAGCCCTGTTTTACAGTAGAGTACATTTTATTAAAGATATAGAGCTTGATTGTATTATGGCACCACCACTGTTCACTGCTCCCAAACAACAACAAACTAAAACTTCTCGATAATGTAAAAATCATCTCACTAGTGTAAAACATAATGAAGTAGTCACGAGCCACATTAAGAACACTGGGGCATCAGCCTTGTACTGGAGTTGTCCAAACACTGGCTAAAAGACTCAAATGTTATATATTGGCATTTGTCCAGTAACCATACAGTTAACTATACAGTCATAATGTCATGCAAATTCAGCCTTTATGCCAGTTTAGATAGTGGTCCTGCTCTATGCATGTTGTATTCCGAGAAACACTCAATTAGGAAAAATAGAAAACCATTCAATTAAATGAAATAACATGGAAACTAATTACCAGATGAAGTAAATTAAAATTGCTGTCTTGAGATACAGCTAAACTGTGATTATGAAAGTGAACGAAGCTCAATTCAATTAATTATGACAGATGACTGAAATGCAAAAGTTCTTAAATTATACTGCCAAATTCCACTTCATACAAAAAACAGTAAATTGCATTATTGGCTGCTGTTTGTTGGTGGAGTCATTTTTCTTTTTTAAATGACTCTTTCAGAGAGAAATTATTGAGCCTTCATCATTTGCTGTTGTGGGATTTTTGCTCAAATCTCATTAACATTGCCTGTTTTTAAAAAAAGCAAATATAATAATTAAACCCTGTGTAGCTAAAGCAACAAGTGCTGCGATTTAAAAAAAGGGTTACATAATCTCATAAATCATTTCAACATGAAACATCTGAGAACCAACCAAAGGTCCTTTTATTTCATCATGAATACACACTGTTTCTGCAGCTTTTACAGAAAACTTCAATGAAAAGTATTCACTACAAGACAGAGGTGATGTTTTATAATATCAACTGCATGCTTCCACCAAATACAAGCTATACCTTTCATAAAAATCAGAGCACAATGAGCACTGTAGGCCTGTCCCAAATCCAATTCTTGGGGCTTCAAGGCTTCAGTGAGAATTACCTGTGAATATCAAAATTGAAAAAAGAAAATTCTAGCATGCAAAACGGCTAAGATATTAATTGTAGGTGATTTGCCAAATCTCGTGTTATATGCAAGTTTCCTTTGGCATATGTGGAGCTCAACGTCTTGGGGGTCATCTTCCTCAACTTTGCAAGTTGTAACTTAAGCCGGTCACATGGTCATGTGTCAGTGCTGGTAACGTTAGATGAGAGCTGTGATGTACCAAACTATCACTAAGATTAAATGTCTTTGGCTATTTGGTAATTTTGTGGTAATGCATATATACAGTTTAATAATAATTAAAGCAGGCAGCATTCAAATGCTGATTTGAACATCAATTACCATCGCAACGGTCAAAGCTTTGAGGCATTAACGACAGCCCTAAAGCACACCATGATTTGTATACACATGAATAATTTGTATGAGTGCACACCAAAACAAGTCTTCTATGATATAAAATGCCATTTGAGACCCTGGAGAAGTAGTTATGTAAACCAATGGGCTTTCAGAGACTGTAATAAATGGAGCCATGGCAGAAAGAGGCCAAAAAAACAAGTTATAGGCTTTTTTAGTCTATTTAGTAAGTATTTTGTTTATCCAGGAAGCTTTGTTGAGCATGCATGTTTTTTTAGCAATGTCCTCCCTCATATTCAGCAACACACATTACAGCAGTGAAACTACCTCTTGACAGCAAATCTGCAAATTTTTGCCACTTGATCAGTTAAGGACTAAATGTCTTGCTCAAGGGCATGTTAGCAGTAGCTGCTGAGGACTGGGAATAAGAAGAGAAGAGAAATGATTCACCTTTGCTGTGATTTCAGCACAGGTTAGACAACTCCACAGCACAAATGTTGTGCTGTGGAGTTGTCTAACCTTCAGGGTGCCTTTAGGCAACAATTAGCCCCATGTTTACAGAAATATGCACTCCAAACTTATTTGGAGAGTTTGTAGACAAATCTGCTGCTCAGTATCATTAGACACATACCAACAAACTTGTGTAAATACAAGCCCTGAGGCCAGGCCTAAAGACACTGTACCTCATTTATTCCAGGCTGTTCACTGCAGTGGTTAATCAGCTACGGCAACATAGGTTCAGAGTGTCTTTGCACCCCAAGACCCTCAGATGCTCAAGTGACGCATGAGTGGTAACTGCTGCTGCATTGGAGCTGACAAGTCAAAACCAATTTGCCATCATATACTTAAAAATGTAGAGACTTATGCTAAAGAAAAGTCAGAAGACCCCAACACCCTGTCCACCCAAAGTTTTTTTCCAGCACTTGTTTTTGGAAAAGGACATTTTGAAAATAAGAAACATTTTCAGACTCGAGCTGTTGGGAAAGTTTCCTTGAGATGCAAAAGAGAGAGAGTCCTCATCCTTGAAGTGAAACATGAAACACTTCCATTAAGGCAGAAAGTAAATCCTGTGCTGCCTGTTTATCAGTCCCATACTGTCAGGCTCTTATAGTGGTCAGAATGATTTTCTCTGACTGTTCGCATTGTTCAGCTCTTTTCCTCATCCTGACTTTCTATGAGAGCAGTAACTCTTGGCGGCTTGACAGATGATTCAGTCCCTCGTCCATCTCTGCAGTAAAGCCGTCAGAAGACACTTTCAGCTTGTTTCCACTATCAGGAAATAATTTTGTCTGTGGTAGCTAAACATGTTAAACAAGCAGTAATCAAATCTTGTGGGTTAGACTAACTGTAACGTTTCCTGGAACTTTTTTGTTAAGCACAAATAGAATGACGTTACAGGGTCGCAAAACTTTTAGGTTGAACTTGGGATGGATTACTGGGCAAACTGATTCTGACAGCGAAGACGGCAGTTACCACAAGTAACGCCTCCTGTGTGGCTCTCCCGTCAAAAAATAAAACACACTCCATTACTGATATTTGTCCCACCCCAACAACCTGTTTCAAGAGGAATCACATCACATTAGGGAAGTAAACATGCTATTTAATGGTGTCCTTAAAGTCCAAATAATGTGCACTGGAGAGGTGTCAATTTTGCCCAGTGCATAATAATATGTAAAGTGGGCTAAGCAATTGCAGACTCTCCACAGCAAGCACTCTGGTGCAGGTCTGCATGTTGATAACATCAAGCAAGACGAACCTCTGTCACAGCGGAATCAGCTCCAAGCTATGAATCAATTAATACCGTCCTTAAGTTTAACGAGATTTCTATCTGCCTTCCGCCATCTAATCAACACACCGACCATTAGCAGTGTGCAGAGCTACTCTAGGCCTCTCAGCTCCCATTCCTCTGACTTGTGGCCAAGTCTTTGCATGTCAATGTGCCTGGCAGCAGCCCAGGTGTCGACCCAGAGAATTTAGACGAGCCGGTCTCTTTCTTTTTTTAAATCTCCTCACCCAATGGTTCCGTAGCAGGCCGGTCATTGCAGCAACTGTCACCAACTGACACCAAACTACAGTGTTTCTTTGAATTACTGTAGACAGCATTCAAAACTAATTAGGCAAAAATGAAGACAGGGAAACATGACCAACAAGGTCATGCTCAGCCATCTTGTCTTGTGTCTTCTCCTCTGTCTCCCTTTGGCGTTGGTCTTTGTGGCTCTACACCACCATTCTGCCTTTGTTTCTCCCTCTCACACCCCCTCAGAGTTGAAACCAATCAGATTAAAAAGTCTGAGAGACAGGCAGCCTGTGGCTGATGGTGAGACAAGACTGCTTGTCTTGTTGATGTTGTGGCTCTGGCTCCAAGACAACACAATTTATGTCCCAATCCCTATCCTGTCACATCTCCTGACTGTCCAGCACATCACGGAGATGATGATAAAGAAAAGGTCTAAATGCTGACTGGGTAGCTAACCTTGGCAGTGACTCCGGGGACCAGGGCCAAAGCAGGCTCTTAGGAGGAGGAGAGTCAGACACACAAAGAAATACAGCTGTAAGCCCTTGACTCATCCCCTGGGCCAAATAACAACCTACTGCTTTCAGAGGCCATCCCTGAATTCATCAGGCAACACAGGTTTGCTAAAGTGGAGCGGATTAAGCCTAAGCAGAGGTATACAGCGGGGAAAAAACAGTGTGAATGAGTAATGTGCTGGAAACAAAATGTGTTTCAAAGACTTATTTAAAGCCAAGCTTCTTGTTTGTGTGGGATTAGTGATTTCTTATTTGTGTGTGAGGTAAACAAGTGACTTTCATATAACATTCTGGCTGAGCAATGAGCAGTATTGTAGCTGCTGACAGAATCAAAAATCACTCAACACTTGGGGTTGGGGTATACAGTGCAGACTTTTAAAACTGCGTTCATCCCGTTTTTTGGCTTCTTTGCTAAAAAAAATGCTTGTTTACAAATCAAGCAGAGATGGATCAACATTATCATTCATTTGCAGTTTTGTTAAAGTCCACCTAGTGAATAAAGGTCCACTATTCACTCTTTTTAACTGTGTTTCAGCTCATAAGAAAAATATCTGGCTCTTTATCCGATAGATTTTCCACTTTCTTCCGTATTTAGTCGCCAACTTTTATTTGTCTGCTATTACAGTGGGGATATCAGACCTTTTTCAATAAAAACAGCTGCCTGGATCAATGCCGAGATCGAATCATATAGCATGCCATAAAACCAAAACTGAGCTAAAAAAGGCGAAAAAGGTTTGTGTGAGTTGGGTGATAACTCTCTTTTGGTTTGTCACCACAAGCCCTTACATTACACAGAGTCATTTGATTGGATGTTAATATAAAAATACTGACAGGTGGAGCTCTGAAGTTGGATACTCTGGGAGCAGGTGAGGACACTGGATCAGATGTGATCGCTGTCACAACTGGATTCATCCAGAGTTGAACAGACAGCAGCTAATTCAGAGATGACATTTCATCTGCCAAATGTATCAGAAGCTTAAATTCAGTGGGATGTTTTCAGACTTGGATGGTAGCCTATAATGTGGCTATAAAAAAAAACAATAAAAATGTTATAATGTGTTAAGATGATGATGATAGTTACTATAATGAATAAACAGTGGCAATCCTCAACTCTGGACGGCCCCAGGCAAAGACACCCACTGAAAACACACATAAATGTGACGACTAGTGGCAGACTGGTCCCAATATGAGGGGACATCGGGGGACCCTTTTCCCCTTCCCCGTTTTGCCCCTCCCGACAGTGCGCCTCTGTGAATAAAATTATTGTTGAAATGAAATGACATTTATCTGTGTTTATTCAAAGTGTTGTGGTTTGTTGTATGTGGTCAGTTATTGCTTAAATCCAGTATTTAGGCTGTTCTAATGAGTAAGTGCTTTTATAATCAATCAACAGCTCAATAATCTGTCCACAACTCCAAAGAGTGAAAAAGGGGTTGTATAACATGATGGAAATTGAAAAGCTTTAAACTGCTTTTACACTATAGATAATGATGCTTTCATTTACATCACATACTCTGCATGTTCGAACACATCACTGAAGGCACACGATGCTCAGATTGACTGAAATATTCAAACCTAAGCTGCTATGGCATCAGGCAGAAATATCATATACGTATGTCATCTGATATCTGAAACAGAATATAAAAAACACTTGTGTAGGTCTGTATAAGACCAGACAGGTTTGGCTGCACAACAGAAGTTTGTAATGACAAACTATTTAGAAGGTCTGGCAGAGTTTAAAAGGTTAAAATGATTACGGTTCTAAAAACCTTTAATAAAATTTAGTCTAAACCTAGAAGGCATAAAAATAACTGAAGCATTAGGGACCACCAGGGGGTTATTTTATATAAACAAGGCTTCTCTTCTGTTGGCTAGGTGCTAATAACAGCACTAGGCCAAGTGGCAGTCATAGCAGTGTAACTCGTAGTCATAGATATAGACATACCATAGTCATTATGGACGGCTTAATGGACTAAAACAGCTGCAGATCAATCATGACAACAGCATTTGCTGACAGTAACAGTAGGAATAAAGATAATAAAGGAATACTGTATTACAGAGAGAGGCATCACACATGAGGAGAATATATTTCAACCATCTTTTGGATTCACTTCTTCTTAGTCTCAGCTGGTTACATACAAAATGTAAGGAACTTAAGCAAACTCTCTAATCATTCACTTACAGTAACAGGAATCAATAGCCTCTGCTCCAGAGATCAGGGATGACTTTAAATGTGAAGAAAATTGATTGGAAAAATATGGATGGTTAATTCCATCATTAGTATTCTATCCAACGCAGTTTGAGATCATGTTCAATATGAGGTGCAGGGACGTTCTGCTGCAGTCTCCTGAAAGAATTTAGTCTGAGGAGCGGATTTACAGAAACTATGAAGACAAAACTAGGATAATGACCGCTTTCATTTCCATTACATTACATTTACTCATTTGGCAGATGCTTTTATCCAAAGCAATTTACAAGTGAGGGACACACAACACTAAAGCTTCGCTTCATCACAAAAGTCCACAAAAAAGCTATGTATGAACACATTGGGGTTTTGAGTTTCCCTCATAGACGTATTAATGGGACGGACTAAGCTCCAAATTGTTTTACACCACAAAATAAAACAGCATATTACAATAAAACCATGAAAATGCATTCATCGGGCCAACTCAGGGCAAAGGAGAGGCACAGTTATCCAGAGGATAGGGGATGACAAAATATCAGGATCTTGACCTTGTAACGCCTGAAATTTTAGCTGATAAAAAATCAGGTATAGCATGTTCTCATTTCTTGGCATTAGGTAAAAGCCTGTATGGGGAGTAGTTTGGATTTACTGAGGGTCAGGGGATTGCCTTATAGCTGAACCCTGCATAAAGTATTACAAAAGTCCACACGGGAAGAGATAAAAGCATGGATGACTTTTTCAAGATCAGAGAAGGTTAGACAGAACTTAATTCAAGCTAAAATCCATGGTTGTCAGAGGGAACAAGCTGCTGACCTTTCAACTACAGACAACAACTAGACTAGCAATTTGGTGATTATTTCTCATTGTCTAAGCAGTTTTGTGCCCTATCTTTTAACTGATCAATAAGTCTTCTCTCATAGTGTAAGCCATGGTTGCCTGGGTAGATAGAAACCTGAACCTTATAGTACAAGTCTCACTAAGATTAAAATCTGTTCAAAAGCTTAACACAACAGTAAATACAATATGGTATATGGACATACACCATAAGAGAGAATAAACCATGTAATATACAGTTATAAATGAACAGGTATGAATTAAAAAAAAAAAAAAAAATGAAATTAAGTAAAAGCAATAAATAAGGGAGAGTATGGTTTCTTCACCAGATCCTTTACAACTGACTATGAATCTCTGTGACATGAGTGTGGATAAATAGGTGTGAATGAGTACACGGTAAAAACTGTCCCGGAAAGAGAAGAAACTGATGAATTTCCAGCACAATGCACAGCTCACAGGACTCGTAAAACCAAGGACCTTCAAAGGCTTCCTCTTAAATCAATTTTCACTGTACACAAATCAGACATGCTCTTTTATCACCTCATTTGCTAATAGGCTTTCTTTACACTCGGCGGCATTGACAATAGTTCAAAGAGCTATATTAGTCCCAGTCTTTATTCTTACTTTATAGCGCCGGGGTAGTAGGGCCAACCTCCACCTCTCTTTCCACACTTTCACACAAACACATACTGCTCTATGGTTACCAGCTGCTCTCAAGGTGTTTAGTTACCTGCATGTTTTCCTAGAAGTAGTAGAGTCAGTGCACAGTTTGCACAACAGCGCTGCTGCAACACGTTGCCCACTCATATAAGAAATAGCCATAGCTGATTCCAGCCAATAAAATTATTATCCCTGAACCAATCGAGTCTTGTTAGCTCCATGAGGTCAGTCTTAGACACCGAGGCCAAACACATAATTAATATGAGTCGGGATCTTATTATACACACGAGATGTGGGTTATGAATACAAGGCCAGTGCAAATAGTCCCCATGACTCTGACATTCGTGCCAGTTCACTGAATTGCTGCCGGCTGCTAGATTTACAGCCTCTGTTAAAGGGATGAATGTGCAGGCTGTAATAGCTGTACAAGTGCAGGTTTGGTGTAGAGAGAAAAAAGGCAAACTTACCTTCACTGCTTCAGCATGAGTGACTTTGTCGAAGACTTTGTCGTTGACTTTCATGATCTGGTCACCGATCCGGAGTCCCTCTTTCTCTGCCAGGCTCCCCGGTTCCACCAGGGACACGTAGATGCCGACCCCGTGCTCCGACCCGCCGCGGATGCTGAAGCCCAGGCCCTCGTTGCTCTTGTGCCGCTTCATGGTCACCTGCCGCAGTTCTCCCGGCGGCTCGTGGATAAAGTTCCTCCCGAGCAGCGGCACCAGGGGAGCTGTCCCGTCGCTGCTGGTGCTGAAGCTGTCCGGCGAGCCACGCAACGCCACCTGAAACTCAGGCGGGTTGCTCGGCGAGAAATGCCCCGGGGGAGTCGGGCTGGCGCTGGGGAAGTCGCCCGGTGGAGTTTCAGCGTTGCCATTGCTTGCAACTAAATCCGATTTCAAGTAGAGGCCCTCCGAGGTGTACTGCTCGAAGAGAAGCTGGTCAGAGCGGGGGATGACCAGCCGCAGCATGGGCAGAAGTTGCCGCTTGCTGGGTGCGTTGAGGATGACATTAAGGGTCTGCACCAGGTCGTACACGTTGCGTTTGGAGTGGTAGACGTTGAGACAGTGGATGAACTGCTCCCTCTCGAAGTCGTTGAGTAGGAGGTTGAGCGCGTTGTGCAGCTTTCTCACGTTGGCCGACAGCGTCCGCGCGCTGGAGGCCACCGAGTTGGCCGAGGAGCTGAGCGACATGCGCTCCAGGTCGGTGCTGCTCATCCTAGCTGTGTGACCGGGACAAGGCGCCACACTGGTGCGGGTTAGAGAGCAGGCATTACGGGCTGGCGGCGCGGGTTCAGACCGGCGCTTGGCATCACTACCGCTGGAGGACGTGCACCCCGGTTATATCCATGCTGTCTGGCTCCGACAGATGCTCCACTTATTACTCGCAATTTGCTGGATAGAGCTCAAAAAGCGGTAACTTCAACGGGCAATTAAGTCCAACTAATTCAATTTCACAGTTGACACAAATTAATTAGCACTTACCATAATTAAGATAGCCTATGAGTAGCCTAATTGGATTCTGCAAACTTCATGTGTGAAACGTTGCGTCAAAATTGGACATGCAACAGCCTCGCGGAAAAGTCGTCCTACTCCGTCAGAGAGCTTATGAGCCACGTCAGGATCTCAGCCTCCGTGTCATTAGCTGCGGTCTTATTTTCCAGGAGGTCAGGTGGCTGCCGAGCCGCTGCTTCTCTGGTGTCCGCCTCACCGTCAACAGTTCCGCTACAGGGCGGAATAAACAACCCCAGGACTGAAAACTACTTGTAGGCTACTTGGTCCGGTGATGCTCAGCCAATTCAACAAGCAAAACCAACTATTTCCTCGACGAAGAAAGAGAAAAAGAAAAAAGTTATTTTTATGCTCCTGCTCAGCGTCCCGAGGAGTTCAAGATATCCCGCTCCGCTCACGGTTTTAGTTCCAAACGACGTCAAGTTCACAAAAATATAAATATCTAGAAGTGTAACAGGACCCAAACGACATTTGCTTGCTGCCTGTGTTTTGTATTATCCGTCCGGTAGCGGTGTGGAGGTGACCTGCTGCTCGGCGTCTCCGCTTCTCAGACGTTACTACAGCGACTGAGCAAAGACTAGCTGCTCCTTCGCCTCAGACCGTCCTCTGTCAGGAAATGACGCAGCCGCGTGCATCCACTGCGTTGCTTAAGACCGACAACATGCGCTCGTGGCAATGGCACAACCTGGAGCAAACAGGACTTTAATTCGACGATATAGTGGTCGGGTTGTTTTACGTTTTCCATCTCTGTAGGCTATGTTAGACTATATCCCATAGGTATCCTACTGCATGTCCTGTGAAAGCAAAGAATTGCGGTTTCAAATGATTTGTTTTTATTGCTTGCACTATTTCAACATATAATTGAGCGACTAGCTTGTCTTAGACAGAACTCAACATTTAAAGTTTGTTTGTTGTATTTTTTCACTATTTACTTGACACAGTAGAAACTGGTGTTAATGACACTATTAACAGCTACAGTGAGCCAACATGTACAATAGCAGTGCAGCACCCTGACACTGAAGCAGCTAAATTTGACTCAGCCATCATTACTCTTATTATTTACACCTGTGCTTTTTCCAACAAACGACAACTGGTTAACAGTTTTAAAATTTACTTCGTAGGCTATGAATGAGCAGAACTTCTATCAAATACACATCCATTGAGAGAAATACAATAAGTTAAGCAAAAAAAAAAAGTGACTAATATGTATTACATTTATTTGACTTCATTCATTCATCAGCTACAGAAAAATGACAAAACTATGCATGATCACAACCTGCAGCGCATCAAATAAAACAGATCATTGTCTTTGGAGCAAATTTCAAAGGTCAACTATTTGTGTTCTTTAAGAAGGCAGATACATTTGTCATAATAATATTTTAAGGCACTTCTGTTTAACAGTCAAACAGATCTAAAGTAAAAAGAAAAAAAACACTTTCTCAATTAGATATAATAATTTACAAGGCATCTGACTTTAGATCAGAGGTTGTGTTGGTGGCTAATTACCAGTTGACCACAGAGTGGCACCACTGAGTGCTATGATGTTATATTCCAAAATAACTTTATCATAATAATGGTGAATGAGAACATCCTCGGGCACCAGAACAACTTTTCAAATTATCCATGGGCTTCAAATTCATCTGATGCTAAAAGAAAATCTCATTTTAATGTTTATGTGGAATAAAAAGCAAACAACTGTCCTTGATTTACGTTTTTGTGTTAAACTATTGTGTTGATGTTTTTCTTAAATCCCACAATCTAAAAATGTATTATTGCACTATCATACCATGTCAGTTTAGTACATTTGTCCTTAATATTTTTTTCTTTTCTCTTTTTCAAACGTAGGTTTTCACCTGCAGGCCTCCTGCTGCAATCTGTAGCCAAAAGGAGCAAAGTGGGGTTGAACTCAGTTGACCGAGTGATCATTCGCAGGTGTAGAATGGTGACGATGTCAGCTGCAAATGAAGCCCTGCACTCTGAGGCCGCTGTGTTGACAAATGGCACTGTGTGGTTTTGGCAGAGTTTCAGAGCTGAGCTTTCCTTAAAATCTGCAGCCGCTTGGAGCCAAATATTCCCTCAGCTTTAACTGAAGCGTTTGAGAGGCTGACCAGGGCAAACTGAGGACAACCTGCTCTCAGAAAAGAAACCAGTGCTATTTTCATTTAAAATTGTGACCAAGTGTGATAAAATTACTGATGTCAAAGTAATTAGTGTGGCTGAAAACAGACCAGTGGACTTTGAAAATGAAAACAAACTTGGAAAATGAAAATTGTCTTTGGAAATGAATCAATGAGATGGAGAATGCACAAAAAACACGCAGAGGAGCAAATGAGGTTAAAGCCGAGCTGGCTGAATTCACAGATGAAGTCAGCACTGTGCCTGCTGAAAGTGACACAGCAGAACTGTCAGCAGAGCGGCTGAGATAAAAGCAAGAGCATTTGATAGCTCATGCATGGTTTCAGAGGAGAAGGTATATCAGTTAATGGTTCTTTTATTTTCAATCTTCCTCTTCTAAACAAGCATCCCAAGCTCTATGGCTTGTCCATGACATTAATGGTTCATTTCCGTTTATGAATGAAATGGTGTAATGATCAAGGCTACAACTACCAATTATCATCATTATTGATTAATCTGTTTTTTTCTTTCAGATTAATGGAGCCATCATTTAGTCAGTAAACTGTCATTAAAAGTAGAAACATGCTCAGTCCAAGGTGATGTCTTCAAATTGCTTGTTTTGTCCAAATAAATTCAATTCAAATCCCAAAGAAATTCAATTTACAATGATAGAAAACAGAGAACAGAAGCAAATCCTCATGAGAAGCTGGAACCTCCTTAATCAGACTTAAAAGTCCCATAGTGTATAAAAGTAGATTTCCCATTCCTTTTTTGATAATAAAGCAGGTCTAGGTTCTATAGTAATACTGTGAAAGTATCAAAGTGCTCAGTCCGAAGAGAAATGCACACAGCCTGTATTCAGAAACTGAGCCTTAAAACCAGCCATCAGGAATTCTGTAACATTGTGATGTCACAACAAAGCAGTCACCCCTGTCAGCTACGCCCCAAGCCCCACCCACCTGGATCCACCATCCAGCCTTTCAGGATTTGGTTTCTCTGAGTGTTTACCTGAAATCTGGTATATTTTTATTCGATCACTCAGAAAACAGTCAGCCAATCAGAAGGGAGGTTCAGAGCCTCTTTTGATTGGCTCACAGACCTGTTGTTACTAGAGAGAACCCTGAGAGGGGAGATGTAAAACTACACTGATATGGATTTTGGTTCTTAAAACCACAAATATATGTTCTCATGGATATCAAAAAACAGAATGACAATGCCTCCATGCATAAAGCTGAGTTCATAATGGTTTCCCAGGTTAACAGTGAACAACTTGACCGACCTGCACAGTGCCCTGACCTCAACCCCACCCATCACCTCTATCCCCTTCCGAGAAGAGCAGTTGCTGTTGGAGCTATTTTTTATAAACGCGGTAAACTCCTTGTCTAATACCACAAAACAGAACAAATCTTACCAAGCTCTGTGTGTATGACAGGAGCTGGCTGGAAGCCTGCGGGGTCAGCTAGGCTTAAATTACCAGCACAGCTGAAAAGTGTCTCTGGCCAATAATCCTGACAAGGTGAAGTGACACGCTGCAGTGTATGACAAGTGAAATGTTTTGAATTATAATTTACAGGGTGACAAACAATAACAAGGTAAATATGAATCTGGTTTTCACAGTGCAATTATACTGACAGTTAACTCTTGGAAAGCAATCATTTCAGAGTACAAGACAAAAATCCCATCAGCTGGTCTGTTCAGTTTTGCTCTTATTTAGTTCTAATGATTCTTTTTAAGACTGCCGTTAATGGCACAATAGAGAGGCGCATCATCAATATAGGAAAACCATGCAAATGCTTGGGGCCCCCAAGGGGAAATGGGTGCCTTTAATGGGTGCCCAGAGTCTAGGATCGCCACTGACTACACAAATGGAGTTTAGAGAGGTCAACAAATCGCAACATACTTGTATTTACTGTGCATAGACATTGTATCATGATGGTGCTGATGATTATCTGCTCTATACAGCCTTGTGTGCATGGAAAGGTGGAGATGCAATAGATGAATGAAAGAAAAGCGTGTCAGATATCTGATGAGCAGTACAGTGATAACACTGAGGGACTGTGCGCTGCTCTGCTACCGGTGAATGAAACAAGGTGAAACTGCAAACGTTTGACAGCATCTTTTTGTCTGTGTGGCTGAGCAGGAGGTCAAACAGATACTGTGTACAAGCGTGTGCACGTGTGTATTTGAGTGTGTGTTTTGAAGTTGATTGATCGCAGTAATTAGTGGAGTTCACCAGTGGGAAACACTGAAAAGCCAAACAGCATTATACTGGACACACACTGCAAAACAAGCAGAGCAGTGGAGAAGAGACAGATAAAGAAAATTCAGCGTGTGAGACAGAAAGTGAACGACAGAGAGAGCAGGAGAAAGAGAGGGGATGAACATGCAGAGTTCTTCAAGAACACCCGCTGAGCTAATGATTTTGGTTATTATCACAGTTTTCAATTTGAACTGCAGAAGCTCTTAGCTGAATGCCCTGCAAAGCATTCCCAGGGACGTAGAAAGACGGATTTTCTCATAGTGGCAGAACAATTAATGTGTTAATGAAGAGATGGCCGCGCTGAGCTGAACCGCTGCATTACCATCACAGCTCCGTGTGTAACTGTGTGTAACTGTGTGTAACTGTGTGTGTGTGTGTGTTTGTGTGAGACAGACAGAAATGCAGCTGCACTTTAAGCTCAAAGCTACTCCCTTTAGCTGATCAGTGTGACCAGAGCATTTTGCCTCTGGAAAAGATTCTCCAAAATAAAATAGGCTACCTACTCACAAGGAAATTACCGCATTTCATGGTTAACTGTAATCATTTTGAAGGCTTAACAAGGCTTGAATACTTCACCTAATAGGCTTAACAGCTCATGACCAAAAGCTCAACAGAGTCATCAGTTTTCATCAAGTGGAACATAAATAAGCTCTAAACAGGTGGGCATTAGAAAACAAAAGCCAATTACATTTAAAACTGCTCCATCTTTCCATATCAACAATGAGTCCAATGACTATAAGAAATGTGAAAGGGCTCACAGAGACAAACTCGGGCACTTTAACATCTTGCAACTCATTCTTTTGGTTTTAGGGGCCACAACGTTACTGTTTTGGTTCAGGCAGCTGAGTTCTGATAAATCCACTGCCCACCACCAAAAACACAGAGACTAGCTGGTGAACAAAGCGGCGGCCAAAATAGAGCTAAAAGCGAACAATATGAATTTGCATTTCAATCAACATTCCCATTACTGATGTAACAGTAGTTTACAGGTGGTAGTAGGGTGGATTGAAAAATGTAATTAGCATACAGACTCCAGATTTCATTATGTGCCATGTACTTCTGAAATCAAACCGTCACCCTCTGAACCTCATTCTATAAGGTTTAGACATGAGAAACACCCTGGAATTATAATTCATAATAATAATTTATAATTTATTCTATAAAACGCTGGCACTCAGCATGGAGAAAAAAGTGTCCACAGCAGGACAAGCACAGTAAACAGCTTGGATACAAACTGGATAAACATGAAACCAGAGTATAAGCTACATGTGGCCCTCACCTGTAAGTGTGAGACAGGAGGTGAGGAGACAACAGCAGGACAGACTGCAGGGAAGAGGAACTGAGTGTCTGAAAACATTAACAATTACAGACTGCAGTTGTACATTAATGAGCCATGTGACACTGAACTTTTCCCACTGATTAACTTTAAAATACAATAAATGGTTATTCATCTTAGAGAAAGAGAGCTTCATTTAGTTTTACTGTATGTATTCGAGTCATTGCTCCAGAGTGTGACATTTAACTGATAATGTGAGTAAAATTCCTGTCTGTTTGCATGAAAGGAGGCATAATTTAATGTTTTATATTGAAAAAGTGTTACAATGACTACTCTAAAAGCACAGATGATTCAATTGAAGTTTTTAACTTAAATAATGGAGGTGCCTAAAACAGCTCCTTCCAACCATTTCCATAGCATTTCCAGCCATAGCAGGTTTAATGTTTACCAGGTTCACTATCTTAGTTTAACACGTTAGCATGTTAACATTTGCTAATTTGCACAAAATGCAACGACAATACCATTAGTTCTGCAGGTATTTGGTCATAAAGAAACAAATTGGACAAATTCAAAATGATGGAGAAACAGTTAGGAATAATCAAAAGAGTGATGGAGCGATGTTTTCCCAGTGAGAGTGTTTACTCAAATGGATAATCAAATATGAACATAATTTAAACACATCTGCACAAAAGGGTTGGTTTCAGTAGAACATACCCTCATTTACGTTACAACAGCATAGGGTATTTCTCCAGACATAATTTTTCATTTTCTCTAGTGGTAAACAACATGTAGCTACAGCTCACAGCAACTCTCACAAAACGTAGTAAATAAACAATATGTAAACAACTGTGTAAGTTAGTAATAGTTTGCAAAAACGCAAGTATTAAACACAACGGTCTGTAAAGATGGACAGGTGAGTTGATTCTTCTTCGAGTTCAGTGTGATGACATTTAACATCCCAGACAACTTCTGTAGTCTCATTTAACCACTTGTTAGCAACTGGTCTTTTTTAGATGTAAAAGCTTAAAGATATCACGACTGGCATATTTAATTGTGTACTTTATGTCGCAGGTTAAAAAAAATGAAACTGTCTTGAGTCTGTGTTAACCACAGACCTTATTTCAGCCATTTACCCAAAACCCCATTCAAAGAACCTATAGACTGTGGGACTTGGGAACCGGAAGTCCTTAAATGCCCACTAATTTCCGGATTTTAGGACTCATTGCTGAGCCACTCTATTCCGCGAAACTTCACTGTAATTCAATCAAAACATTACATGTGCATTCTCTCGACATTTGTACTCATAACAAAATTATGACAACCACTTTAGCAGTACACAATAACGATAACATACCTGAGAAACGGGGAGAAATCGTCACGAGAGGGATGGGGTGCTGTTTCCTCAGTCTTAGCGTTTACTCCACATTCCCTTGATATGTGGGTGGGGAGACTAAAGCAATCAATCTCAGACTAGCAATTTAAGACCATTTTATAGATCAAGGATAATACTATTTATTATTATCTTTTAACAACAAGAAATTAAATAAACAATTAATTAAATAAAGACTTTTTTTGCATTTTAACCCTTGTCAACACAATATGTATCTCTTCTGTTATTTAACAATTTTTAAACTCATGATATGAATTGTTTCTCATGATTTACACATCTATCACAGAAAATCAGAATATCAATTATTACAGACATGAATTCACTGCCATGTTAAACTTGTAACATACCTTTAGTGATTACTCTTTTAACTTGTCACAATGGCACTGCAGGAAAACCCAGGGGATTAAATGCAAATGCAACTTGCAATGTTGACATGTGTTGGTGCTAGTTATTTTGGTACTTTAGTTTTCTGAATACTGATACCTTTTCAAATGGTTTTTTGTATTTCCTGTCTTTGGCAGTTCCATCAGTGCTGTGCGACCTGTCTTTGTCTCAATTTTCTTGTCTTGTGCAGACATTTGACTTTCCTCATGGTCGTTCATTTTCACGTTTCCAACAGTGTGCCTGTTTTTGTCCTTGTCCTTGTTGACCCTAAACATGTTAGGTGAGTAAGCCCAACAGGGTGATTGCACAGAGGGTTGACCCAAATGCGGAACAGACATTTATCTTAAGTTACTCACCAGTCTGTCATCATTATTGTAGGAATTTTTTTTCGTGATATTATCAAGATGCTTTTATCGCCCCGCCCTACAGACAACTAAATTATTTAAATCGGGAGAGACCAATAAGAGGAACAAAGGACTGTGAGAAATGAAAGTGAAATGGAATGGAATTTATTGTGAACAGGAGGAACAGGCTTCAGCATTTAGACCTTGGCGGAAAGTGGATCCCCATGGAAAGTGATACAGTGTTTCCAACCTCTTAAATTCGAAGTTAGTTTTTGACAGTTAGTTTTTACGTTACAAAGGCGTTCTGGAGTTGTAAATACTTAAACTTTAGTCAATATTGACATGTTATACCTGGTTAGATGTTCCACAATTCAAGTATTCAGGTAATTTTTGCACGAACCATGCCCCATAGAGTTATGCCCAGAGGCCTGAAACTTCACACAGGAGTTTTTGACAAGATGTAGAAGGAAAAGGATTTTCATAGTTATTGTATAAAATGTATCTAGTTATTGTTATCGAATATGACTTGTTTCAGGAGAGGACAAAAAAAATACTATGTTTGAGCTGATTTAGTTTAGGTTGGGTTTTAGTCCCATGCTAAAAAAGCACATTTTCAGAAACTAAAAGATGTTACCTTTCAAATGATGGCTCATAAATGCAGTTTGGCCTTACAGTTCTTCTGTTTTAACCTTTTATTTGAGTATGCAAATTTATGCAAATTGCATCTGAAGAAACTTTCCCCACAGCCTAGACACTATTTATGGTGATGAGGAATGGGGCTCAGGGATGGGGTCATCTTCATGAGAGGGAAACTTCTGATCAAGGGGTTTGATTAGAGATGGTCAGGAGTCCACAGTTTGAAGTGGTGAAGGGGCGGAGGTGGGTCACAAAATCCTGTGACATCAAATGACAGCTGAATAAATGCAGAGAGAGAGAGAATACTTTGGATGTAGACACAAATGAGCTGGTGGAGCTTAGAAACAGCAGGTAAGAAGGAATGTGCAATACCAGATCCAGCATTTGGTACTTGACAGTTCTCAAAAGTTGGTGCTACAGATAAAGTTTGGTTGGTAGCAAAAGAGTCTTGAGGTTGAATCACGATATCTGTGACCATTTTATATTTGTTGCTGTTGAGCTGGGGTATTGTTGGTGTACGACTGTGCAGATGTTACTTTTATTGTGTCCACCTAATTTAACTTTTACAGTACGTGCTGAAGCACTGAATTGCAAGAACGTCTTTCCCTGCACTGCTTCTCATTTTTAAAAGAGGGAAGTATAATTTTTCTGTCTGAAATAAGTCGACCTGAATGAGACATGCATGCTTGATAGATGTAGAAATAAAAATTCTTTCAACAGAAGTATAGGTGATTTGATTAAAAGACAAAAAGAAGGATTGTGCCTTCTTAACCTGAATATAAAAATATAAACAGATTTTACACATACAGTATCTCAGTCGTTAATTAAGGTTTACATCTCTGTGAACAAATCTTGAGATAAAAAAAGGGGCAGCACTTGTGTGCTTTCTAGTCTATCCAATTTTCTACATGAGCAGCTCCCCTGTGAAGAAACTCTAATGGTGTTTAAAGAGGAAGCTCGACAGGCTATGAGGAGAACCAGAGACAGTCTTTTATTTTTTAACAAGGTGGGTGACTGACATAGAAAAACATACAAACAAAAGAGCAGAGATGAAGAGAACAAGCTTATCAATATGGTTTTGAACAACTGTTTCTGTTTTCTTTTATAATATTCTTTTATACTGTATAATGAATCTAATTCATTTGTATTTTTATGGACTGAAAAAGGTCTGGGGTGACATCAAAGATACAGAAGCTTTTGTCAATAAAAGAAAACTTTCAGGCCATAAAGTCTAAAGATGTAACTTTTTTTATGGCCCAAAACTTTTCTCATAGACTGATGCTGAAAATAATCGCTGATGACATTCAAATAACTAAAGCAACTAATTTCTGTGGAGGCCATTATGTTATTAAAATGTCAAATGTCAAAGATTATGGTGGAACCCTTTTGACTTGTCAGCCCTGCTCCTCATCCATCTCACTTCGCAGCACAACATTGATCCACGGCTAAAAATAGCTCTGCTGTTTGTTTGTGATTGATTGTTTGATCTGATGAGGGATCACAGTTAGCTGAGCTGCTGCAGTGACAGCAGCATGTGGATGCACAAATTATACACTTCTAGAGAATTTACGCAAACAGACAGAGACACACGCACACGCACACGACACACACACACACACACACACACTGGCAGTGTGCAGGGCTATCAATTGGCGAACTGCAAATGACTAGTCAGATAATCTGCAGGGATAAGCTGGACATCAATCACAAATGGCTGTGGCATTGAGCATATGCTGTGAAATCTGGACATTCAGATCACTAGTGGCCTCCGCTGCATGTTGTCGAGCAGAGGCACCCGTAGCTCTGCCGCACCGACACGTGACCAGAAATACCTGCAGACTGGATTTCAAAGCCACAGGTCAGTTTGCTAGGACACGTTTCTGAGAAATGTGCAAAAAAACCCTTTATTCTTTTGAAGCCCAATCCACTTTCCTGAACATACAAATGAAACTGATACTGTTTTCTTCACAACAGTTGAGCATATTTCCCCAAAACCTTTAAACTTACAGATGTGTGTAGCTTGGAGCAGCTGATGTGATATGAAGAACAGTTTTGAGCTGAAACATTTCTTTGATGTTGAGCTGAATATAAAGTATGTATGGAAAAAAAGGAAAAACAAAACCTTTTGTGTATGTGACAAAAGCTACATCGAGTTTGCTATGAAACCAGATTTACAGGGATTCAACCATGAGCAAGAAAACATTAATCTCTACATTTCTAAAGCCAGCTCACAATAAAAACATGTGCACAGTTACGTTCAGGATCACGAACATTCGTCCTGGATACCGGCAGGTTTAATGCCCCTCCAAAGACAGACTTTGTTTGTTTTGTGAGCTATAGGTAAAAGTGAGAATAAGGTTCATGTTTAGTTTTTCTGTCCTGCTGAAGAGGACGTAAAGAATGTACGTTTTATCAAAATGTCCTTAGTTTCTGTCCATTTCTTCTCTTTCTGTCTGGATGATTATGAAAAACTTGAGTTGTGATTCAGGAAGGGAACTTTTTTTTGAAGCAGTATTTATTTGCCAATTAAGCTTGAGGGAGAAGGCAGTATATTTTATTTAAGACTGAGCTGTAAAATATCCTATAATTTTGAAATGAATTGAAATGTAATGAAATGACCAGTGCAACTGTATTTTTAGTGTCTTATAAACTCATGAAGGCCGAGCACTTTGTGTGCATGAAATACAATCACTTACACAATCAGTGGTCCAACATAAACAGCAAATCCGACTCAGCTAACACCCAAACAGGGCAGCTCATATTTCACCGCTGAGGTAAATAAAGAGCATGAAAGCATCTTAATGCACCTGTCAACAGAAAGATGAGCTCAGCTGCCACAACAGAGTCATTCATAACCAGTGCCAATAAAAATATAGCACATAGCATAGCTTTCGTTAGTCTACATTCACTTGGATCCACATTAACTTCTACAAAGTGGTCGCACAAAAAAAACAACAAACAAAACAAACAATCATTAAAGTCAACCTGTATCGATAAAGCAAAAACAAAGACAAAACACAGAAGAAAAGTCTAATTACTCTACATATGAAACGACCCAGCACATGAGCAGAAACAGCAGCTGTCCAGTGGACTTCATCCATTTACACTGACTACCAAATACAGATTACGAAAGAGAACAAACTCCTTCACACTGAACAAAACCAGGAATCACAAGTAAAGAATATGAAGTGAGGGTGCTGTGGTGGCCCACCTGAGCACGTACCACAGTACTGCAGTCCTTACCACAGCGGCCCTGTATGGTTCGAGTCTGGCCTGAGGCCCTTTGCTGCATGTCATCCAGTGTCATCCTCTCTCCCCAACTTTCCTGTCTCACTGTGGATATAGTAAAGGGCAACAACACATGAAAAAAATAACTTAAAAAAAGAAAATAAAGTTGGACAGACAACAGTAAGAAGGAAATCAACATTAATGATGTACAGGAAAAGGTTTTACATGTGCTGTGTATCAACACAGCAGGGGCTTTGGCAGGTTTTCATGTTGCTTAAAAGAGACATTTGAAAAACTGACAATGCACTGAAAAGAATCTTACGTTAGAAAAACATGAAAAATATAATTACTGTGTACGTTCTGTCGCCAGTTTATTACATACACTAAGCAAAAAACCAATGCAGTCTGATAGAACAAAGCCTGTTGTTCATGTTCCCACCTGCTATTTATCCGAGCCTCATTCATAAAAGGGGTGGACAGAATAATAGAAACATCTGCCACTATTTCACTATACAATTCAACAGCACCACAAACTACAGCCTCCAAAATGAATGTAAAGTTGAATCAACACATCTCTGAAAAAGTTCATACAAAAACTGAACATTATAACCTTAATAAAGATAGGATTTATTGCATGGACTGTTGTATTAGACTGCATCACTTTTGGCTAACTCATATAAAGACAAATGTCTGGGCAGTAAGCTTCTGTCAGCACCATGTAACAGTGAAAAAAGATAGGAATGATATGTCTCTCTGCTGATTATTAAAAGTATTAGTTCTATAATACACCTTGGGGTGCAACCTGGACACATCGTCAGTGATGAACCCGGGGTCGTTAGATGTTTTTTGTGTCTTAATATCAGATATCTGCAATATCTTCATATTTTGCAAGATAAAGACAATGCTGTGTTGCACTAATCGAGTGTACTGACTTTTTTATACACAGGGTATGCATAACGATAGCTTTCTTTTTTTTTTTTCTTCCAAAATGATGTAAAATAGGATATGAATAGGCTGGTCTGGGTCTTGCAACTGTGTTGTAGATCATCACCTGAGGTAATCTTTGTGAAATTCTGAGATTTTTAACATTAACCAAGAAAGATAATTTTTGGCAAAGAGCGACCGGAGCTGCTCTCATCTCTCCATCTCCCCTTCCTTCATTCCCCCTGCCTTTCTTTTCATTTCTCATCTGAGAGACCACAGGGTTGCGGCTGACATTTTGCTGATAGATAACAGCTCACAGCGCACAGCACAGGCTGGTGCCAAGGTCTCCAGCTGCTCAGATGAATTCAGCTCTCAGTGATCAGAGGAGTCACGCTGCTCCGTGAGGCTGCACCGTCCATGGATCACCTTCCACCGAGGTGGAGGGGAGAAGAGACCCGAAGAAAGGAAGATAGAGAGAAAAGATAATCACACTTTACCTTTTCAGACGCCTACAGGGGGAAGAAACTAAACAGACTGTCTCACCTGCTTTTCAAATTAAACACACTGCAAGTTATTTTAGGGACTTCCTGGGTTCAGGTTTATTAAAAGACACATCCAAATCAAATATTTAATCTTTACTTCTGACTGACGGGTCCCAGGCACCCGCTTTGAAGAGGAACTTAAAGGTGCACTGTGGAGTTATGTTTACATTTAAGGTTTCTCATTAAAATGCACTGAGTCACATATCCTGGAGTACACTTCTGCATCACAGCAGCAAGGAGGGATTTAAAACCACCGGGGGTCAGAAAAACAAGATTTTCAGGGGGTGTTACTTTGCTCTTTAATCTTTTTGGAGGGTTTGGAAACGGACACAGTGTCTAAACTGCTACATCAGATGAATTTGGAATTTGTCTTGTGTGGAATTCATCTTCTATCAAATGAAGACTGTTATATTTGGATAATCATAACTGAGTTATTTGGAGTGTAAAGAGAGTACAGTGGCATTTACCACACAAATGTTTGTTGATCACTCCCTTGACGTCCTTGTTGAGACTTCTCAGAGTGGTGTCTCACTTCATATTCATTGTCATTCTGCAACAATTAGAAAAGCCACATTCAAAACACAGCAGTGCATTAATCAGTGAGTGCAGCTGAATTAAAGACAACAGGGTTCCAGCTTTTACAGAGCCATGATATGAGTAACAGTCCTAACAAGCGTTCTAGCACGTCTCAGATCCACAACAGTTTGTAATCTGAGAATTAAATGTCTCTTCATATAAACCCAGCTGATTTCCAGAACTATCACCAAGAATACAACCTCTATGTCCTCGCCTTTATTGTAGAGCCGCACAGGAAATAAGAGAGGGGGAGATTACATGGTCAGTTTCTCAAACACTTAAACATATAAACACGTAATAAGAAAATCACAGTCACAGTGTCCCATAATTCTTTCTTGATTATCATTAGCAAGTTATTAAAGTCATTTCTAAATTCTGGGAGTAAGAACCACTGAAAACACAGAAGGTCGCGTGAGCTACCTGATTCAAATCTAAACTTCATTCAGACACGTCCGGCACAGGCAGAGACACCACATACAGCAGACAATGTGCTAAATGCTAAATTGTTAAGACAGCATTCACTCTCATAATTTGAATACAGTGCAGGGAAACTGAAACATTCATAAGACTCTTTCAACCCAATTTGTTGGCAAAAGGCAAACTGACAGCTGGTGGGTTCTGGGTGAAAATCTCTCTAAATTCCCCCACGGGCAACAATTAGTTTGTGTAAAACTTATTCTTCGTATTCTTTTGGGAGAGAGATGCAGCTTTAAGCCTCAGGCTAAGTCTCAGAGCCAAACCACGGACTACCATAGTACTAACACACAGCATCCCTCAAGTCAACAACAGCATCATAAATCTGAGAAACACCCCAATCTAATTATGCATTGAAGATTTAAAGAATTTTGGATTATATCTGGATTCTAAACCATCTGGCTCTTGCAGTAAATCCCACACTGGTAGCTGCTAAAAACTCTAATAGGATCAATGCAAAATGATTCATGGCTGCACAGTATCAGGGGTTATATTGACAACTACCTTTGCTGCAGGCTGTTCTGCATAATTTCTTTTGTCAGATCCACCAAATCCACATTTCTGGTGAGCAGAATATTCCACATTAACATTCATGAAAAGCAGTGTAGCTTGTAATCTTAAATCAAAACACAAGATACTGCATTCAGAGGTCTGGAACCATGCCCCCTTCAAAACATCACTTAGGCAGATATAATTTACAGAAAATATAACTGCACAGATAAATGAATGAACAATGTTTGACAAATCGAAAGAATGGTAGACGACAAGAATTTAAGTTATTAACATTTTCCGATGCTGCCAAGGGTTTGTTTACATCAGTGTTTGGAAAAGGCCTATTGTCAGTTGAGAAACACAAAAGGCTAGTCCAATATAACTTATTGTACATAATTACAGCCTATAAGAATATTTCTTGCAGTTGCAGTGGCAAATATTAAATCAATTCTCTATCAGCAAGGGGCATTATTTCTATACAGTCACTGTTATGTCTGTTTGTTGATCTTTATCTGAAATCAAAAGTACATCTCTCAAAGTGCGTCTAACACAACCATGTTTGTTTTCCAGATAATACTCCTGCACAAAACACTGAAACGCTATATCTGGTGATACACTGTATATATGTGATAAAAAACATAGGGCATGAAAATCTCAACAAACAAACAGCATCTGTGTATTATCATGAGTCATGTCCCTTTTTGTACTATCACTGCGCTTAGCGATTTAAAGATGTGAAAATGTCACATGCTGCATGTTGCTGCAGCTGCTGTCACGAGAGAGTGTGCAGTGGATGTCAGGGATAACACACATCTCACCTGCAGCCTCCACTTGTTGTTTTTACTTCCCATGTTACTAAGTGGAGTTCTGTCAGGTGTCATTTTTATGTGAGCGCCGCAGCAGTGACTTCACCACGGCCCTGATCGACGAAAACATCCAAAAAAAAAGGGTTCAAATGCACATTATTATGTAATGAATGTAAACATTTTTCACTCCCAGACAGCAGTGACTCATTCATCAACTGTTTGTCTGAGGGTGTGTGAGCTGGGTTGCTGCACGAGAGAGCGAGCGGCAGACCCTTTGGGCATTGGCCTGAAAGTAAATGCTGAATAGAAATGATGACAAATGTCAACCCTGTCCAATGCAAACCAGTTTTACTGTGTTACACACATCAATCGTGGACCTCTGTTCACGCTGAATGGTGTGTCAGTCAAATAGGCACACACGAGTCACATGGTGCCAGAGGTGGAAACAACATGGAGGAGGCAGTTCTCATGAACAAAGTTATATAGAAATTTGAAGAAAAAAAAAAGAACAGAAAAATTACTAAATTTAAAGAAAATAAAAAAAATTAAAGGAGCTGTAAGTTTTGCTACTGCTGCATAGCTAACATTAGCATTAACAGCTGTTTACTTACCAGTCTTGCAAGAAACGTTGCAAATTAAGCATCAAGCTTTACTTCTTTAAGAGCTGTCTGCTAACACCAACGTTAACTCGTCTTCCTTCTCTTTCCTTCACCCTTTTCTTCTACTGAAGTTAGCATGCTAACCAGGTAGGCCCAGTCTGGCCGTGCTGCCCTGAAGAAGTAGCTGCTCAGAGGACGTATTATAACCTCTTGTAACCCCTGGGTGAGCGACCATCACCACCACCCACTCCCACATTTGGCAGCAGAGAAAACTTACCTATAGCACCTGAAGAAAGAGTAGACTCAGGCATATGCTGCTCCTGCAGTACAGTGCACCATATGTGAGAGTCTTTCTTTCCTATTGTTCACCAGCCTCCTTTTGGACCTGCTGCAAAGACTCATGGGTGCAGCCGCCCTGCCTTCTGTTACTCGAAGATGGAAAACATTTCTTGGAAGAACAAATGTAAGCCATGCATTCTTTAGAGTCGTTAGTAAGTGGCTGTAGTGTGGACAGTGATGGATGGTTTCTGCTGCCCCCTGCTGTTGCAGAACTGAAAATATCAACATACTGAGTCAAAGGCAGCTGGACTTGATGTTTTATTTAGCCTGTGATTGTTCAAGGTCTCATTTCAAAACCATGGGTATTAATCGCCTATTATAACAGCCTCTGCCGTGCTGGGGAGGCAGTGAAGCGTGCCGAAGCCATGAATCTTCTTCAGGGTTTTCTCAGAGAGAAAAAAACAAAAAAAATCTATTCAGAACAAGATACAGTACAAAACGTTCACTGAAAAGCTTTATTTAAAAATGTAGTTGGCAGGAAAATAGTTTGAATTTGGTGAACATTGCAATAAGCCACAAAGTGCTCAGTCATCTGTACAGTGAACATGGGTTTGATGGTAAGTAAGAAACCATGAAAAGAAGAAACATAAATGAGAAAGTGCTGAAACTGTGTCAGCTCTCAAAACTGCAGTAAACAGAAAAGTGAAAAGTAATTTCTAATTTAAAATGAATACTTCTCAAAAATATTTAGATGGATTATTGACTTATAGGCCAACAGAGAGGCTCTGTCACCATGGAGAAGTGGCCGCTGTGTCAAGATGTGTCTTTTTTTCAAGCACTAAACATTATTGATCCATGTCGATAGTCCCTGACACAGGGTCACAGCCAGTGAAGCAGGAACCTCTGCAGGCAAGAAACAATCAACAACACTGTTGTTCTGTAGCCTACATACATCTAAATAACAGAGCTGTCATTTTGATATGGCTTGGATTCATTAGTAATTACATTAAGAATAATTAGCAGTCTCATCAAAAGAGGGAGATTTGGCCAATCAGGTGACAAGAGAGTAGATCAAATACTGTACATTAAACCCTCCACTTTAAAAAAAAAAAAAAAAAAAAAAACCTTAAAATCCTCAACAGGCTTTTGCAAAACAACCTCTGCAGAATCCATTTTACTACTCTAAGAGTTTTATATTTAAAAAAAAAAAGTCAGATTAGATTAGACCGCCTAATTCCATTAAAAAAAAAAATACCATTACAATATGAAATGCCAGAGCTGAGTGAATTTAAATAGGTTCTGTGGGAGCTCACCATGGAGCTCAATGAGGAGCTCAATGAGTCTTTTGTGTTCTTTTATCTCTTCGGTTACCATCAGTTACTTAACACAAAACAGTGATGATGAATATATGATATAAAGGCTAATAAGAGAGAGAGCAGAATATTTATCAATGAGAAGAACCTGTCATTCACTGTCTCTGGCAGTATTACTGGTTACTACAGATCAAGCTAAAAAATAAAGCTGCTTTACTTGCATCATAAAAATGGAAAGGCAAAATCTGTGTCCTTGTTGATATGAGACAATAAGATCACATCGATCCGCTGTGGCTTGGACTGTTCCTCAATTGTATATCACTTTGAACAAAAACATCTGCCACATGAATAAATGTAAATGCAAAAACAATGTAGAAATATATTTCAAAGTATTGCCTGTGTAGCCAAAGCCTCATGTATCTTATTCCTCTTTGCCACAGAGCTCCACTGTTTCCAAAAACTATTGAAAACACATCAGTGAGCCACACTGTTGCACTGGGTGACGTTCCTTCAATAATATACACACTCTGTAACTTATTTTGACCCAAACCCACATACACCATTCTCTTGCCCCTGCTAGAGCACCAAATGCATATTAATCCACAGCTGAAGATAGTCCACAACAAATGCACTGTTTACTCCTCTTTGAATATTTGTTAAAAACTACAATGCCCAGCTGTTTGAGGGAATTTCTGAGACTTAAAAAAAAAAAAAAATGAAACTACATATTTGTGAGCCATTTTTGAAGATTTACATTTTTAGAAGGAACCAGTGCCACAGACAGGCTTGGGAAGAAGCTGACTAACACGTTGTTGGTTTTTCATAGAATTTGATGACAACTAGGAAAACGACAGAATAATGCCAGCTTCATCCCATCAAGTGTGAAATGTTGCTGGCAGATTTAGTTGTAGTATAATTACATTAAGAATATTACACTCATCAAAACCATAACAGAATGAGGTAAGAGTCATGGAGCATCTGTAGGCCCCTTTCAGACGTGGAGTTCACTCTGTGGACAAAAGACATAAAAAAAAACTAAAAAATAAAATAAATCAGACATCAGTCTCATAAGTCTTAAATCATCATTAATGCGGCCTGCTCTTCACATACAGTCTGTGAAAATGATGTCTTAGCATATTTTAACTTTGCATGGACATTACTAGACAGAATAAATTACACATGCAATTAAGTGTGCAAGTATTGCAGCTCTATCCATTGAACATACATTGAACAGACTTTGACAGCTTTAACGGACAGGTGAATGCAGAAATGATACAAATTCCATGTCTGAAAGGGGTTTTTAAACCATCATGATAATATTTATGAAAGATTTCAAGGAAAAAAAAAAACATTGGAAATGCAGAAGAGTAAAGACTTGCTTAAAGCCAAACTTTTTTGATGTGATGGCAAAGAACATTAAGATGGGAAATATCTCAAATACCAGCAGACACACAGGTTTGATTCAGTAGAAACAATTTACACAAAATATGTACACCCATGTTGTTTTTTCACCCACCCATCCAGAGTAAAAATACGAGCCATAAATCAAACTTTCACACCCAACACTTCACAAATAAACACCACTGATACAGCAGCAATAAAAAAACAAAAAAACAAAACAAAAAAACAAACCACCATAGCACAATATTCATTTCAACAGGCACAGCAGAGCGTTGGCAAACGTGGTGCACATTCAATGGCGTGGGTTAGCATATGGCTCTCTGTTGGACGAAGTTCATTAACAAGAATAAGATGGTGAAAACTGGAACACTGCTGTCCATCAAAACAGAACCTCAAGATCCTTTATAGAGAGAAGAACTGAACCATCTTCAAAGCAGCAGACACATGAGGCCGGATACGTCCTTCAAAATGATTTGTCAACATCACCGTATGGAAAAAAAAAAAGAGCTCCCACAATGCTCTTCATCACATTTGACAGGTTGTCAGGGATTGCTAAACAGCAATGAATCAAACTCCTTCAAGTATGAAGAAAACTATTCAACAAACTTCACTTCTTAAACAAGTCATCTATGGAGAGTGGATGAATGAACGGCTGTGTGTACAGTATCTCGTCCCCGACAGGGGAAATGATAATGTACTCAGACGGTTTACTTTGATCTAATTGCATGGTCGCCTCAGACCATTCCCCTTTAATTCATATAAAACAAGTGTGAATATAATCAAAACCAGGATCAGACTCAAAAGCAGGGTACAGTCGTGCCTGTTAGTGTTCCTCCGTGACAAAAAGGCAAAATTAAAAAACAAACAAAAAATCAAATGTCTACATTCATCAGTAAAACACTGTGTCATTAAGTGTTCAGTCTGGACTGAAAATCATTCAGGACTGATTCATTCATTACACCTTTATACACACTTTACTTTCAAACATTTAGGTCACAGTACCACGACCAAAAAAAAAACAAACAAAAAAAAAAAACATGACTTCGCACTAAATGTAAAGATCATTCAACAACCAGATTTCCCTTTGAACACACAACAAGGTGTGTGTGTGTGCAGTGAGCTTCAGATTTAACTTCTTGTCTTTCAGTATCTAAGCCATTATTGCTACATGTGCAAAAGTGATCCAATAAGTAATCAACCAATAAGTAATCAATCTGAAGTGCAATGCTCTCTGGGGCTTCACAGCTCTTTAACTGTCCCATTTGAGTGAAAATAAGCATTATAGCCACTGTTTTAATCTGATGGCCTCAGAGTCTTAATTAAAGACATGCATGTTAGTTATTAGGAATACTCTGCCTTTGCTTTTTGCCAAGGCACTGGCCTCAGAAGTGAAACTGGTCCCTGACGCTGCACTTTAACCGCCCACTGCTCCCAAACACTTAGGACGGGACAGTACAGGGAAACAAAGTCCTGAGAGGGATTAAAAAGTTCTAACTAGACCTAACTTCACTTATTTTACATCAGATTAATACATGAGCAAGTGCACTGAATGTTGCCAAAGCAAGGGCAAACAATGTGATTCCTTCATTAGAGCAACATGTTTAAATATGAATTTAGCTTCACATACTCCATACATTACCATCACTGGTTACTGCACCTTCAAACATCGCATTTGTTGACTCCTTCACAGCCATGACACCTGACTATGTAGGAACAATGAGGGTTTTACCGCACATGGGGGAAACACAAAGAGTAAATACAAGAATTCTCCCCGTCACCAAGTGATAAAGCACTCCCACTTTCTTCTTTTTGTTTCCCGTTAGCTCCAGCTCATCACAACTGATTTTAAAAAAAGTTTTTATCATTAGAGACCAGCTCTAACACAAACCTCTTCCTTAGAAAAAGTAAAGAAAAAGGGAAAAAAAAAACTCCTTCACATGGAAATGCATCAAAGTACAGGTGGACAGCTCAGATCTGCTTCACTGCTTGACACAGCAGTCCAGCCTGGATGGTTGCTTAGAGATGTGCCCGGCTGAGCGCCAGTGACAGTCTTTGACTCATACAGGACTCTGCGGGTCTGATTTTAACAGACGTCGACTGTATGGCGACATCACTTTGGTGGTGAGGGCCATATGGGGAGAGGATGGGCCTCCGTGTTGAAGACATACTTGTCTAGACTGAGCAGCTCCACGTCGTCAGACAAGAGCAGATACAAGTACTTCAGCGTCTCACCCAGGAAGAAACTCTCCATCTTGTCCCGGGGGCCGGGGTTAACAGGGTCGCGGACATTGTTAATGGATGTGTAGCCACCACCGGAGACCTGCAGCAGAGGTATATAGTCAGAGGTTTAATCAAGCAGAAAAAAAAGCACTATGGAGGATGCAAGTTTAACTTTCCCAAAGCTGCCAGATGTTTTACACAGAAAAACATACTCGGCTTTCCTGCCAACAATGTCAGTGAGCCTGAGAGGAAGATCGACTTTGTCATATTTTCGTAACTGTGGTCTGACATGTTGACCTGGTTTTCTTTTCTTCCTTGTCAAAAATCTGACCACAGTGATTTTTGCTGTCAGAATAAATCTTTCTCACCTGAATCTTAATTTTTAGTACCACACCTGGATCTCCAAAACAAAGCAATATAAAAAAAATCAACATTTCAGTTGACCCTCATATAATAGAGGTGATATGGCTCATCTCTCTATAAACTGTAATTTAATTGGCTGGATAATTAAAAGGGGTGATTAAACTGAAGTACCTTAGTGTACTTATTGAAGCTCTGCAGTATCTCCCATCCCCAGTCTCTGTACTTAGTGTCCTTGGTGAATCTGTACATGTAGAAGAGACTCTCCACTGTCTCTGGTCTCAGCAGGTTGTGTCTGTCTGCAGGCTGGAGGATGAAGAGGAAGGTGCCAATAAATATTACAATCAATAAAAGTGATAAGATAAAGATCAGTTTTTTAGTTTGACCTTATTTTACTAGGCAAAGCCACTGAAACTGAAAATGGCATTTTCAAGACTTATCGAGAAAGCAACGACAGAGCATTAAGATTAAATAAGATACGGATTCAAAATTCAGCGAGTGACAACACAGCAGACAGTTGGACAGCAGTGGCACACAGATGTATGTGCTTCCTTCACAGTGCTTTGAGGGAGAAATAAAAAAAAGAAAATTGAGAGCATCTTGGTGAGATTAGTTATGGCTCCAAGCACAAAGAAACAAGAAAAAACAAATGTTTTGAAAACATCCTGCGGCTAGATGTGACTCTGCTAACTTTGCCACAAACTATAAGAGTTCTTCATCTTAGAATTCAGTTAATGGAAGCACTACACATTTCTCAGACAGGGATTTAAGTTAATAAAAGTGAAAGAATAAAAACTACAATAAAGAAAGTTATGAAAAGCCTGTCTGTACAAGTAATCCCTCAGCTGTTGAATAAGAGTCCACACTAATAACAACTCCACCAGTCCCCAAGGCTCTGGAACAATCTTCAACTTTTTATGATGATTTCCTTCATTTTTTTTGTTACTTGAAATTTTTTTCATTTTCCTATTTTGTTTGACCTTACCTGAATAAATGTCTATAACCTGAACCTGCATCTTCCTGTGGATTGAAAACTGAACAACCAAGGACATGAAACCACAGGAAAAACATGTTTTTGATCAGAGGGAGTGTCAGAGGGAAATGTTCCCCATTTCCAGCCAGTGGTTAGTTCACACACTGAATTACTAAAGAACCAATGATGTCTGATCCGACATCAGTTTCCTTAGTTTTTAATCCTGGAATCACAATGAACTCCTGAAATGTTTAAAATGTTTCATACTTACTTCATACTTTGAAGTTGATGAAGACAGGTACAAGTAGGAGACAAGTACAAAAATACTACAGCTACAACTACCACCTTGCAGTTCTATCCCTCCACCAAGCAGTCAAGTTGCAGTTCAAATCCACATCAGTCCACACTCAAATGATAAACATGGTGGACTCTTTTGTCAAAATTAGCATATGAATTCTTGCTTCAAAACCAAAAGTGTGTTTTGTGAGGTCACAGTGACGGACAGACAACCCAAAAAACATAATGCACCAGCCATGTCTGTCGTTTTTACAACATTACATCACATGTAGGCTTTAATTTATAGTTTGTGCACACACCGAAAACAGACACACTAATAAGTACTAGAAGCAATATAAGTAGTGGTAGTAATATAAACACCTTTTCAAAGAGGTTGTACATGAAAATTGGGGAGTCTTTAAAATAAAAGAAATACAAAAGTGTAAATATTATTAATGACGATTTAAATAAAGAAAGACGGGACAATCAAATGCCATTAGCCTCACCTTGACAACAACATCACGCCCATCACTGGCCTGCAGGCTGAAGTGAGCGATCTCTGGGCTCAGCCCGGTCTCCATCTGTGTGTACATCTGGTGACAGGTCTCCATTAGCTGCACTGCCAAATCCATGTGGTCCCCTGAAAGGTTGTTGTGGGCCCCCAGTGCCAAGGTTCCTGGCAGGAAGCACACCAGGTGATCCTGTAGAAGAGTGACACAGAGGGATCAATCATGAAGTGAAGAACTGAGAAAGACAAGAGAAATGAGAGCTGGAATTGATCGGACTGGCTAACAGAGAGAAAGATTGACTGCAGACTGACTGCAGATGAGTTTGCACAGCAGCTGATTGATTCAACAAGGTGGTCACTGTCTGTAGATGTTTATCAAGTTTTGGCAGCGTGTGAAATACCTTACTATGACAATCAGGGGTTCATGCGTGTGGTATTTCCAAAGTAGGCCTCCTGTATGTCCAGGTCCTAAGTTATTTACAGGGTCTGCGAGCCCCTGACAGCCCCTGTATTTCACACACTGACTTTAAGTGAGCATCTCTACCATCTTAGGGTTGAAGCGGTTGTGGGACAGCTCTCCCACAAAGGTCAGTCTGCTGGGCCCCGTCTGTTTCACAAGGTGTTTTCTTACTCCCTCCACGGCCTGCAGGTAGTCCTCCAACAGGCTGGACAAAACACACAGATTAACATGGATATATTAGTTGTGTGAATGATAGTCAATTTTATATTATAGATATCAGTAAGTTTAATGAGATTTGTTTTAAGGCTGGCAGAATGGCTGATCAATGTCATAGCACATGTCGACATATATCACGAAACAGCAAATAGTGTAAATAAAAGATCTCATGTAAAATACTTTAAGTGATGTTTAATACATTGCAGTGAGTTCCACTATTATACATTACATCAGACAAAAGTCGTCACATGCTTGAAACAGAAACTTCAAAGACTCATTTAGTCACCAAATCCAATTTACTTGGAGCAGATAATAAAACAGAATCATATCATCACAATATGGTTCCACTAAAAATTAACGGTGTAGCTGCAGCTTGTAAGATGTAGAGTCTGACAATTTACACTGATTGTCATTATCCTAAATGTGTCTTGATAAGCACTTTGAAAAGTTGTGAATAACCAATATGTCTCAGCTCTAACGTGATGTACTCTCTCTAAAGTGATTCAGATTTTGTGATGATATGTGTGTATGTGTGTGTATGTGTGTGTGTGTGTGTGTGTGTGTGTGTGTGTGTGTGTGAGTGGGGGCAGAGAGTAGGGTATTGACATGCCGCAGAAAGTCCGACCTGCCAGGAATAGAAGCAGTGACTCTGTTCAGACTCTGGTCACCTCAATCATGTAAAGAGTTTCGATAATCAGGAAACTTTGCAGCTCACACACTGTACGGCAACAAGTGTTGTTATCTATGTAACATCAGAACGATCACACACATATGAACACTGGCCGGATGTCACCATACACGAGTCTCAGCCATGGTGACTAAATTACTACTAAAACTCGACACTTAAACATTTGCCTGTTGTGTCCATTATGTCTGAGGTTTTATTTGATTTTCTGTTAATTGACACGGTCTTAATCCTCCAGTCCATGATCTTGTCTTCTTTCTGTGTTTGATAGTTAATAGGCTGCTAATAACCGGTGAATTTTAGCACAATCCCAGGGCAGGTTAACTGTTAGGTTCATTTCCTTTCAAATGTCACGCTGATCATTTTTAACATAAATGGTAAAACAAACTATAGACGGGCGAAGCTACGTGAGTTGGCAGTGTCGCAAAATGGCTGTTACAGGGAGTTCCAATTATACTCTAAAACAGCCGATTCATATCTGCCTAATAATGTTTGAATTGGAATTTACATATGAGTCGATTTAATATTGAAAACAACACATATACGATACTTTCTAGTAGGCATGTGGTCACTCACAGATGGTTTTGAGAAACACTAAATTTAAAACATGTTTTAACTAATTTACTCGCGGACCACTAGGGGTCACTTGTGGACCACTGGTGGTCAGCGGACAACACTTCGATAGAGGCTGCGATACACTAAGTTTTCTTTCCTATGGCTCTGTTGTTTCAGCTTTTACAAGCTTTTGCAAATATTTCTCTGAATCACAGAACATTAAATCTGAAAAGTAAAGCTGGACTCACTCGTCTTCTGTTTTGCCTCCCTGGAGCCACTGTTTAAGCAGGTATTCATAGTAGCTGTCTGCCCTGGCACCGAGTGTGAAGACTCCTTTGTGCGTGAACTGGCCACTGTTGGTGTTGATGAACATGGGCACCAGGCCGTCATGTTTGCCTGGCAGCTTGTGGACCAGCTTCATTACCTCATTCACAACCTCCTGGAAAGATAAAAACACAGAGGAGATGACACTACTGCCAAGACATGAGATAATGAACCCGAGCTTCACTTCACTTACTGCTCATGTGTTCGAAAAAGATGGTTTTAAGCTGTTTATCATTGCAAAATCATTAGCTATTTCACACTTTGATGCGATTGGGCTCATCAAAAGCTATGTCTCAGAGGGCTGGCTCAGGTTATGACAGATCTTATTCAAGTTACTGTCAGGCTGGGTTGAAAAACTTCAGGCGCGAGCTCTGGTTTCTGGAATCACTCATACACTGACAACAAGATGGATTTAAAGCAAATCCTAGGTCATGCTTGTCACTTCAATCACGCAAGTGTTTTCGACCTGTGCTTAATGTCTGATTTTAAGTGAACTGAAACCCTCCATCTGAACCCAGGAAATATTAATATGAACCACCTCCAATCTTTTTACAGTCCATCTCAGATAATTAAAAGTAATGTCAAATGTAATTACTTGACACACACACGCACTATTATGGAGACCCTTGTGTTGTCCTGACCTGGTACTGTGGCTCCTGGGTGAGGCGGCTCAGCTCTCTGAATTCCAGCTGAATGCTCGTCACCTCAGCCAGCGTGCTGTCAGACGTCCAGCGAGGGGGGTGGGCTGTTCCCTTCCCGATGTTGACGTCTGAGAATGGGATCTTTGAGGGAGTTTTGAAGGCAGGCATCAACCTGGACCCGAGATCTTTCTTTAAGTGGAAAGAGGAACAGAGATAGATGGTCTAGTTCTGCTTTCTAGGTATTGTGGAATCTATTTTGCAGGAACATTACCACAACAATAAATATGAAGACACCATGAGCAGAAATATTATCTGCTTTTGATAATGGTGATATTGTATATGTGCACGCTTCTCCCATAACCCTGAAGCCTCATGACTCTGTATCACAGAGCACAGCACTTCATCACAGGTGACACTTTTCGCACTCACCATCGCATCCTATATGAAAAGGTGGGATGGTCCTCCATAACAACAGAAGGGAGCAGCACTGTATGTAGTTTATATAAGGCTCTCCTGCAGAAACTACCTATGTTTGCTCTCTGGTCACAATGTCGGGTCACAGGACACTTTAACTATAGCTGTACCTCTTGTTCACACTGAACTTGGAAAAACTGGTTTAAAACACTTTTCTTAAATGTGAAAATGAATAATGTATGTCTGTGAATTACCTGTGTGTGTCTATTTTCTTATAGACAAGTCAAAGTATAAACTGTATATGTTTATTTTTGTCTACAGGTTTTTCTTGAAAAAGAGATTACGAACTCAATGAAACTACGTTTTCAAATAAAAGATCTAATAATAACTTTTAAAGTGTTGTTTTCTTGTTCATTTGAACATGATGTCTAGAAAAACTTACAACTCTACCCTGCACCATTATGTTCTAAAACAACTGCACTACACAAGAAAACAGACACTATGAATGTCTGTTATGGACTGACTCACTGCTTTGTCTAGAAAGAGTTGGTCTCCTGTAAGATGGTAGGTACTGAGCAGGCCCCCAAGGACACGGATGGTCGTCTCAAAAAGATTCACGTCCACATTCTTGTTGAAGGTAAGCTCTTTCTCTACCCAGGTCTTTGCTTCTTCAAACTCTGTGTGGAGTGAGGCAGAGTATAAGAGTGAGGAAGAGATAGAGAGGAGAAGAAAGAACTACACTTATACACTAATTTAACATGGCATTTTAAAGATGTCTTGCTGTTGTTTTGATCAAGTGGTCTAGTAACCAACTCCAGAGACAGTCCTTCACTGATGTTATGTCATATTCTTCAAAGAAAATTCCACTAATTAGCATCACAATCCCCTTACAGACTCACAATCAACAGTAAAAAAAAACAGCTGAACCAGTTATTGTCTTTTTTATTCCATACACTCTTCTTCCTTTTCAAATCCTGGCACTACATTAACCATAATTCAACTGGACTGCTGACTGCCTGTGCTATTAGTAGCATGATAGTAGCAGCTACTGGAGCTTTAAGCTACGAGGTTTATGCAGCGATGAGTAGCGGGCTACAGAAATCTGATAAACTCACTTCTTTCTAACACCTCATCCCATCATTTTTACACATTAGACCTCACACAGCTTCCTCTGGAGCCACAGGACGTTTTACACATATTTTTTACATATGCACTGCTACTCCAACATCTGTAAAAAGACTTTGACACATAAAATCAGTGAAGCTTCCCCTTCAAACTTTGTTAAAACTAAATGCAAAGCTAACCTTCAGCGACTGCACGATTACCTACATAATGTACAAATAGACAGATGTGAGTGGATACAACAGATACAAATATTCTCCAGGCAGTGAAAATTATGGCAAAGATGCACCTGTGCAAGCTGAAAAAGTTTCAACTTAACAAAAAAAAACTTTTGGTATTTGTAACAAAATATATATCATCTGCCTATATTAGTATTGCATTTGACATCTGTATTAAAACATGAGAGAGGGAATAAGTGACACACAATACCTTCTTTTAGGCCCATAATCCACATTGTGTCCAGGGAATCAATGAGGGTCAGACCCAGTCCAAACCACTCGCCAAAAGACTTGGAAATGGGCTTGAGCTCATCATGACCCCAGGCAAAGTCCTTATAGCCCTTCCACGCATGTCTGAAGGCATCACGTACTGCCTCCAGTCTGTCCACTTTTCCAGTTGAAACTACAAACAAAGTTCCACAAAGGAATGAATAAGAAATGAAAGGCTAATCTTAAAAGTCTGTGTAGAGAGAGGAAGCCCTCTGCAGTGCCCGTCTCATTTTATAATTATTTTCAGCAGACAGAATATTCTGTGTCATGTGTTGATGCAGCTGCTTTGAGCACAGCAGGGCTTTATCTTGCAAGTTAGAAAACGTTCAAACTTTAAGTCAGAAAAAGGTGATGGGCTTTAAACAGCATACACCAGTAGAGCTGGCAGAAGCACTGAAGAAAAGAATCCGTTTGAGGGGAAATATAAAACCCGAAAAATTTTAACTTTTCTCAGCTCCTTCCTTCATAACTCCCTACTTCTAATGACAAAACCTTACAGCTTCTGTTTTACATCATTGTTCTCTTTGGGTTTTGGACTGTTGGTCAGACGTTTGAAGACATGAACTTGTGATGGACATTTTTAGCTTTTTAAAGACTAAATAAATAATTGTTAGTTGCAGACTGTATACCTTAATTTCTCATGTCCCCTTGCCCTTGCTGTATAAAGCTCTTGGTAAGAAGTCCAGCAGTTCAGTACTGACCTTCTAGTGGGACAGTGTCAGCAGGGTTGGCTGGGGGCGCTGCAGCTTCTTTCTCATTGGGGGAGGGTGGAGGCTCAGTGGCCTGGTCGGCTTCAATCATCGCTCCTCTCCAGCTGCATAACAAAAGTAAAAACCGATCTGATGTTTGATGCCTGATGCCTGAATTATTTATAACTGCTTCTCTGATGCACGTATTTCAAAAAAACAGCTGTTACAGGGCCTCGGTGCAGCTGGAACATGTTTGATTCTGATTTTCAAGGCACAATCATGTTAACAAGTCATCCTTTTTTCCCCACTGTTCCAAAACAGTTGTTTTGTACATTCCTTTAAAAGGGGAAAAAGCAAACAACAGATCACCTGACAAGCTTCTTTTCTTTATCCTCATCCCCGCCTCCTCCATCTTGAACAACCTCCTGCTCTTGCTTTTCCCCACCGACTGTATCTGAAACGTTTCCATCTTTCTGTAGGCTCGGCGGACCTCTCTTGTTCGGAAATGTCTTTTTCTGTGGATAAACAAACGGCTAGAGCTAAAAATGAGGGGACAACATGAACACCTTATGGTAAAGGATTAATAAATTTGTAGATGTGTGAGCCACCTAAGTTATTACAGCATCATGACTGATCTTTTACAACCATTTCATCAAACTAATTCACCAAGATGTCACACAGAGGACACCTGATAACTAATATCATGAGAATTTGTGAACTCTAGCGTTTTTATGTTTTAATTTATTGTCGATTGATGTCACTGTAATAAATACATAGAAACACAACTCTGACCTTAGTGGGAGGTTTTGCCAAAATGGGGGTGTTTGGTCCTCTGGGCTCCGCCACAGCATCTGGACCCACAGCTGGTCCCACAGCTGTTCCCACAGCTGGTCCCACCGCTGGTCCCACCGCTGGTCCAACCGCTGGTCCAACCGCTGGTCCCACAGCTGGTCCCACATGTGGCCTCGCCACAGGAACGGGAGCTTTATCTGCAACTGGACCCAACACAGGCTTCACACCTGGAGGAATGGCCTTCAGCTCTCTGTCATTCAGCTCCAGCCAGTCCTCCCTGTCCGCCAACCCTACACACACAAAATGAACAAGAAAGCAAACTGAGACTGCGGCAGCTCACTATTTTAAGCATTATAGATTAAATTATGGGTCTAAAACTGTCTTCCAAAACATCATAGCATTAAAACCGGCTCATCACAGAGATGGCCACAGATGAAGATGGAAGTTGTCTTCCAAACTTCCCTACCACACAGACCCTGACCAAGTCTGGGCAGGCACACAATATATCATGCTTTTCCAAAAGCTGAGTCTTTCCAGTCCAAACTAAAACTCAAGGAGCTTTCACATTTATCTTCTCTGGAGAGGGATTTTTGAAAAGCTTGTGGGTGTATAAAACACTGGCTGTGTGAATGGAATGCCCAAACAGAGAGAAATAGAGGCATTTCAGATTTAACCATCTTAGTGTGTACGTGGGCTGAAAATCAAATACAGCACATACAGAAGTAAAAAGAGTCCAAGGAAGCAGGTGCACACAAAAACTAATCTAAATTTAAAAAGCGTAACTATCACAGGGTCTCCAAACACAACAAAACAGGCAATCCAACGCATCAGCTTCAACTAGTCATGGAGCAGGACCATTTGAATTAATGACAGACTTGTCTCTGCCTGTGTGCAAGTGTAGTATTGTGTGGGCATTGTTTACCTCCCCATTGCTTTGTGATGCTTGGATAGGAGAGAAGTCCAAATATGAGCAGCAGAGCCAGCAGGAACAGGATGAGGCTTCGCTGGAGCCGAGACAGCTGCTTCCATTTCTGTAGGGAGATAAACAAACAGAACTTACCTCATTGAGTCATGTCTAACAACTCTAAATTAAAATCAGGAGCATTTGTCAGTATATTATATCATCCTCCCCGTCCTAAAATATCTTAAATCTGTTTAAGCTTCTTTTAAAAATAGCGAAATAGTGAAAGAGGGAGAAGCCTTATGGCCTTCCTTGTCCAGCTTACCCTGTACAAACTAAACATTGCTCTCCACATGAGGCACTAAGCTCAGTGAGAGATCACAAATAAACTAAACCAGTGCAACCCAGCAGTGCAGAGGGAGGGACAGAGTCAGGCTTCTCTCAGGAGAGAAGACAAACAGGCAGGCTGGTACCACTCCGCTACCTACTCTAATTAACACCTGTGCAACACCATGAAAGTATTGAGCCATCGTCTGCGAGCTGTGACGGAACACACAACAGACTTTATCTCAGGGGACGTTTTCATTTTACTTTGCTATAGTTCATTTAACACAACAGCATGAGAACATTCAGCACAGCCTGATGGTACATCTCCAAAAACGCAGGTTTTATTCTGAATACTGGATCTCATAAGATCCAGTGTTATACTTTTTGACAAGATGTAATATACTCAGATTTGCACTAAGACATGCAGCCAAAAGCTCTAAAGCTACTAAACCCTGAGTTTAGGATATTTTATTACAAGAAACATATTTTATTAATCAGACATTTGCTTTATATCGCTGTCAACACAACCGTCTTTCCCTAACACATCAACTGAATATGTGAACAGCAATGTAGTTATTAGATGTTACATTCCCTTCTTTAAAGTTGACAGTGCACAATAAAGAGGAGACCATTATTACATTTCTCTATCTGAACTGGGTTGGAGGCAGGAGATTCACTCAGCAGGCTGCCTGTTGAAATACAGAATCACTCACACTCACACACATACCAATGAGAGTTTCAGCGCTTCCACCCGACGTGTGTCCCAAGAAAACCAGTGTGACTAGTAAGCAAGTGGCAAGTGAAGCCCCTTTCATTGTGTGTGGAGCGAACGTTGAGCCAACAAGCCACTCAAAGCAACATGATTTGCAGACAGAGGTTCTCTCAGGAACTATAAACACTCATCAAATTTGACCACATGTCCAGGGGAGAGCTGAGCCAGATCCAGTCTCTGCTATAAAACTGGATTTATAGAAGGAATGTCTGTTGATATACTTCCCAAATAAAAAGTTATAGATCAGTCAATGAGAGCAGTGGTTTGCCTTTTCAATTCATACAGAATGAATTCCCTTGATGAGAGCTGACCATGCTGTTTTTGTTTTTTATGAGAAGATGGGTTTATGGTTTTTGATGAAAAGATGATTGTTGATGATTAAAGAAGCGCTGCCTAATAATCAGGGTATCTGCAGATGTTTTTGAAAGTAAAATATTACTAATAAAAACAAAATAAATACCTCATGTTTTATAGGTTCTAGGATTGCAAAAAGGATGCAAAGGTGTAAAATAAAGGAAGAAAGTTGAAAACATTACAGCTTATTTTTTAATCATAACCTTCTGTTTTTTTTAACTAAATGTGGACACTGATTTGAAAGTGACAGATGGTCCAACTGTGTTTAAAATAAAGCAGATTTGTTGGGGGGAAAACAACATGTTTTAGGCCATATATTGTTAAACTAAAGGGAATGCACACCAGCATCTTCTGCATGTCAAAACGCCCACTGCTTTCTGTGCAGCCCCACATACCTGTGGTGTCTTGATATGCATCACTGCAGGCTGTTGTCCATCAGGATACACCACTGTCAGGTTTTCTCAATATCAACAGATTTTTGAGTCTCCAGAAAATCTGCAATTTTATCGCAAATGCTCAAGAGATTAGAACGTCCCAGCTACTGTTGCCTGACATTTACTTCTGTCTGTGTGGTGTGTTCAGTGTGTGCTGGCCTACTGGTGTCAGATGATATGCATCAAATGCAAGACGCTAAATGACATGACTGGTATGTGTTGAACACAACACTAATAGCTGTGAACACACAGAGCTCATTAATTGGTGAAATTCAAATCTTTTAGTATTTCCATCTAAGACCACTGAACTGATAAAACTGAATTGATTACACAGAAAATTTCAGTGAACAAACAAGGCAGTCTCGTTGAGAGCGAGGCTGTAAGACCAGTTGAACAAGGATGAAAGGGGAAACCTGTTAACGAAGCTGCTGAGTTTCAAACCCCCCGCAGAAGGAATAGCAAACAAAAGTATGAGATGTGATATGGTAACTGTAACATAATATACCTCAGTATCAAAACCAAGAATGAAGACGAGGTCGCTCATAGTCAGAGGGCAAAATGAGGTGAGAGAGTTGAAAGACATTGAAAATAAAGAAAACAAGATTAAAGAAAATGTGAAAAGGGAGGCATAAGAAAGACGATGAGATGCAAAGAATTCGTTTTATCTTCCTGTTGTGAACAGACACAATGTGCTCAAGGCAGGCTTTTATCTGAGGAGTTTGAAAGTTCAGGCTGCTCTACAACAAAGGAAACGTAAAAAAGGAAGACTGAAACCCAGGCATCGATTTGTCACAAAGGCAGATACATTTCATAAAGACAGAGATCATCTATCTCAGTGAAGTCATCAGAAACATAACCAGGCAGGTTGATACCAGCAGCTGAAGCCTTGCTGTAGTCTTCACAATCAGTCACAACTGAGCAACTCATCAACTAGGGCTGGGCCATGTGAAAATACGAGAAATTTGATTTTTTTTTATGCTGTTTATATCAAGTGCAGTTATCCCTTCAATACCTCTGGCTGTATCATATTAGGCCATGATGGACGAGGTTGCAAATCAATGAGCAGGACTGCTTCATGGAAATATTTGATTTACAGGATTACTACATCAATATGATGAATTTAATTTCTCCAGCATTTAATTCTATAAAGTATCTGGTCTTTTTATCATTGAACATTTTCTCAATTAACGTCCTACAATAAACCATAACTCTGAGATTGAGAGGTGAATGGACCTCAGATGCAGATAAGAGCCTTTTGTGACTATAACAACCTGTGACAGCATTTCTGGTGACATCTGGTCAAAAACAAGCTCATGACCTTGCATCAAACATAGGGGTTTGTGTGTCAAAGTGGTAAAACTCAGCTCTGTCTAGAGCAATGATCTAAAACACTGTACTACGGGACCACTCACCCTCCAGCAGGACTGTCTGCGGTGCTTGCCGTTGTTGTAGGAGTGGCTGTGCGGATCACTGAGTGTCAGAGAGATGAAGTCCTTTCTGGAAGGCGGATACATCCTCTGATCGGGGCAGACAGTCGTAGCTCATAGAAGCTGCACTCAGAAAAGTGAAAACCACAGTTAGACTAACTAACATTACTAAAGCAAGGGTAATGTAAAACGTGAAAGGTGAAATTAGGGTGGATCCCAACATTGTGCTGAAAGGACTGGTGGAAAAAAAGAAAAATCAAAATAAAATGAACTGACTATCTTTATAATCAATCAATCATATTAGTGATTTAAATAGTAGAAATGCAACACACTAAATGGTTCCACTTTTGCAAATGTGAGAATTTGCTACTTTTGTCTGTTTCATAGCATCGTAAATGTACAGCTTTCAAGTTCTTGGACTATGGCTGTGTGGTGGACCAGATACACAGACATCAGGATAACTAAAGTAAAACTAGGCTACATTTTGCTTAAAAGTGTAGGATTATAGGAATGTTTTTTTCAGCCACATTAGGGTTATTGGAATATGTTTATTTAACTGACTGAATGTTTAGGTTTTTACAAAGGGGAGTGTACCAGTTTTCTTGAACCTGCCATCACGTTAGAAATCAAGTTAGAAGATTGAAATTCATGATTTTACCACAAACCAGCCATGTTTATTGCAAACTTTAATTGATTTACATATGCCCAGACACCATTTGCAGCAATTACCTGCCAGATACCTTCACTGCTATTTTCACTTCATCTGTCTGACATGTCAGTTTTCCTGATGTTTTGTTAACTGTTTGTAAGGACCTTTCTTCATTGATAGACAATTTCCAGCTGCTGCAATGTTAATTTGCTAAAGCCTGCATGAATTGTTAAACATTTCTAGAGAGGAAACTAAGACTTCTCACTGAAGTTTTACTTGAGCTATGAGAGTAATACAACTAGTACAACTAGCATGTGCATTGATCAAAATACACACCCTCCTTTACACACACAAGTCATATAAAATACAGCATGATTGTTGATTGTGCATTAGGCTTTTCATACTCAACGACTGTTTTTTTTTTTTTTATCTCTCTCAGTTTCACTTTAAAATGTATGCATCACCACCCCCTTCAGCACCATGGACAGCTGATGATAACAAGCTCTTAACTCTTGAGTGATATTTTGGGAAGCGGCTGTAAAACCTTAGAAGGCTCTTAAAAACGCTCTTTGATTGTTATCGGCGCACAGGGTTTAATTCAGTGTAGTGATGTTCCTTTAAGTGTTCACAGGGTCTCTGTGTCTCTTTATCAGTGATTAAAAGTAAAAAGAGGAAAGCTATAGGGAGCATAATTCTGACAAGGCAATAACATAGGTTGCTTTGTAAATCGTGCACGCTACTTCAAAAGTCTTCTTACTACAGCTGACATCTTTAAAAGGGTATTTTAAGAATGTACGCAAAAAATGAAACCGACTACTAGTCATTTGCAGCAAGAAAGCTATATAAGCTAATTGGGCTAATCTGTAGCTTTCACCCCGTTTTCCACACATTACTGACATGCTGTGTAAACACACCGGCAAAATCACAAAAATATCAAACATTCAGCTGCCTCCCCCTCACCTTTGTGCCTGGTTGGCTGCCTCACAGCGACGTTACTCTCCTCAAAGCTAAGCAGCTGTTAGCTAGCTGCGAGGGGCTTAGCTCGCTTCCCTCGCCTTGTTTCTGAATGGAAAGTGACACTGTTCAGCTGCCAGAAAGACCAACATGTAACACAGCAGCCCGTCCGACTGTCACGCAAATGAACTCCTGTTTCATGAAACGTCAAACGAACTAAACTGGGATAAACATGGCTATAGTTAGCGTGTGGGAAACCACAGACAAATGCGGAAATGTAAAAGCTGGCGAGAGATGACGCTGTGCGTCACGTGACGTGTGCATGTGTTCTGACGGGTTTGAGCGTTAACCCTTTACAACCCCTCAACATAAAACTTTAGCCTGAACTTTATGGTGCTGCAGGTGATGTATACCATGTCTGTATGTGTTTTTAATTCAAAAACACATATAGTAAATATCCATTCCTCATTCATTTGGAATAGGAAACCACTCCATATAGCTGAATTTCATGGTTGCCTGCAGACATAGTTTACATTTCTGCATGTTCAACTGACTAAAAAAGTCCAGATTACACTGGCAGTTAACTGAAATTATTTAATTTAAGGCAAAGACAAAACAATGAAGAATGAATTAATTACATGTATTAGTTTTTTTCATTTTAATTACATTTGAAGGCTAGCTTCACCAACTCTTACACCCTTTTACTGTGACTTACTGTACTGTTAATGCTACTGCTAACACGGCTCTTATTGTAAGGATACCACTGCCAAGGTTACAGGCACTGCTACAATCAACTGTGCTGCTGCTACTGCTGCTACCATCTCTATTAGTGCTACTGGTCCAAAACAGATGACTGAGCAATACAGACGCCCTGAAATCTATTCACAAACATGAAACAAGTTGGCGCAGAGGAGGTAGTTTGATTCTTGGAGAGAGCAAGCACAAATGTGTGGAGGATGGTGCAGTCCTGGGAACTATTGAAGAGAAATTAATTGAAAGTCGACAAAAATAAGTCCTGCAGCTGGAGGCTTTGGGTACAGCTGTGTCTGGGCAGCCAACTGTGCTATGTTCTCTGCAGCCACAGGCATAGGAGGAGGCAGTTGAATCAGCTACAAGAACCAATGTAAGATCCTGCCTCTTGACCGATAGTTGTACCGCTGCATAAGTGTAGCTGAGTTTACCTCCACTAGTTGCCAGTTACCAGTATGGTTCCTCACATTATTACCTCTGCCAAGGAGGCAGATGTTTTCACCCATGTCTGTTTTCTGTCAGCAGGATTACGCAAAAAGTACTGGACTGATTTGCACCAAATTTGCTGGAGGCATGGGGCATAGGTCAGGGAACAACGAATGAAATGTTGCCGATCTGGTTAAATGGGTGGATCAAAGACTTTTTTATAATCAATTTCCTTAACATTGCAAGATAGGACTTGATGTAAAAATGAGACGGATTAATGGTGTTGAGATCTATGACTTTCTTCAATTTGGTTCAGATCCAGATAATAATCTAATCTTGTCTAGGATTGTCTGGCCTTGGCGGAAGCAAGCTCCCTACTAAGTGCCACTCTAGTTCTCCATAATTTAAATTACTTTTATCATTATATTGAATGTTTTTTCTTTTTTCTTTTCTTAAAACCTTTGCTTTTTTAAAGCTAAACTTGAAGCAGAACCTGACAAATGGCTTGTGTTATAATTGCAGGTTCTGCAACAGATGAATGGTCTGTCACCCAGTTCAGAGAGATGGCAGCTAAATGGAAATCCAAGAGCAACACACAGTGGAAATATCTTGAGATAACAAACTTGTTAGGTGTAACCCTTTCCTTTTGTCATATATGTGGTAACCCATATATTGGATAAGCACCTATATAATACCTCAAGATCTGCTGCTATGAATTAATTTTAATATAAATGTATGTTATTTATTATCTGACATACATACGTAGCTTGAAAATTCTTCCTAGATGTGAAAATATAAAAATCCCAAGAAATTTGAGCTTTCTGTTCAACAGTGGATGAGCCTGCAGCTGAACAGTTCTATCAGTCTGACACAACGTAGCTTACAAAATATTGCTTCAGACATTAAAAGAAAAAACAAACAAATTCTTGGGTAATATCACCTTGTAGCCAAGTGGCTTTACTATAGTATGGATTGCCATGAAGTTTGATACAGACATTTGACTCTTAATGCAGTGCCATCATCATTCCAAGATGTATTTTTTTTCGAATTACCAAAAGCAAGAGTCGACATTTGGTTATGTTTTTTTTTTTATTCAGCTGACACAATTCTTTGAATGAGCTGATGCAGGGATCAAACAACAGATGTCCAGCATGTCATTTCATATTTTTTTTAAAATGACAATTTGTACAAAACAAGTAAAGTTACAATGATCAGTCTCAGCCAGCTAAGGCAATCATGTGGATTGATGATATGACAAATCTAAATACAAATAATAAACATTTAAAAAATAACCCCTTGGCCAGAATCTGCAGACCTGTGGCCAAACTTGAATCTAATTGACATTAAGTTGACATGAAGGCTAAGTACATTTCTGTTTGATAGCTGTGGCATGCCTCAACCTTGTGGAACCTTGGAGGCAATTTAGTAAAAGCAAGAAAATGAAGCTTTGGTGTTTTCCCAGCTTCAGAGCTGCTGTTTTGGCCAGGCTAGTGGACTATGCTCTCACCACAAACTCCCTGAGATCTTACTCAACTGTATCCTCCGCTCCCTGCAGACTGTACACTGTACTACTCATCAGTCACTGCTGACCATTGCTCCAGGACCAAATCCTGATTCTGCTGAGAAGCTACAAGAATTGCTTCTTTTCTCTGGACCCAAGCTCTTCTCAGATTGAATGAAGCAGAAATTCAGACCGACAGCAATTACTCGATGCTAAGTGGGTGGTAATAGGCACTTGTTTTTCCACTAGGGGCCAAAGAAGCTCTGCGGGGTTGGGCTACTACTTTTGCACTTGCTGAACTGATGCATAATCTTTACAGTACAGTGAAAGAAATTACAGTATTGTTCTGTGAGGATATAGGTGTATTGGTTTACATGAGGCTAACAAAAAAAAGATAATGTCCTTAGCACACTTGAATCTAACATTTCTATTGTTAAAATAGTAAATAATGTAATGTACACCTGTTGCAAAGCTACACTTTTAATACCTTTTAATCCAGGTTTGATTTCTTCTTCCAATGAGGTGTGCCCATTGATCTTGTTGAGTGTCTAATCATCTCAGGTGTTCCTGTCATTTTACCTTGTTTGTGATTGGGTGATGCAGCCTGTGGCTATTGTACAAAGATGATGCTTATTGCAATGTTGTTTAAAGCTAATGATGTTGTTTAAAGGGATAAGGCTGGCGTTGAATTGTTTTTCTATTGTAAAAATCCCATGAAAAGACCAAAACCAACAATGTGCTTTTCCATCTCTGAATACCTTCTGACCTCCCTACCCTGCCAGGAGCACTGTTTCCCAAGCCCATTTCTTCCTCCTGAAAATTTAAATATTTAAAAACAGCTAAAATTGTATGGTTTCATTTTTAATGGTCTCAGTGATGTCCTTAAACAACTGCGCACTGTAGTTTTAGCAAACAGAACTAAGTAGTGCCTTTGCTGATGATGGCTTTCAGCAGCACATTAAAACACACTTGGTGACTATTTCCAGTACCAGGACAGTGTATGTGGGACAAAGAGTCAAAATAAACTGTTGTGTATCTTCATTGTTATGAAGGAACGTGTCACTCAGTGCAACAGTGTAAGTCACTGCTGTGTTTTTTAATAGTTTCTGGAGAAAAATGGAGCTCTATGGTACAGAGGAATAAGTTATATCAGACTTTGTCTACACAAACCAGACTTGATGGTGAATCAGTTTATTGTTGGTTTTGGTCTTCTCATGGATTTATCCTTTAACATTTCTAGTCTTAACACGTTAAAGTTGCTATTTGTATTAAGAGCCGTTTACTACCAGTGTTGCCAAGAGCTTCAGCCAACGTTGTGTTTACAAGATAAGAGGTTATAATACGTCCTCCGAACAACGCTACTTCTTCAAGGCAGGCTGGACGCTACAGTGACTCACTATCGGGAAGTGATGAGACAGTCTGGCCAGACTGGGGCTAGCTGGTTGGCATGCTAACGTCAGTTGAAGAAAAGAAAAAGAGAGTTGCTTTCCACTGTCGGAGACTCTTGGTGAATAAAGGAATACAGTTTGAAACTTGCAACGTTTCTTCTAGACTGGTAAGTAAACGCTAACGTTGGCTTTGTAGTAATGGCAAAACTTACAAACAGCTCCTTTAAGTCTTATTTTAAAGCTAAACTACAAAGCTGACCAACATACTGTAGCAACAGCTTCAGTGCCCATGAAAGTATTATACCTGAGATGTGAAAAAACATGAAACTAAAAACAGTAAACGCCGTTTCGTATTTTAACAAAATGAGGAAATTTGGTCTTGCTGTTGACAAGAGACAGCATCAAGTATCTAAGATAACATGACTGGTCCCTTTTATTGTATTTGGAATTAAATAAATGTTGGTCTTTGAAATAAAACTGGATCAACACCTTGAGAAGAGTGACACCTCTGAGTTCACTTGCAGTACTGAAGTAGTGGATGTACAGTGAGAGAATTTACTGGCCTGGTCACATACGGCCAATTGGACGACAGTAGCTGCGTCCACATGCAGAACACATTGTTAAGAAGTCAGCTGGGACAGTCTGACTTTTATAAACACAATGGGCAGACTATAACAGAGGCCCTGAATACATAACAAAAATCAAACATAGAAAAAAACATTGTCTATAAAAGGATAAAAAACATACATTTTTAAATTATTCAATACAAGATAAATGTCTCTGTAAACAAAATTGACTTCTCCGTGAAAGAAAAGGCTGGGGGCCCCTGTGCCCTCTCAAATTCATTAATATGGAGTCACTCAACTTGAGAGATGAAATCCCCAAATACAACAGGAAAAGCAAGTGACGTCCTCAGAAATGGGATGATGTGTTCCAGGTGTCCTCTTAGTGTCCATGTTTTGAACAAAGGTTTGTATCCTGGACCGTTGAGTCCTCTGGGACGGCACAGCTTTCAAGCACCTCTAGCTAAAACACACAGGTCCGACAGTGAAGCCAAACTGGTATGTGATGTTTCCACCTCCCATTAGTGCCAAGTCTCTCAGAGGAAGCAGCTGGAGGTCCTCAAACTCGAACACAGTCTCTCGAGGTCCAGAAACCATCTCCTCTCCAGGCTGACACACAGGAAACAGAATACATGTTTTACATGTAACTGCTTTGAATCATTACCAGGGTTTTATGTGACGGTAACAGTTCAGCATATTTTATCCTATATTTTCTATCAATTAGGGTTATAACTAATGATTATTTCCATGAGCTGTTGATTGCTTATTCATTGTTTAGTCTATATAATGTTAGAAAACATGAAAAATACCTAAGATGACACTTTCACTCCTATTTATAACATAACTCTTCTTGTATATTTCCAGGAATGCCGAAAGATACATCCAGGACTAACTTTCCATAAATATGATGTCTGGGGTGGCAGTGGCTCAGGAGGAAGAGCGGGTCATTCACTAATCAGAAGGTCAGTGGTTCGATCCCCGACTCTTCCAGTCCGTGTGTCGAAGTGTCCTTGGACAAGATACTGAACCCCAAACTGCCCCTGATGGCGATTCCATCAGTGTATGGCTGTGATGTATGAATGTGTGAATGTGGCAAGTATTGCAAAGCGCTCTCCTCTAAAGTTCCTCAATCCAATTTTCATAGTAGCAACTAACACACTACTGCTAACAATAACAAGCTAATAACAATTATGACGAACTGTTCTAATAATGTCTTTGCAGTAACTTTGTTTCCTTTCCTATCTGACATATCATTATATATTTTGACTTAAAGCTATACTATGTAACTTATTTATGATATTTTTTTGTTGAAATATTCTCCACAACATATCTTAACGTGGAGAGGTTCTGTCAAAAGCTTCTGTGACCCAGATAGTTTCTGAGCAAGTCAGAGGAGGAGGCTCATGGCTGTCAGTTAATACATGATCAATACTCCTCTTGTCATGTAAAAGAGATTTTATATCAGTTGCATGACTAGTGCGTCCTCAAGGCTTTGAAGAGTAGGGCAACAAAAGGAAGTTTAGAGATTTTTTTTTACCACACAGTCTTTAAGTTCCCCAAGGTAACTCTGCTTCCTTGTGTCAGTGAGGAACTTGATGTCTCTGTCTGTCTGGCCCAGTCTGTGTCCTGGATGGCAGGAGAAGGTCACCTTCTGGACGGCAGTGCTACTGTGTAACCTCAGAAAACGCATCTGGACCACATTAGCACCTGGATAGTAAAACTGAGGAGAAGAATAATAGTAATAGTAATAGTAATATACTATCAAGGATGGTTCATGGTTACAGATCAATAATGTTAACAATCAATATTAACAGGTAAAAACAAAGACTAACTGAATGGAAAATGAACAAAATGACATTATATGAATGACAGAAAACAATACTAGAAACATTACTGTAGAAAGTTACTGATGTGTTTCCTACAGTGATGAAAAAGCTACAAAGTGGAGCATGTAGCAGCCAAAAAACCTGATTTTTTTTCTCAGAAGTTGGTGGAGACAAAACCAGAGCAGAAAGGAGAGAATCATAATTTCATCAGGTGGAAACAAACACCAAAGAAAAATGATGCTAATGAGGTCTACTCCTGCTGGATGTGTGAATACTTGCTAACACACTGGCCATATATGTTTGTGTCAGTGTTTTTCTGTTTGTTGTGGATTTCTACTCCCAAATGTCCAGTAACATCACAGAAGACAGTTTTAATGAATGTTTATTTCTGTAGTTGCATCCAGAGGGACCGACCCACCTGAAACCCCTGCTCCAGCCTGCTGAGCCACTCAAAGGATTCTTCCTCCAAAAATTCTTCCATCCAAGCTTTTATGGGCAGCTGCGAGCAGAGACAAAAAGGACACACATTTTCAAATCTGAATGCAAGTCCTGCGCTCACGTAAGTGATTTGTGAACATCAGTGATGCTCAGACAGCAGCTGATGAACCCTGGATTAGCATGCAGCTAAAGCATAAATCTGAAGTAAATTGGCTGCATTAGTAACAGATGCATCCGCTTCGCACTACGCATGAACAATTCATATTATCTTTGCTTGAGTGAGTCAGTGTTTTATGTAGTATTGACTGCATTGGAGCGGAAAGGATGACAGGTGAATGTGTGTTTTGTGTTTTCATACAGACTGCAGTCTGTTTTCAAAGAATTTTTAAAGAGTAATGCAGCAAATTGTCAATTAGTAGTAATAGTCACCTTAAAACTTAAATCTAAGGTGAACAATAAAGGTCATAATTTAGACCTCTAGTAATTGTTTTGTGTATTATATGTACATTCCACCTTTGTTCCTGCCTTTAATACAGTATTACATGTATCCAGCCACCAGCATTTAGTTTCAGTTCAACATTCATTTGTACATTTTAACTAATTATGTCTCAAGGTCCATGTTTTCTTTGATTAAACTGCTGGTGAGGAATGAACCTTTCAAGCTCAATTTACTGGCACATTTCCAAAGCAGTAGTCAAACAAACACTAGCTAGAATCTTTTATCTACCCTCTGAAAGCCCTTGTCCAACCATTTTCTGTAAATACTCCATTAATTATAGCTGTTTTGTAACCGTCGTTAGTAATTTTGAGACGTTAAATTCGTTTTTCTGTGATCAGCTTACGGCTAATCAAGCTAGCCAGTGTGTTGCCAGCATTCATACAACAATCTAAATCTAATTGCTAATGTACTGTTTCACTAACTATGGATGTTATACTCTATTTACTTCTACTCCTATGGACTCCATGTACGGTATGTTTACAAGATTTAATACTGTGTTGCTGCTTGTTCTTTAATGTGAATAAATGTTCTTCGATGCATGCTTCGGGCATGTCATTGATCCAGAGGTGAAATTTCCTGCAACCCTCATCCGGTGATGTCTTTATACCTGAGAGTCTCGAGGATGGAGGCAGGTTTTTTTTGATGTGGAAGAGAAGCTGCAGTAGGCCAGCAGAGCATCAGCTGGGCTGCCCTGGTTGGGGTCAATGTAATACATTCCTGCAGAGAAAGGTCAGTGAGAGCTCAGTGACATATGCATATGCGTCAAAGTACTGTACTTCACAATGACAGGAAGACCTGAGCATCCACTCCAATGTACTGGACTCTACTAAGGAAAGATTAACGTTGTAAAGTGTAAAAAATTGCAGTGTGAAAACATTTATTTCTGCTGCTCTAACTAGTCCACCGATGTGATGTGATGAGAATCATAATAATGACACACTTACGACAGTAACAGCTTGTTACGATGATGCACACAAGCAACAGAGAGAAACAGAACTTCAACTACACTAACTCAGTGATTTCCAAAATAGACAATTTAAGTGTGGATTAGTGTCTGTGACTGACCACTGCTGTATTCAGGGTGACAGAGCCCGAGCTCCAGACAGGTGGTGGCAGGATACTCCTTGCTGCCATCGGGAGGATCCACCAGCAGCCGAAGCTCCTGCTGCAGAGAATCCAGCAGAGTCTGGATCAGGGGATAGTTGGGCTTATCGGACACGTACATCAGGTCCTGGACATGGAAGGACAATTAAATGACTTAAAGGGCAAACACCTATACACAAAAGATTTATTTATACTCTAGCGAGAATGTTTTACTTATTCCTGATGTTTTTAGTTAAAACTGTGTAATACTCAGTATAACATAACAATGTAAGTCTTGTAATTTGACATACTGCATATGCTCGTATGATAAATGCTTTTGTAATTGTAATCCCACATTAACCAAAATATTTTAATTGGACACTAAAGATATGAATAACTTGCCTTGAGCTGAGTCAAAGTCATGTTCAGCGACTCTCCTGGAGGTCCAGGAACGCCAGGTGGACCCTAAAACACAAGGTTGATCCACAAGTGAGATGAGAAATATATTAAAAATACTGTATGTACTAATATAGATTCCGATTTAGAAAAATATTATCCATTATAGAAAACTGTATTTTATATGGTTCTTAAGGAAAAAAGCTGTAAACTGAAAAAAACACATTTATTAATTTAATGATTTTATTTTGTCTTAAAAATCTTAAATTCATAAAGCAAGTGAGTGATCAGGCATTGACTTTAAGAAAACATTCATACTTTGACAGTTTTGTAGTGTTCAGCTATATATTAGTGCATGTAATAATAAAACAATGGCCCAAGTGATAGACAAACAACCTTTTCTTTTTTGTTTTTGCTTATTTCCGCTACGTTAAGCTAATGTTGGCTAAAAGCCAGTCAAGTTATAATCTAAGCAACCTGTCAGACACATAAAAGATGACTGTGCTAATCTCATATTCAACTGAATCATCTCTAGGCATTTGCAGATATCTTAGAATAATGTATACATTCTGAATGTACTGTATCTAGTGTATTGTAAGTAATAAGAGAATATGATTTTTCAAGTGTTTTATCCTGTGTTGTCTAACTCTGGTGTAAGCTCACCGGGAGGCCCCTCCTGCCAGGCAGACCGGGCAAACCTTGGTATCCTTTCAAACCCTGCAGGGAGGAGAATATGAGATGAGCATACGATTCTGCACTGTCCTGCATGGCGATGCCACACCATAAAATAAACTGATATGAAAATAAAGACTCCAGCACAATCCCATTACATACTAACACCGACTCCACAGTGTGACAGCTTCATGAATATATGTGCTATCAACATGAACCAGATAACGGTGAGTTGAGCAGAAGTGTAAGGACAAGAGAGCTAGAGTTCAGGATTTCATACCTTTAATCCAAACAAACCCTGCAACAGAGGAGAGAACAGGAGAAGAAAAGGGCATTAGCATGATTTCTCACTGTGACACGCATTTATCAACAAAGCTTCCGAGTCCTTTTATCTACTGCATTACGAACCCATCAGCCACGGCTTCACACATTTTATAACCCAAGTCAATGGATTTTTCCCCCCCAGGACACAGTGGGTTGAACATAGTCATAATTTGCTGCTGAACTGTGAATGACTCAACAGACTGGCAGCTGATTATTTGGCTGATAGATAGCAGTTACTACTTTACAGGAATGACTGGGTTTATTATAAAACAATAACATTTCCATCACACGTTCCACTACCCTGGTATTTCCATTTTGCGGACACGATCTGGAAGAAAAGTATGAGTGACAGATGATCTGCTTGAATCTAAAATACTGAATATCCCGGAGAAAGAAAGAAATAAGTAAAAAAAAGTATTGCCTAAATAAACTTTGTGTATCCAAAAGGATTTTCACAGCGGCAAAGTTCTTTCCATTAAAGAAAGTAACAAGAGTATGAAACCAAAATGAAAAGCAAAATACTGGTTACAAACAAAGGAAAAGAGGGATATGGCAGGTGGCTACAATAATAATGTTAAATAAACAAAATGTGCTGCACAAATTTGTAAAAGGAGTAAATCGCAAACGTACGGGCAGTCCTGGCATCCCTGGTGTACCCCTCGACCCTGGAAAACCAATACTCCCCTTCAGAGAGAGAGAAAGAGAAGTGGAGATCATCAAAACATTTTTACACCTCCTCAAAAAGTCAAGCTTCTAAATACAAAACTAACTTGACAAAGTTTATACTGTGTACCTGCTCTCCCTTTAGGCCCACTGGACCTGGCAACCCATCAGGACCACGAATTCCCTGAAAAAAAAAAAAAACCATCACAGGAAGAATGACACAATGCAAGCACAGTTTCCTCTTCTTGCCCTAAAATTCTCTTACTTCATTACTTACTCCCTAAATTTATTCATCTTTTTTAAAACATACCAATTTTTCTTATGTCCTCTTTCTTTAAGACAATATCGTTAAGCCCTTTGTCTGGTCTCTCAGAATTGTCCATTTATGCTCCTATTTATCAGAACCCCTCTTTTAAACCAGGCTTGATGGCAGTTGTTTTTTCACATTGGTCTGATAAGGGTCGGTCTACCATCAAGGATCTCTAGCAACAATCGTTGACTTCCCTCCTGCTCACTATTGGCAGTTGTAACAGATGAAATTGTGAAATGTGCCTTCAAGACATGCTGTGTTGCCTAGATACGAGAGGAGCAGCATCATCAGACTGCGCTTTTATTTTCCTTTAGTTAGTTGAGCAGCACACCTTGATAAGAGTGGATGCCTGTTAATGAGTTCTTAATTTCTTTTTGCACCTCAACTCAAGAGAAACATTCAGCGTACACGTGATTTCTGTTTTCTTCATGTATGATAAGAGAGAGCCGTCCAACCAGGCATAGTATGGTTGAAGTGTAGTAAGTTAATAAACGATGAGTATTGTGGAAGCCCCAGCGCTTGTGTGGATTTGAGTTTTCTGTCTTTTCGTCCTTTCTCCACGCTCTCCAAACTGCTTCAACCAAAATACACAGACCCAAGCTGTTTGGGTACTATACACTATACTTTACGTTGATATGATGCCCAAAGAACACAACTTCTATGACCTTACGACTAGAATCACTACCTCCAAACATTTAATCTCAGTTTGTTGGCCTTTTTTTCTCGAGCAACCTTCCTATCCACATTAAAGACGTATGGATTAAGGATACTGATGAGGAGATTTTGGATGAGTTATGGGTGAAAGGGTTGGATGGGATCAAAGCATGTTCTATCAGTGCTGGACTTCAGCTTTTTCAGTTTAAAGTCATCCATCACCAGAACTTTCCATCTTTCTCTGCAATCTGTGATAAATGTAAGTCAAGTGACGGGATGCGGTAATCTTTTCTGGTCATGTCCCAAGCTCAAGAGTTTTTAGGATGACATTTTTCAATTGCACAGCGACATATACAGCAGACAGTTAATCCCTGACTGTCTGTTGGTGATATTTGGTTACTCCAACTACTCTTTTGACTCTTCCTCCTGCATCACAACAAGCCCTCAGGCTCAGTAAGGTCATAGCAAAAAGGCTTAGACTAAAAGAGATGAAATCAGTTTCCCCTCCTTGCTTTAAAAATAACAAAACGACATGGATCCCTGTCTATACCTGGAAGAAATCTAGTGTACTATGTCAAGTGCCCACCCTTTATTGAGCATATTACGAAGGAGCGACCTGGGAACTAATCACATTGAACTGTACTGTACTGCTCTGGGCTCTGATCTGCCAGCATTTTGGCTTTCTGGCCTGTGCCGTGGACCTCTTCCTCATCCTCACATGGTATTGGATCCATGGACTCTGACTCTCAATCTACTTGTGGAGATTTCAATTATTGTACAGACTGACATGCATATGAGCAGTTCCTCTATGAGCTGGCAGGTTCTCTGTTTTATTCTGTTCCACTCTGTTAAGTCTATTTGTTTTTGTTGCGTGTGTGTTGTAAAAAGGTAAAATTTCATAAATAAAATATATATACATGTAGATAAAATAAATGTTTTTGCCCTATGAAGAAAGGCAGATTATTTATTCATGACTTGCACAACAAGTCTGGACTAATCATGAATTTTGTTGGTATCTAAGAAAAAATTCTCAGTATGAGAAAATTGGTGAGTGCCACAAATTCTCTTCTATCTTCTATGCTTGTACCTACCACATAAGAACGAATCTGTTCGTATGACTGGTTCTTACATGAGGCCCAAGTCAAGTCAGTAACTCACATGACAATTCAAGAAATAGTCATAAGAGCAATACACATCCAAGCAACGATTTAATTCAAATATATTCTTTTAGTTAATAAACGTCTTCTTGAGTTTTGCAAGATGCTGCCAGATTCAAAATGACAGTAGCCATAAATTAATGGCTATAAATAAATAAGTGACCATTTTTGCAGTGTGCTGGACAACAGTAGATAAATCATGTGGACAGTTCACAACATTTAGTGTTTAATGGTCCTGTTCTCATCCCAGCACAGTGACTCTGTAAAAGACCCCAAAAAACATGTACAACTTTCTCTTTCTTAAACAAATAAAAACATTTTCTGATCATCGGCCATACAAGTTAAATAACGGGCACCACCCAGTCCCCACTGTAACATCTTTTCACCCAGTCAGTGAGATGCCAAAAACAACCCTCGTCACCCAAGACCCTTCACACCCCTTTTAAAACTCAACCCAACTCCTCTCTCATGGGAAGATCATTTACTATAATGCTCCATAATTCCCCTCTGCATTTTGTTTTAGTGTCTGAATTGTGAGCCCCAAAAATTCCAATAATTAAATTAATCAATAATTATCTGAAATTTACAGCTCACTATAAAGTAAACTGTTCAGCGTCTAATATAAAGGGAGTGAATGAAGGAGTAATTTCACCACCAATATGACAAGTTGTTGGTCTGTAGACTGAGTGAACCGTGTCAAAGACAAATTTACAATCACTATGTAATGGACAAAGGGATGGACAAGGTTTTTTCTGATTCTTCAGTATGATGTACGTATAACTAGTATATAGTTTAATAAGGCTGACATCATGATTGAAATATGTTCAGTATCTCTACATAGTCATTATTACTATTTACTGCTTTAATATGACAAACACATTATGAATTAGTTATTTTACTGATGCTTTAACTGCAAAAAAGTCAGAATAATTTTCTAATTGCCAAACTTGTATTGATATCCATCAAAAATATTGCTATTTTAAATCTAAGGACCTGGTTAACTGAAAACATAAACATACAGTATCTATTCACAATTCTTACATATGTGAAAAACTTTTTAGACAGCATGCATACATCGCTTAACAGCATATTTAGGAATATTCGTTCCTTCTTGACTGTAATTATTAGGAAAGAATTAATGAACATTACCTGCTACTTATTGATCACACCCACAGACAAAGTTACCACCTGAACTATTATTATTTGCTTGCAGACATTATGTTTATCTCCTTATTAACACACTACACCTTGAGAACTCCTACCTTCATGCCATCACCTCCAGGTGGTCCTGGCAGTCCCATGTCTCCTTTCTCACCCTGAGGGCACAGACAGTGCAGTTTAATCTCCACAATAAAAAAAGAACAAACTATTCTGATCTGCAGAACCCAAACTAAACCCAGTGGGAAAACACATTTTATGAGCTGAAGCACAACAACAGCTCAGTTTTAACAGCATTTTTTATTTCTGCTTATTAACACTTGTAATCCCTCCTTGCACGTTGCTATGACAATCAGGCAACATTAAAACTTCACATTTAGTTATCACAGAGTCACTCTCGCAAAGTGGAGAATTTACCACTGGATTCGCCTATTTCATTCATTGGTTATGAGCCCTGAGTTGCTTTTACAAAAACCTCACATATCCCCCTGACAGAAAAAGATTCAACCTGTAATGAGCTTCTCATATGACACCTAAAATTGATTTTATAATTTTATGTGTGTGCGTGTGTGGAGGGGGTATATATATATATATATATGTATGTGTACATGTGTATGCATATACATATGTGTGTGTATATATATACTGTAACTATATTTGAATATATTTTGTTGGTTCTCATTAATTTTATTTTGAGTTTCCTGATGTATGCATGTTATGTATTACACAAAATTACTCAGTGCTTATTGGAAACTTTAATAAAATTCAAATGGTTCTTCATTTTCATTTCTAGTTACCTTTAAAGAGAAAAGGTACACTACATTTTTATTTGAAGCTAATGTCTCTTTCAGAGGCACAGTATACTATATAAAAGGGAGCAATACAAAACACTGTGTTTTACTGAATCTAAGATAATCAATTATTATTTTAGCAAAAACTAAATAAACCAAGCCTTTTTTTTAGCAAACTGAATCCTGTGGGATCCAGCTGGGTTTGGTCCTGAGTGGAAACCTTTCACTGATTCTGTGTCAGGTTTATTTATTCTTGCTTACCTCTTTTCCTTTTTCACCTTGATCCCCCAGCTCTCCACGCAACCCAGGGATTCCCTTGGTGACAAAAAAATAAATACATATATCAAGTACATATCAATTCACTGTCTGATAAAATGCTCTTTAATTGTGGAATTTATTACTTGCGATGTCTTCTTTCCAAATCACTGAACGGGACAGATTGCTGAACAGACAATCTCAGTGCTAATGTGTCGATATGTTCAGCTATGACATAAAAACAGATGAACTGATTTTAAATGAGCAAATAAATTGACTTACGATGAGACCGGGCCACCCAGGGAGTCCTCCCAGTCCTATGTCTCCCTTTTCGCCCTGAACAACAAAACACAATCTACTGTTGGCTCATACATCATAATTAAATTGGGTGTACACAAAGCCTGAAGTTCTATTTCCATATATCCCACCTTTGGTCCTCCGTCTCCTCTGGTCCCCCTGACTCCAGCCTTCCCTCGTTTCCCCTGAGGACGAGTTTGTCATGTTTTTCAATGAGGCAATCAAAAGCAAGAGGAAACACACATGCACATGCACGCAAGCACGCACACACACACACACACACACACACACACACACACACACACACACACACACACACACACACACACACACAGACACACGAAACAACCTAATATCTTATGTATGAATCAGTTCATGCAGTGACTGTCAGAATGGCTGTTTCTGGCCACTTTCCTCTATTATCCCATGTATACGTGCCACTGCATATACTGTACATGAAAATTCCTGTTTTCAACACTAAACAAAGACTCTTCTCCAGAGTTATAAAAAGTTATAGCATTAGAATTACCAACAGAGACAATGACGATTCATTACGACTGTGGATTTCCTGCTACACTGACTTACATTACTTAAAACTGCATTGCACCCGCAAAAAGCTCTTACCCTCCTGCCAACATGTCCCGTCTTCCCTGGTGCTCCATTCTTGCCATCGTCTCCCTGTTGGGGTAAAACAAAAACTCATCAGCATCTTTAGCATCACCATGGACCAATTCCAAATGCAAAAGGAGATGTTTAGCTCCTGCAGTGTAATTTGTGTGTGGCAAAATCTGTAATCAAATCAATAGAACAAAAATTGAAAAACATTTCCTTCTCAAAACACGAGAGGAAATAATTTAGATAAGAAGTGTCAGTACTTAAAAAAGTAATTAAAGACAAACCATTTTTTGAGCTGTAAACGTATTCATGTAGACTGTTTAGTGAACAATTAAATTCCCTTTTCTGGTAGGGAAATTTAAAACTACTGTAACAGTTATAGTTTGTTTGATGCTCAAGATTTTCACATAGTCTGACATAAATGGCCAAAAAAACCATTTACATGCAAGATTAGTGTAGGGTTGGTTCAGCACCCCGTTTTATTCTTCATAGTGTTAGCAAATCAACTGGGGATGGTACCAAGCTAGCCTAACCTCTCATTGTACTTTGGTTAAATTTCAAATGCATGTAGGAGGTGGGGGCAGCCTTTAATAACATGTTTTCGAAATATGCTTATTTGCTTGGAAATAAATATGAAGCTATAGCCATCAGCCAGTTAGCTTGGCCTAGCATCATGGCTGGAATCAGAGCAGAAACACCTTACCTTCTCCCCTTTCATGCCTTGTTTCCCCTCAGGTCCTGATCTTCCTTGCACTCCCTGCACAGCAATAATAGCTTTTTCTCATTTTGCTGATAACATAACTTTCAGACAAACATTACAAACAACACTGTTTTGGTTAATTCTCAATAATCAATCACTACCAAACAACTAGTATAATAGATCAGCTGCTGAATCCAAAAATGTAATTTCATCATCTGTGCTATGCACATCTGTATACTTACAGGAGTGCCTGTTGGCCCTGGGGGACCCTGGGGTCCCATCTCTCCGGAAGGCCCCTGAAAAAGAAATGGAAGAAGCACAAATACCAATGTTATAGTAGCTAAGAAAAAAGCAGTCTTCAGCAGTTATTCAGACAATCAGACAAAGAGCTGATGTTGTACCTCAAACCCTGGGAGAGCTGGAGGACCTTGGATTCCTGGCACACCATCCTCACCCTGCAGGTAATCAATATTATTGAGGCAGATTTATGGATATTTGCACACAGCTCTACATTGTTTTCAATTGATGTATTCTTCAAGAAGGCACACTCTCATGTAGAACTGCACTGAGGTCATATTGTTGTCATGTTTATTTATAACTGTCATACAGTAGGTACCTGTTCCCCTGATGGGCCTGGAGCTCCTGGCTCTCCCTTCAGTCCCTGTGGCCCCGGTTCCCCTTTAGTTCCCTGATCTCCCTGAGGTCCAACTTGTCCTACTGGACCCTGTCGTGCAAACGTCATAAGAATGCACTTTCAATACAACACAATCACCTTGACAAGTTATTATGTTTTTTTGTTTTGTTTTCATTTGGGCGTAAAGGAGCAATTTGTTTGCCATTGCTACAGCATTAGCATTAACGGCTATTTACTTACCAGTCCTGCCAAGAGCCTCAGCCATCGTTGCATTTACAATACAAGAGGTTATAACACGACCTCTGAGCAGAGTTACTTCTTCAGGGCAGACTGGACACTAAAGTGACTCCTAACGGAAAGTTACGAGACTCGCCAGCCTGGCTGGAGCTAGCCGGTTAGCATGCAAACTTTAGTTGAAAAAAAGAAGTAATATGAATAAAAGCAGCAAAGTTTAACATTGGCGTTGCTTTCCACCACTGGAGACAGCTCTTGGCAGGTAAAAAATTATGTTTGATGCTGAAATTGCAATGTTTCCTCTAGACTGGTAAGTAAACAGCTGTTAATGCTAATGTTGGCTTTGTATCAGTAAACCTAAACAATAGTTCCTTTAAAAACTGATTTTACTTATATTTAATTAAATGAAAATCCGCTTTTTGGATGGGATGCTTGGTGACTTGATTAAACAGCAACTAAATCTTGAACAGTTTTATGCAAAATAATGCTGACAACAGATATACTGTACCACTTCAAACTTCAACTATGCAAAGACAACATTTTTAAATTACTTGCAGTTCCTCAGCTGTTGGTTATCTGTATAGACACAGCTCTGCCTTGAGTTAAATGCTAATGTCAGCATGCTAACATGTTCACAGCAACAATGCTAACATGCTGATGTTATGCAGGTACAATGTCCACCATGTTCAACATCTTAGTTTAACATGTTAGCATGCTAACATTGCTAATGACCACTAAACACAAAGTACAGCTTAGAGGAATATAATTAGCTTTGCATGTATTTGTTTATGAACAAAAGTAATGAACAAACTGAAATTTTGGCCTAACGGTGGCACTAAATGGAAAAATGTTTGCACCAAAGTTTATGGTCATGCATCCAATATTTCTTGAGACATTTCAGTTTGGACCACAGTGGTGGACCGACCAACAGACTGGCATTCAATTATCTAGAGCCATGATGCTAATGAGGCTAAAACCCACCCTTGATCTACCCGATACACTTCCTAATATTTATCTCAATGCTGCGATAACTTTGTTTCATTATCAGGGCTTCAGATGTTAGCAGATGAAAAGACCAGTTGATGTAGTCTAAACTCAACATGCCTTGTGAATTCATTCAGCAGTACTGCACCACTGTAATGACCATTAAAACTTCAATACCACTCTAAATATCTCACTTTCTCTTTTAATCACTTGAAGGTGTAATCCTCCCATGAATACTTAATTTATAATGTTTGCTGTAACAGAACAAAAGGAAACTCATGCTTTTAGTAATACTGACTCCATTAGCTACAACCCAGTCAAATGTGAGCTGTGAGAATAACTTTAGTGCAGCAGATGTAATACTGATTTGAGTATATGGCAAATAAATCAAAAAAAGTGAATAATTTCCTGATACTCAAGGACACTTACAGGTGGTCCCAGCCTCCCTGTGTCTCCTCTGATGCCATGTGCTCCACTTATTCCCTATGAACAAGACAAAGACAGAGCCAAATGGATTTTCCACACGCATGCTTTATACAGTGTTGCATAAAATGTTAAATGGAGTTTACCTGAGGGCCTCCTGACCCGGGAGGTCCAGTAATTCCTGAGAGCCCAGAATCTCCCTGGAGAGATGAATGAAAATCTTTAATTTTGCTCCTTTGACATTTCTTCTAATGTAACTGACTGACAAGCAAAGAACTGAGGGTGATGCTTGTGTAGAAAAAAAGAGGATGTATTAGAAAATACAGTATGTGCCTAGCAGGGCTGGGGTCCTCTCAATGAGGTGATTATTGAGGACAAGCACTTTTATGTTTAGTTGAGTTACTCCTGTGAGGGTAAACCCTAAGATACTGCCTTGTTTTACTTTACACAAGACTGAAACATGCACTGATGTAGAGTAGGTTACAATAACAGAATAACATGGAAACCTGGACAACATGGAAAACATTTCTTTTAAACTGTGGCTGTAACAATACGCAGGATAGATTTGAAAGAAGAAACTGTCATTTTACCCAACATCCAAAGGGGTTCTGACCTGCCTGGCTGCACGCACGGGTGCATTGTTTAACCCAATTCATCTATTCATGTTACTTCATGTCTTTTCAACATACTGTATTACTGTAAAACTGAAAATTTTAAATCAAGTATTTAAAAAATTGTGATTGTGATGATGAGTCGTTCTTGTTACCAGAAATACCATCAGTTCAATATCAATAAAAGCAATTATAAAATATCAAGTATAATTTTTGTCAAAATCATTGTTTTGTTTTGATTTACTTAATTAAACAGTAATTAAGAATTATGAGTGTATGGTAGCAGCTTGTTACGGAATCTTTTTTTTTTTTACCTTATGTCCTTGAGGTCCATTTGGCCCCAGAGGTCCACGAGGGCCCGAGATTCCCTAGAATGAGCACAAACACACCACAGACAAAACTAAAAACAGATGTGTTTGAACATGTGTATATTTCCATAGATGTTTATTCTATAGTTGTTTATTTTTCTGCTGTGGTAAATGAATTTCCCAGTTGTGGGATAAATAAAGTTAATATAATCTAATCTAATTTAATGTGTGGAGACAGGAAGAAAAAATTAGATGGATCAATAAATGTCAATCACAGCTGTGAACTGTTCAGTAAAGGTTCATTTGAAGGCAGCACGTCATCGACATCATCAACACATCCTGTAACAAACTCACCTTTATCCCCACCAGACCTACAGGTCCCACTTCACCCATCAACCCTGGTTCACCCTGTTCAAGAAAATGAATGTGACATCAGGAACAGTTTCTATGGATCAGTCTGATTGGTCAGTTTCATATTCTATTTATACTGATAATTAAGTGACATCTTGGACAGTTTTTCCTCCGCATTTTATTATAGGGGAACTCCAGAAGCCTACAGGAACTCTATTTCTCTCTATTTCTCTATTTCTATTCTATAAATTCTTAAAATTCCTGCTGTCTATCATGACTATTCGGACTTGAGGGGTTTTAAATGGTCACAACAGAGAGAAAACACATTTGTGATCTTTCTATTAAGGCTATAAAACATTAAATAGTTCTTGATTATGCATCTCTTATAGACATATTATACAATCAAAACTTTTAAAGGATAAATACCACAAGTGTCGATCTGTCTCTCAAGTCTTTCCAACTTCCTTACTGTCTCTGTTGCACACAGCCTCCAAAATCCAAAATTTTTGAGAAGTTTGGAGCATGTCTGCGTTTCATTAAAATGTGGCAAAAATACTAAACACACAATTGCCACACATATGTGAGGAGTGAAAATGCTGACCATTAGTCCAATGTGGCCCTTCTCTCCCTTTGGACCCCTTTCTCCATTTTCTCCGAGGGCTCCCCAGGGGCCTGCTCGACCAGACAAACCTAGAGGTCCCACCTCACCCTGTGGACAGGAACCACAGTCTGATCAGAAACTGCAAACATCACCCAGAGAGTCAAACTAACACAATCATCTTGCTTGTAATCAGAGATGTGAACAGGGTGAACTTTAACTTATCCTTTCACCTTCAACAAACCAAAGTAAAGTAGTAGTAATGTTTACCTTCTCCCCTTTGGGACCAGGATCTCCAGCTTCACCAGGATGCCCGAAATCGCCCTGCAGAAAAGGAGTTAACAGAAGTCCAGAGATGCGTAGTTGTCTTTGTAGGAGCCATTTATTTGATTTGTGTGATATTCCTCCGAGCACTAGGAAGTGTATGGTAAGGTCGAGGCTGTCCGCAGAAAATTTAAGCCACAAGGCAGTAAACACAGGTGTTGCTCCTTGTGAAGGGGCAAACAGTTTCTGACTGTTCTATGACAACTTCGTGGCTGCTTTTTGTTTAACTTGTTTTACGAATCTTGTTGGAAGTCCAGGACATTTCAGATTACGGACACAAGAAAAATAAACACTTCATGATACAAAGTATTGGTAAGGACTGGATATCATTATTCCAAGGAAACGTTTCAACAAGAAGAGTTTCAGTGAGCAGTCGTTAGCGTACACCGTACTTTAGCGCCAACTGAAGCTCCATTTGATCTACTTTGTTCCTGTACATTGCCACATCTTGGTGTTTGGGTCCTTTTGCTTTTAATTGTCATGGGGGTTTTTTTGTTTGTTTTTATCCTTAATCCAAGGTTCGGCCTTTAGGCGTGCACCACATTTTACTGTTTTTCAAGACAGCCTTTTACATTCAACAAGGAACTGAAAAATGAGCACTTTAGCACACACACTACAAGCTTTGCCACTTGACAACACGACAAGATAATCAGTACATATTGTAAGCCAGAAGCATAGTTTTTTGTTACATAATCTGATAAGATGATTTGTTATATAATCACCATCTGACAAGAGGAGCAACTCGAGTTAAGCACTGCCACCAATGCATCATCAGAAAAATGTAAGTTCACAGCTTACTATCTGTAACAGTGGTTTAATGCTTTTCAAAGTGTTCTTATACCTCTTTGACAGAGCACCTGAAATCTTTTAGACATTATAAGCTGATAACAATCTAATTCTACCAATAAACAAAACACAAACAAACACATCTGATCACCATCACACATTTTGTTTGTGTGACGTTATAAAGTAAACATGGTGGAGCTGATGGTGATCTGATGAGGTCCATAAATTCTTCACTGAATTGGAAAATCACCTCCTGTGAAGCTGCTCTGTCATTTATGAGACAGCAGCTCAACATGTGTGTCAACATCTGTAATCATTCACAGTGAAGATGATCTTTGCGTAAACAGCTGTAACAAATGTAACTGCACCTACCTCTTTACCCGCTGGTCCAGGTGGTCCCTGTAGCCCTTTTGGGCCCTCAAGTCCTCTATCTCCTGGGAGCCCTGGAGGACCAGGTTTCCCGCAGGACCCTATGTCCCCCTGTCAAGCACGACAACTTTATTGACACAGGTTTTTCTGTGAGAGTACACAGCTGGCTTTATGAGGCTGCCGACTGTTCCTCAACATTAAACAAAGTCTGCTTGACTTCATGTTGCATGAAACAGTTGCACTTTGTACAACTGTTTTTTAAATTTTTTTTTTAAGTTGCTTGTGGTGTGTGCAAACAGTGATGCAAACACTCAGGACTGGTGCAGCTGGAGTCACTGACCTGGTCTCCTTTCTGTCCAGGTGGCCCTTCGATTCCCGTTTGGCCAGGGAGACCCTGGGGAGATCAAAACAATCATCAACTGTCAATGAAAAGTTTTCTGTGGTACTAGTACACAAGTAAATTTAGATGCAAAAACTGGTGATGTTGATCCAAAAACCATCATGTTACGGCATCTAACTGTGTAAAGGTGACAGGGACTTTACAGTCATCATATTTACTCTCATTTCTCTGTTGTCAGTGTCACTTTTCTCTCAAAATTCAACAGAAATATAGACGAAGCTTCTCCAGAAGAGCTGCATGTAAAATCCAGAGTGGATTTAAGATTTTATTGATCACATGCATGGCTTATGTTTGAGAAGCAGCTCATTGCAGGCCACAAAATGTTAAACTCTTTATTACTTATGATGCTTGTTTGGACAGGATTAGATGGCGATAGATCACAGGTTTATCTTAATTTATCTTTTTAATGGAGCACTAGAAAAAAAAAAAAAAAAGATTTTGAAGTTAGATAAATGAAAAAATAGCTTTCTTTGCTTCATTATGAAACTTTACCGACCTGTTGTCCATCTTGTCCTGTGTGGCCAGCATCACCAGGTGAACCAGGTAAGCCCTGGAGATTATAGTATCACACATAAAACATACATTTATACAGACATAAATATCATAATAAAACACTCATATTACATAACTCTTATATGTACTGTTGTTTACCTTAGGTCCTCTTTCCCCTGCTGCTCCTAATAACCCATCAGCACCCTGTGGGCCCTGAGGAGATCCAACAAACATGCTGTTAAACAACTTTTTTATGTGTTTAGTTTTTAGAATGTGACAGATGTTTAGCTTCAGCGGGTTGTTTATTTCCAGATGACAAGCGACATAAAGAAAAACAGCAGTCGATGGTAGGTACCCACTCACTGGGATTCCTGCTGGCCCCTGTGGCCCCTGAGATCCTGGGGGCCCTATACTTCCCCTGGGTCCGGGTTTTCCAATTGCCCCATCGGCACCTGGAACACCTGGAGGGCCCTAAATATCACAGAACAGCTGTTAGATCAATATTCAAACCTTTGTGTCAAAAGAATATCACAATAATCTAATCTGCAATTTTAATGTAACAATGTTTGAAAGACATTTTTGAGTCTGCTGAGAACAAGTTCAAGAATCACCCAGTGAAACCTCTGTCATCTGTTGCAAATTTGTATCTGTTGTTGTTTTAGCCTGTCATTGTTGTAAAGTTTATTAATAACATTCAGTCAGCTGTGACTCACATCAGCTACAGACGCATCAGAGATCCAAGTCAGCACACATGCACAACAAATACATACACATGCTGTTCTGTTTTTATGAATCAGTGGTGCACATCAACAAGTACAGATGGCTGACAGTTTCCTAATTTTTGCGATGATTAGTTCATTGACTGTGATAATCAATGAACAGCAATTGTCAGCATGTGTTGTAGGGACCTCACTGATAGAAAATCAATGACATCACCTTCTTTCATTCAATTTCAGAGCAGTGCACTGAGTTTAATGATGGAGTGAATTCTTCCACAATAAAAATGATGCCATTCTGTTAAATTTGACCTTATTCATGATTGATGATTGCCACTGATACTGACGTTATGCAATTTTGCTGCGACTCAGCAATTCTACTCAAAGGCATCTTCATGAATATGTTAAGTCTGATTTGTTGAGGAGAGAATATACACAACCTTGAATAGTATAGTTTTTATGTGCAGCTTGTGGCAGGTTTCGTCCTCTGGACAGACAGACAGCACCTGCACAACTGCTTGTGATGTTTGACACCAAACTTGAACTTTACTGCTTGATAATTACAGACACACCACCCTGCTGCGCACATCCTCTCTCTTCATGATGTATTTCACTTAAATACAAACGCAAATTATTAAAAATATTCCTAAAAATACAGATCAACAAACTTCACTATGAAATGTAACTCACTGCTGGGCCTTGTATCCCTTTGGGTCCTTCATCTCCAGGACGGCCCTGTGATTAAAAACATGAGTTCCACTTAAGACACTGGTTGATTAAGAAACAGAGAAGTGAAACACATGGTCTGTTAGTTCCGAAGGTTTCCCAACAAATCTAACTATTTCTGCCCAAGGAACTACCGTTGTCCACGATACAGATTTAGATCTGTAAATCTGTGATGCTCTTTGGCGTGTTTTTGATAACTGGGCTTTTGTTGGAACTTCATTAGAAAGACAGAAAGAAAATGTACATGTGAACATTGGTAACATACAAATACATGTATGATATTGTACATTACATTATGCTGTGCTAGTTTTACAAACTGGATTTCCTTATGGACAATAGCCCTGTTCAGACCTGGCTTTAACATGCGTCTTCAATGATCTGATCACAAGTGGTCAGCTCTAAGTTCGTCAAATCACACCTTGCTTTAAATTGCATTTCGAGTGTTTGTGTTTGTGTCAATGTGTTTGTGTTTGTAAGCGAGAGAGAGAGGGAGAGAGAGAGAGAGAGGCACAGAGGGGTTGAACAAATCAGCACACTGTGCACAGCTCAAAAATAATACAAAGTTTTGCCATTTCAAATAGTGAAATATTTTCAGAGTGATCGGACCAGATCACCACAGACAGGTTTTAATACCAGGTCTGAACAGGGCCAGTGAGTTTAAATTATTAAAATCCACCAGCATCACAGTTTAAATCCATCAACAAGACGTGATGGAAGCAAAATATCAGCATCTCTTTGATTTACAAACTCTTTTATTAAAGGCTTCTCTCACCTGAGGTCCCCGGAGTCCCTTCTCTCCAGGAGGACCTGGCAGACCCTGAAAAAGAAAAACAGACAAGGCAAGTCAGAACATGCTAATCCCACCCATGGCTCAGACTTCTGCCTGAGCACTGAGAGAGGAAATAAGATAAAGCAGATCTGATCTTTTTTGTGTAAAACTGATATAATTTATATTCTTGTCTCTCAACTGCAGTATGAACTCCACCTGTCAAAACAGTTCGTATTGTTGGTCAAAGACAACAATGATGGTAAGGGAAATAACACAATAATAAACATAACACACGATAAAAATTACAGTGGCAGAATGTATGATTGCAGTGCTTCTTTTTGTTCATGGTGAGCACGTTTTAGGAGCGAGATGGATTGAATCTTATCAAAATAAATAACTTATTCATATTGTTTTATGCTGTTCAGATACATTTTATACCATACACTATTCACTTTATATGTAGGCTACCTGTACTCTCTGTAACACATGCAGGTTAAGATTAGATGTACCCTGTGGGGTTTTCTTGTAAACAAACACAGTGAGGCCTGATTGCTGCAGTTTGATAAAGTATGACAGATGGGGACGGGGAAAGTGGGCGTCCTTGTCTTTTAGCGACATGTAGTGTGAGGTTATCTGTTTGCTGATGCATTAAGTGCCTTAATCCAGTCACTATATTATTCTCTAGGGCTAAACTTTAAAAATGTGCTGAACATAACCTTCCAGCTAAGTATGTCAAATGCCTTTATCTGCACTGAGGGATAGTTTTACTGCTGGTTGCTTCGTGAGCTACAGTGTGTACAGTGGATAGTAGGAAACAATCTGTGAGTTTTAACTAATTCATCCCCTTGATGAATTGTTGTTGTTGTTCTTTAAACACTCTTTCATGACTGCATTTGCTATTACTTCACTCCTGCTGCTACCTGCAAAGAAAGTTAGAAAACTTACCTGAACTAATAACAAAAACAAAGTTTTTAATGAATTGTGAATCCTGAACAATTATTTTATCTCAAGGACGGTGAGGACTGTATTGTCACACGGTTAAGAGAAAATCGGAGGTTTAAAGCTTTCACTTTTTGGCAAACACTGATCCCCACTGGCTCTGTCTACTCTCTGTCTTATTACATTTTCTTTTATTCCCTCTGAGAATAAAGTATAGACATGATATTTCAAAAAACCTTTGCAGTAAAACACAGAACCTGACTCAGGCTGTACATGTCTTCCTTTTGTTGACAGCATTATTTGCTAGAGTGTGGCTGTCAGTGCTTCCAGTGAAGTGAACACGAAAGCGTCCAGTTTACCAGCGTATTTAGTGTTCAAGCCAGCAGCTGATGAATCCACCTCCTTGGTACTGAATGATTTCACTCTATGTCACATTGATGGATTTCACTACAGCAGTGAGCAACCATGTGAGTGAGGAGAGTGTGTGGCCAATGACACTGCAAGGAGGACTGTGGGGAAGAAGTGAACTTCAGAAAACAGTCTGACTTCCATTACTGAAACTAACCCCTTCCATGCAAGAGGGACTTTCTTATTCCCAGATCTAACCAACCAAAAGACAGGAAGAATGATTTATAGGGTGCAGAAACTTTGATGAGTTTCAAGAGGAAAGTTTGACCTTTCAGCCTCAACCAAGACTTCAAAACAGATCAGAAGACTCAGAGGGAAAAACATCAGTTCACACAATTTGTCTAATTATGGAAACAACAACAAAACAAAGCTTCATTTAAGTTTCTGCTGTTTCTGTCTGTGGATACAGTAGATGCTAGCACAGAGGCTCGTATGTGTTTACTTGTGTTACTCCTGTGTGTTCATGGACATTTACACTCAATGAGCACTTTATTAGAAACACCTGTACACCTGTTTGGTCATGCAGTTATCCAATCAGCCAATCGTAAAGTGCAATGCAATAATTGTTGGTGCCAGACAGGCTGGTTTGAGTATTTCTGAAACTGCTGATCTCCTGAGATTTTTCCAAAAAACAGCCTCTAGCGTTTTTTACTAAGAATGGTGAGAAAAACAAAAACATCCAGTGAGCGGCAGCTCTGCGTATGGAAACACCTTGTTGATGAGAGAGGTCAGAGGAAAATGACCAGACTAGTTGGAGCTGACAGAACTATGGTAACTCGTATTACAACTCTTTACAACTGTGGTGAACAGAAAAGCTTCTCAGAATCAACAACAAGCTTGAGGTGGATGAGCTACAACAGCAGAAGACCATGTCAGCCTCTCAGCCAAGAACAAAGATCTGAGGCTGCAGGGGGCACAGGTTCACCAAAACTGGACAGTTAAAGTTAAAAGTGTAGAATGGTCTGATGAATTTGGATTTCTGCTTCAAAACTTATGACCACAGTTTACACATACTGTACAGTGGAACTGGGCTGTTACATGTGGAGGGAACTTCTTTATCATTGAGGATCTCTCCTGGCGCTCTCCTCATGCAGGACAACAGTGAAACTCAGTTATTTGTCCTCCATCAGCTGAACGTGTCACGTCACTCTGCCATTAGTTTTGCCAGCAGTGCCCCCGACAAAATCAATCACTGTGTCCTGTTCGCTTCCATAAACCTGCAGTCCCTGCACACCAGCTGCACACTTCACTGGTTTATACAACAAAAACCCTCCTTGGCGTGACCCCATCATCGCCGCTGTCTTAATCAAATCCTCTCAACAATACTCAGTCGTTCTCTCATATAGTCCTAACAGTTACCAGGGGTCCATGGATAGAAAATAAAAAAACTAAACTTGACTGTACACTTACGGCAGGTCCTGGCTTCCCGACAGGCCCAGATAAACCTCGTAAACCTGGCTCACCCTGGTGGAGAAGAAAAGAAGAGATTATTAGTCTGACTTTTCTTGTCACAGTTAATGTTGTAGTGTTTGCAAACATAGAGATTTTAACAACTCAAGTACATATGAAAAACGTCTGCACTTTGTCAGCAAACGTAAGCAAAAATATCTGAATATCATCTCTAATAAACTTTTTAGCATCTTTTACTGTTGTCATGAGGCTTTAACATCGCAGACAGGTGAGACAAAGATGACCATACCCTTTCTCCCATGAAACCTGGAGGCCCACGCATGCCCACGTTCCCCTGGATACCCTGATGGGAGGGGGAACAACAGACGGAAGAACTGAATTATCAATTAATGTCATAAATCCAGCACCACACAACAGCTACCAGAGGGACGGCCCTGGATAGCTGTTATTAGCTTGTTCTACATCTTGATAATTTTGTCAAGGCTCCATAATCAGTGCTTTCCAGTGCCAAGTCTTATTGTGCAACAATATGTTATACTGTACATGTACTGTATATCCTGCGTACAGTGTATGTGCTATGAAAAGGTAGTGCAGGTGCATTCCTTGTATCTGCCCGGCTGAAAAATCACTTACATACATGCCTAATGGGCCCTGAGGTCCCTCCATGCCTGGTTTCCCTGTGAAACCCTGAGAAAACACACACACACAAAACACACACACAAAACACACATCTATGTAAGATAAAATTGACAAAATACACACACACACACACACACACACACACACACACACACACACACACACACACACACACACACACACAACCAGTATCTGTGCACCTGTGGACTCACCATCTCTCCTGGGGGTCCTGGTAAGCCTGGAGGTCCTGTCTTCCCTGGTGGCCCCTATCAGACGAAAACACTCCATCACCAAAGGGCCAAAGTACAAATCAATGTTTATCTACCTAGCCAATCAGATTTGCAGGACTGCACAGATATGTATGGCAACATTGTAACAGTGAAACACACAGTGAAAATAAGGATTTTTCTATATTTAAAGAAATCTGAAATCTTTTGAAAAAATGCTTGTTGGCTGTCTGACCACACGTTAAATTAGAAGATTGATGTTCCTGACGTTTTAACTGACTAAGTCTGATGTGTCCTTTGTTTTTCATCTTTGAACAAAACATTGTTATCTGTGGGTTGCCATATTTGCATACACTGTACATAAAGACAGATGTAGCCTCTGTGACATCACCCACATGTTTCTGAAGAGTGGGCTCAGAGTGGGCTGCTCTGCTGTCGTCATCATGCTGTCAATCATGCATAACTTAAAGCCTTAATAAAATTGAAACGGGTGAGTTATCAGTTTTCATGAAGGAGCAAATTAGCCACAGAGACTAAAACCGTATTTTGTACCAGGCTGTAAACATGTTTATTTCTGCTGTAAAGTTGGGCATTTTAACATGGGAGTCTATGAGGACTGAATCACTGATGGAGCCAGCCTCAATTGGCCATTCAACAAACTGCTTTCTGGCACTTCGGTGTCGGCTTCATTTTTCAGCCGCTTGCATATTTACAGTCAACCCAGCTGCTATTTCTCGAGCTATACACATCAATGGAGCTGTTCATCTCCAAATTTCCTGCCTGGCTGCCACAACTCTGAAGAAGTCAGTTTCAAGTCCTCTGTCCTTCAGATGACAAAGCCGCAGAGTGACAACTTGGCATACCAGAGAACCTGGTGGACCATCTGCTCCTCTCTCCCCAGCAATCCCTTGAAAACCCTGGAAAAGTGACAGTAATAAAAGACAAATGTAGTGAAAAGGGACAGAGAGGAATGAAAAAACATAATGAGAATTGCAAAGCTGCCTAAAAATACCAAATGCAAATGTGAAACAAACTGCCATTTATATCTTGCAAATAACAGATGTGCAGTGAACAGTTACATTTTTGGTTTTTAGACGAGTTGATTCAGAATTTCACTAATAGTCGCTTAATCTACCATTTAATTGCTTCTTGGTCGTTCATTTAATGGAACTCATGAAGCTACTGCCTAAATGTCATTATGGTTAATGTATCGGTAATTAAGAATTTAGATTAACACTCTTTAACAGGCTGTATTTGTCTTTAATTAATAATAATGTGGTGACTGTAAATTTGGTAATACAAAACTTGTTCGTCAGCAGCAGTACATTTAGATGAATAAATCCAGTAGGATTAAAAGTTTTAACAAAAACTGTTGAACACAAAATATTTGTTCTGTGGCTCTTTTTTATGGTTTTGACTCTTTAGTTTCAACTTTTGGACAAAAACACATGTAGGTGCAATGTTGAGGTGACCAAATACTTTTAGTCATTGAGTATGTGTATACTATTATACAGTATGTGTAGGCATATGTGTGATATATACACACATGCACACTCAGCCGTTTAGTCAACACACCTGATCTGTTTAACTAGCTGGTAGCAGGTTCTGTTGTGTCCTTTTAAAATCTGTTTTTGGCAGCGTTCGTTGAGTTTCCTGCTCACAAATATATAAAATCCTCCATAATTTGAACCTGGGATATCTTGTAAAGCTGTAATAATGTGTTTGTATTCAGCTGAACCCTGAAGCTGAGGGCAAAGAGCCAAAAAACGCAGAGGTGCAGGGATGATGTCATAAACTGAACGCTGAGGTCTTACCGTCAGTCCTTTACTGCCGTCGCTGCCAGCTGCACCTGAGGGACCCTGAAACAGAGAGAAAATACCAGAGATGCAATTTTTCCCAGCAGCAGAGGTCATGTAAGGAATGAATGTATAAACTCAGGACATGAATATTCAGTCTCTTAATCCATTTCATTTAAACTTTTATCATTGTTATAACACACAAAAACATGGCGATACTGATTATGAAGATGGAAACTCTCAATAATGTACTGTAATGCAATATGTCAGAATTAGACAAATCTTCCAGCCAAGTAAAACTCTGTCTCTCATTATTGGATAAAATGCAGTGATGAATAAATGAGTCGGGGAAACAACATGAACTCTACTGTAGATGTACAACAGCTCATCACAGTACTGTACAAAGACTGCCTCCTACTGTCTGAACCAACAATTACTTCAGAGGAGTAACCTCAACTCAACTTGGGAGAAGGTTTGACATTTTTAGGGCATTTTCATCGTGGTAGTGTTTCAGTATGTCACTCTTCAAAACCATCACCCAACAGCCATCTAATCTTGTATTCAGAGAAGAATTTTTTAAAGTGTGTGACTATGTGCAGTGAAATGTCTGTTGCGTCTGTAGTCATCACTCTACAAAGTCCTCTTTCCTCTAAAAGTCAAAGCTGGGAATCAAACCAGGTGACAAAGACTGTGTGGAATAAGTCCACGTTTATTGGAAATAATTCACAAAATAATAAACACTGGTACACTGGCAGAAAGTAAAGACAACACACAAACACAACATTTATAGGTGATGGGATTGAAATATGATAGAGAATGGGAACCTGTGTACCAGGCTTTCCTTCTGCTCCCTCTGGTCCAGGTGGCCCCAGCAAACCCTGGGAGGAATCAACCAAAAACACACACAGACACAAAAGACACACACATGCAAACTGTTCATCCTGTAAACCTCTTTTTTTTTTGACTACTTTCAAAATATGACTTTTTTTTTTTCAAATAGAAACAAAGTGAGCAATTAAGAATGAATCAGTTTAGCCTCTGCAGGCCAGTATGGCAGGTGAGTTTACTTTCTATCTAGAAATCTGCTTCATGATTATGACTAGAAATAAAAGAGCATCTCATACTACAAATGTATATGTAAAAAGAAAGTTTTGTTAAAACTACTTCATAAATTCAACAATTTAACTAAACTTTAGTTCTCATATTTGTAATACCAGTATTCAGATTCTGTCTGACCTGCGTTTCAAACATATGACCATGAGCTACAGAGAGTTTCATCTTGAATACACTATGAATCATTTCTGACAGTGAGCAAGTTTACCGATGGGCCTGGCTGGCCAGTGTGGCCCCTCTGTCCAGTCCGACCCTGGAGAGAAGAAAAGAGAGAAGACATTAGCATTAAGTAACTGAATACAAAGCAACTCACATTGTAAGTTTCTTAAGCTGATGATGTGCGGTGCAGTTTCTGTGTGCTACCTCTAATATGGCATTTTTTAAAAATTGTTTCTTGCTGTCTTTTTCTGTTTTTACTCTAGAGACAGAAACAGTATATCCATATTTTTTTTTCAGTTCATGTTTGCCTCTGGGATGGCAGTGTGTTGAACCCTATGAGCTAAAAGGAGTCTTATACCTTGTTCCCTCTGGGTCCTGGTTTGCCGTTACGTCCATCTGGTCCCCTGTTCCCCTTCAAGGAGGTTTAGATGTTAGTGTTTGTTGCTGAGCATCAGTATGACAATTATATAAAAAAGCATGACTTTGCTTTCTTGTTCTTAAAATGGGTGAAATTGTGTAGAAAGGGTGAAGCAGAAATGACAGACGATTCATTTATGACAACTTTAGACAAATGGAGCAGAGTGTGGGTTACTACTCTTGTGTAACATAGTCACATCAGCAAAGTCAGCTTTGCAAACAAACATATTTATGAAGGAAGACTCCCTGAGGTCAAAAAAGGTGAATAATCAGGTTGCTGTTTTAAAGTGGTAAATTTTACACATCAAGTTCAAATTACTCATCATGGTTAGTGGTAATGTCTTCTGCAGCTCTGAAGGAAACAATAACCCTGATGATGTCATTGGACATGGAGACTACAAACTAACGGAAAGTAGGATTATGGGAAATGTAGGATCCACTCATTATTGGCGCTCCCACACTAAAGGAAAACCTCTGAATATCTCCAGCTCCTCAGCATCAATTCTGTTTTAATCTGTATCTTGTAAGACTAAGGTGCAGTATTTTAAGAGACAATCATCCTTCACCCACACTGAGTTCACTGTAAACTTAAAGGGCAGGAAGGCAGGAATCTTTAACCCCTAAAAATGAATGACTCACTTCAGGAGAGACTTCATCATCCACACATTGCTAAGAACACTCAGTTATTAGTGAAGATGTAAATTGCGGCTTAATCGCTCGGTTTTAAAAACATTTAAACAATCAAGACTTTACATTGTGTGTCAAAGATAGACAAACAAACTAGCTGTAGTTATTTCTTTTACAATGGATCAGACATTTAGCAGAAGGCTGAGAGTGAATCTAAAACATTATTTCACAGTATTCATTGTGACTCATGCTCCACATGCTCCAAGAAAAATACTTCAACACTTTTAGACTTTTTAAACACTTTATCTTTCTGTGGAATGACCAAGTGTAGAAACAAGAATGTGGATTGTTAAATGCATGTGTATTAGGCCATTGGAAGCTCTAATGTTACACAGTTAAATCTGGTGTTAAATCTGGATCAACATATGAAGTCATCTGACATTTCACGGTGTTGGACGCACAAATCATCACTGACCTTTAACCCACGACTGCCCTGTTTTCCCTGAGGACCAGTTTCTCCATTTGTGCCCTGAACGAAAAAATATAAAATCAGTCAAGCTTATCTCGTTTTTTCACCTTCACCACACGCTTCTTTCTCCTGCTTAAAACAGCATGTAATACAATAATGCTCTGCAAACACAGTGGGTTAATAACATGGTAATGGAAAGGATTTTATTTGTTGCCAGTATAGATCTGAAACAAGTGGTGTGTTATCTGAAAACAGGACTGTAGGTGGATCTTATTTTAAAAATACTTACACATAGAATATTTACGAATAACCACAGTGCTGTAAAGTGTACCTCAGTGCCTTTGGGGCCAGGCTGGCCCTTGTTCCCTGGGAAACCTTGGAAGCCGGTGGGGCCCCTCTCTCCCTGAGGACCCTTAATGCCTTCTGCCCCCTTAATACCCTAAGAGAAAAACAGAGAGACTTTCTAAGGGGCAGAGACCTTTCTGAATCATGTGTCAATGTTAACGAATAGTTTGACATTTTGGTAAATACACTTATTCACTTTCTTTAAGTCTGTTTCGTGCTGATTAAAGAAAACTCAAGATATATCAAGCTCATTAATGAGTTTTAAAGGTGCTGGTAGTCGGATTTTGTTAGATTTGGACAGAGCCTGGCTAGTTGTTTCCCCCTGTTACCAGTCTCTGTGCTGAGCTACGCTAACCAGTCCCCAGTTGCTGCTTTACATTTAGCGTACATGACATGAATGGTGTTGATAAATGTAACTCTCAAAGAGAAAGTCAATAATCATATCCCTCAAAGTGTTGAGCTATTCATTTAAGCAGCTCATTCTCTTCATTCAGTGTTATCAAACAGAAAAATTGCTGTGTCCTACCTTGTTGCCTTTAGGTCCCACATCCCCCTTGTCCCCATCTGGTCCCCTGTTACCCTGTAAAGAAGGAAATGATCAAAAGCAGGTTCAGCCAATAATGTTTAGCAGTGAATATGTTTGTAATCTATACTGGGCACCTACCGTTACCCCGGGAAAACCTGCAGGACCTTGTAGCCCTGGAGTGCCCTGTAAACAAAGCCAAAAGCTCTTGAATATATGTTTTAAAACTTGAAAACGAGATCAGATTAATTAAGCATTACATACTATGTAAGCAAATTTATAAACCATTCACTACAATACCTACTATATAGTAGGATAGATATAGGGTGAAATGACTAGTAAAAATGGAATTTATTTTGTATGTGCGTCAATTTGAAAACTTTAATCTGCTGGAGAGTTATTGTGGTGAAGCTCAGCAGACACTGAAGAAGTGAGTTCAGTGTCACAGAATCATGTCATGATCCACTGAGACCTTACATCCAGGAGATGGCACTGTGAGGCTGCAGCAAAACGTCCACCAACAGAGTGCTTGTAGAGATCAATGTGAAAATATATTATGCTGTACAGTGAGGTACATCTACTGTGGTAACAAAAGTTATGGGACCAGATACAAAACCTTGCACACAACTGGTACTAAATCTAATATTCACATCTGCTTGTGACCTTCTTACATATATCTATATGTAATATATGTCTGTTCATACATGCAGATGCAAGAAAACAGACACAATCTATTTGAACTAATAACACACAAATCATTGTATTGATCTTGTCTGCATTGAAAACATCATTCAAACATTCACAGTGTAGGTTGGCAGTTAACGGCATTAACAAGTCGAACCAATGAAACAAGATTGGAGGTGTGGGTTTGAGCTATTTTCATTTATAAAAACACTCAAACATTTTGAGCTGCTGAATTGTTGATTTACATAAACCTGGAGAGAGTTACCAAGTGATAATTTACATATTCATCAGTTCACAGTTAGACAAACTGTGTGGAAAAGGAGTTCTGTGGCTACTCTCCGTAGAATTGGAGGCCAAGCTAAGATAACTCCAAAGACACAACGCAGATGATCAGTGAGGTAGAAAAGAATATCCTGTAGAAAACAATGGTTAAAATTGAATGTGCTGTGTATGCATGCAAATCCACCTGGGTCACAGAAGAGCCAGACTTTTTTGACTGTCTTTGTGTAACCTTATCACTGATATCATTTGTTTATAGATTAGTCTCTTTTTTTCTACAAATACAAATGTTTTTTACACATGTACAAATTTGAATTTCTCATGCAGATTCATAGGTTTAGGTTTAGAAAGGTTGATTTAAATCTACAAACTTTACAAGTTCAAAATCTTTTTGACTCTAATTTGAGGCCATACATCAAGGGGAAAATGAAATCTCTGCTTTATCGAGGTATCTTACAGGCTGATGTTAGGGTGGATGTCCACCAGTTGAGGCTTAGTAGAAGTTGGGTGATGCAGCAGGATAATGACCCTAAACATCAAAGTAAATCTACTATAGAATGACTTCAAACACAGAAAATCCACCTGTAGGAGCGCAGTCAGAGTCCTGACCTTAATCCAGGAGAGATGCTGTGGAATGAACTGAAGAGAGCCGCTCGCACCAGACATCCTGAGAATATGTCCGAGCTGAAGCAGCTCTATAAGGAAGAATCCTCCTGAACATTGTGCACGTCTGATCAGCTACTAAAGAGCTTGTTTGAGGTTATTGGGGGAAAAGGAAGTTCAAACAGTTATTAAATCCAAGGCTTCACTTGGTTTTTCCACCAGCTGCGTGAATGTTTAATGGATGTGTTGAATGAGAACGCTAAAAATTGTTTATGTGTTATTAGCTTAAGCACTTTAATTTTGTTTACACTTGTGGTTTAGATGAAGATCAGATAAAATTTCAGCTCGGCTAAGACTTTACTTGTGGTCGTGGGTGATGCAGCGTGTGACCAGTGTGCATGCAGAGACTCAGGCTGTTTAGAGGGGGAGAATGTAACCCACTACAACCTACAATTCACAGATGTCCCCTAAACACCTCACTAGCTAGTTGTATGGGAAAACGCTGCATTTTATGATCAATTACTAAAGGAAACCAGGTTATTCACACTGTTTTCTTGCCACTTTAGTGTGAACCTGCAAGTGTAATATTGTTATGATGTAATACCCTGGTGAACATGTTCAAGTGTAACTCACCATGGGCCCCTCAAAGCCGGGTTCCCCCCGGGCACCCATGGGTCCCACAGGCCCCTGGTAAGAAAACAAAAGACAAACAAACAGGAAAGCAGTGATAAGATACTGTATCTTCTGATTTTAAATGATCAGGCCTTGTTGATACACTACTGTTGGCTCCTCATTATGCACAAGATTGAAATGTTTGCTGTTCAGTTCCAGTTCCACCATTAAATCCACTGTGCACCAAAAGAAAACAAAAAAAAGAAAAAAATGAAACAAAATAACGTGATGAGAACAAACTTACAGGATGTCCTTTAGGGCCGGGGAAACCGATCAGTCCTAAATGTCCCTGTTAAGATACACAGTTTGACTTAAACCCCCTGCACAAGTTTATGAAGCAGCACCGCAAAGAGTCACAAGTCTCCATCAACACTCTCATCTTGAACTGTACTCACTTGAGGCCCTCTGAGTCCAGGGGGTCCAATCTGTCCCTCTAAACCTGGAGGCCCCTAATGGGAAGAAAAAGAAGGCAACACATTTCAATGTCAAACATAGTCTCTAAAAAAAACTTGCAGCATAATTATGATAAAAACAAAATATATACCTGTGGGCCTTTGTGACCAACACTTCCAGCAGGTCCCATGTCCCCCTGAAAGAAATTTTATCTGACATGTAAATTTTATAAACAAGAGAAATTTCCTGAAATCTAAGCTTGATTTTGTTTGAGATCTATAAAACTTCAAACTCATACCATCATTTAGTCAGCAAGTCACTATCTGCCTGTTTCCATCAAACATTTCTTGATCAACAGAAAATGAATCAACAATTTTGATGATGCATCTATCCACTCATTAATGTCACTCATCAAGCAGAAATGTCATATAGTCTCTGGTTCCAGCTTCTGAAATATTACAATTTGCTGCTTTTCTCTATTTGATGTCATTGTGAACTGAATATTTCTGGGTTTGGGACTGTTGCTTACACAAAACAGCTCATTTGAAGACATCTGCTAGGGCTCTGGGAACTTGTGATGAGCAATTTTCAATATATAAAAGAAAATTACAGTTTAATGAAAAATAATTTAACTGAAAAAAAGACAGAGCTAGGTGAAAACATTTTTCACCTCCAGAGTTATAACTACAGACCATCTCACAATGGGATCACACCGCCTGTGATGCCAATCAGCATGTTGACACTCTCATGAGCACTCAGTACTTTTTACTAGTACTAGTAATTAACTTAGTACTCATGAGTCAGACCAAACTCTGGCTTCATTTTGATCTTAACTACAAAGCTGTAAAGTTTCCTTAATGTATCTTGTACAGTTGTGACGCTATTGTGGTGACATCTGTCCACAGACATTCAAACATCTGCCTCAAAAGACCTCAAAACCTCCTCTGTGGTAGTTCTTGCTACAGTGGATGTCTCAAGGACCACATTTTCCCATGATGACACACACACACACACACACACACACACACACACACAAATACTCACGATAATACCAGTCATGCTGTCGCTGGTAATAAATACTTGTAGTCTAATCTTACCCTCGAGCCATTAACTCCTTGAGCGCCAACACCTCCTGTAACACCTGGTGCTCCCTGTGACACGCACACAAAAAAATATTAGGTATATATCTATAACTGACACCAGTCAAATATTTTATCACCGTATCCTTCTGTCTTCTTACCGTTGGCCCTGGCAGACCTGGGGGGCCATCTAGTCCGCTCTCCCCCTAGTAACAGCAAGAAAGTAACAGTGTCAATGATGCACTGTCCTCAATGTCCAGAAGTTCATATTTACAGTTCAGAATCTTGCATGATTAAAACTGTATGATAAATTTAAGATACACTGTTGCCCATAAAGTTGGAATAATTTAGTTTTCAGACACAATCTTCTGTTTATTCCTATTTAAATGCATCAGTAATCACTTTTGACCAGGTGCAATGATTACATTATGTGTCCCAATTACCCAGGTGAAATGAAATAAATCACACTGTCACAGTCATTTCATGGAAAGAGGTAAAAAATATTTTATTCCAACTTTATGAGCAACAGTGTATAAGTCAGTCTTAACCTTCATTCACATAATTGACACAAAATGCTACAGCGGCAAAGAACGCACAAAATGTCAATTTTTTAAAAATGATGTATGTATATATTAATGTTAACGGTGTAGACCTCCTCTTTCCCAAAGCTGCTGGGATAGACTCAAGCCATGGACAGGTGTATGTCTAATACATTTCCCCAATTTACTAATGCTGCAAAATCCATGTCTTCTCAGGCCAACTGATGATGTTGTGGGTCATCCCTGATTGTGTAAAGTGCAAAGTTACAAGAGTTCAGATCAACAATCGGACAGCACATGACTCACATCAGGACCACAGGGCCCCTCTAGCCCGTGGCCACCTCTGACCCCTTGAGACCCCTGCAGAGAAGATAAAAATAAAGATGTATTCAATATATCATTAAAATACATAGAAAACACTGTATTCAAAGTGAGGATCAATGATACAGACTGGTCACAGAATCTGTGCTGGGAGATTCTCATTTGATGCCATGTAGAATCAAAATAAACCAGAGAATAGACTGAAGAGAAAATGAAAGTCACCGCCTCACGACTTAGAACTCAAAGCTCGAAGAAGGACTCATTTGGGGTTAAAACAGACTTAGAAGCAAATGTTTTTTTTTTTCTCATAAAAGCTGATTGCTTTTTTCCTCTTATTTTACACCAGTTAGACGTGTAAGAAATGTATTACACAGAGACAGCTTCACTGTCATCCTTATTGTGTTAAACTGTGCTGATATCCATTTGTACATACATTTTGCTTCTTAATATACAGTATAAGTGGCTTTATGTCACAGATAAAGGAAAAATGAGCCACCTATTTTCTTCACAAAGGTTATGAACATAATGTGAAATTCCTGGTTTGTTACATATATAAAAAGATGCTGTAACAGTGGAGACACTCACTGGTAGTCCGACAAGACCAGGTGGGCCAGGTAAACCAGTTGAGCCCTATACAAAGACAGAAGAGTATGTGATCATTACAACATATTCTATTGTTCAAAAAGAAATATCATCATATCAAGAGATGCAGGCAGTACAGTCCGTCTGTTTTAAAGCAATCCACATCTTCATTCTTCACGAAAGCCACAAAGGACCAGAGGTCTTTCATTAATGTTGTGTACCGCTGTGTATCAATAACATTGGTGCCAATTCAAATTCTAATTTAAACGGTGGATAACAAATAAATGCATCAGAGTACCTTCTCACCAGGTTCACCAATGTCCCCTCTTGGACCCTTGAGGCCGATGAGACCCTGGGGAGGTCGAGAAAAAATTATTGACTACAGTGTATTTTTTTTTTTTTACAACAATCAATTTTTCATTAGTGACACCTTTTAAACATTTTCCATTCCTGAGAATAGATTTTATGCTACAAGTACCTTATCAAATATAGATTTAAAGTGGCTATAATCAATGTTTTTGTATGTGAGGTGGCTCATAGTGCGAAAATGATCAGTTCTTCAGATTGTCATCAGATCGTATCTCTCAGATCTTTTTTCCCTCACTCTCACTGCTTTCATAGCAAAAAACTTCTTAAAAAAACTGTTAAATACACTATCTGCTCAGCACTGAATGGCAGACTTGTCAAAGTTAGCAACTAGCTTTTACCTTTTAGCTTTAATAAACAAATAACTAGCTAAGGAACCAGATTTTTGCCTCAAAAGGTGGTGGAGAGCAAAACCAGAGCTGTAAGGACAATGAATATTTGACTGAAATTTACCAGTTAGCCAGAAACACTAACTCCAAATGAAACCTAATGTTGCTCAGTTGATAACGGTTTGCTGACAAGCTTGTCATAAAAAAAGACAAACTTGTCATATTAACTAAAAAGATGGCGTCAGTGTTGTCTGTTGCTCTGCTGCCCCACAGTGGCCAAAAAAATTATTAATTTATTTATTCATTTTTATTTTTTAGTTAAGCAAAGTTATTGTTCGGCTGCTTGTGTGATGACAACAGTTAACAGAAGATTAGATTCTTTAATAAAATGAAAATGGGGTTAAATAAAATATAATATTCATAATATTTCCCAAATTATTTCTCAAAGGCTCGAGTATCAAAAAACCTCAAATGAAACTGAGCATTAATTAGACCAAACAGTTGGATCTGGATTTGACAAAATGTTAGCTGAACAAAATACTCCTAAACAAACAATGTCGTCAAAAATATATGTGCTAAATAAATGGTCAATGGTTAAAAAAAGAAAGAGAGTATTAGAGTAAAAGAGAAAAGAGAAAGATAGTATTTATGAGTTTTTGCTCAAACTGTATGCAGTACAACAATGTGTTCTTCACTCCACACATGTTTAATTTCACAAACAGTAAATCAAAAGTTTAAATGGTGCTGACTTCTCCTTACAAAAGCAGCTGTGCAGTTTTATTCCTCACCTCATCACCCTTTTCCCCTTTAGACCCTCGTTCTCCCCTGTATCCCCAGGGGCCCTGATGTCAATTACAGACAAGATGGAAAGATTTAAACAGGTGAAAAAACAAACACATATTTAACCAACTGTAACACACTCATCCTAGACTAGCAGTGTTTACTATAGAGAATGTGCCCACCTGTGATCCAGGAGCACCAGGTGACCCAGGCTGACCGTCTTCTCCATTCTCACCATCTCTCCCTGGGGCCCCGGCTCGTCCTGGAGGACCCCTGGGACCCTGCTCCCCCTGTCAGGCAACATAAATCATCAGAGGTAGAGCCACTGTGGATACTGACTGCTTCTCTATCAGCCTGTGCGTCAGCATTTACAGGAAACCAACAAAGTAAAACAAAAAATGAAAATAATGAACCAGAAAAAGAGTGAAATAACAAAACTCTCCAGCCGTGTGTGAGCTTCACACCCTGATAGTTACATTATAAATTACAAGTCTGTACTGTGGAGACGTTGATGCCTCTCCAACACTCTGCAGAGCCATTCATCACACAGACAGGGCATCACCTGAATAACAACACACACAATAACTCTGCCTGAAAACAGGCGGAGAACATGCACAGATTCACAATGAATAGCTAAACCACCTGTGTCGGCACTGGAGGATGATATATTTCAGGATGATGGATACAGAATTATACATGTGGAGACTGACATGATGAATGAGCTTTTTCACCATTGTTTAACCAGGATAGTTTTCAGTCCTACACACTGATGATTATTTCGATTATAGTGATTAATTGAGTAATCATTTAATTTATAAAATATGACAAAATGGAGAAGGATTACAATTACAGTTTCCCAAAACCAAAGGTAACATCTCCATGTGTCTTGTTTTGTCTGAGCAACCTTCCAAAACCCAAAGATATTCAATTTATAATCATATAAAACAGAGAAGAGCAGTCATTGTTCACATTTCAGTAGCTGGAACCATTTATCATTTTGCTTCACAGATGGTTAATTAAAATCATGAAAGCTGATGTTGATTAACTGCCTAATTTTTCATAACTACACACATTCATACCTAGAAGCTGCCAATCTAAACACAATCTATACTTTTGGCCACCTATAATGGCTTCAGAAGGTATTCAGAACTTTGTGTTTTGGATTAACTTTTAATTCATATTTATATTAAGATTAAGATTTTTGTCCATCAATCGACACTAGATAACCCCAAATGACCCAAAAGCAAAAACATGTTTTTTAGAAATCTTTGCAAATTCATCAGAAATTGAAAGTTCTTAGTTACATTAGTATTCAGACTTTTTGCTGTGACACTCCAAGTTGTGGTGGTCAGGTACATCCTGTTGGCTTTAATTATCCTTCAGATGTGACCAGAACTTGACAGGAGTCTAACTGAATTGAACAGACATAATGTCCCACAATTCAGACTTCATGTAAGGACAAAAACCAGGCCAGAAGGAACCCCCACAATAAAATTTTGTGATGAGGCATAGATCAGGGCCAGGGTATAAAACCATTTCTGAAGCTTTGAGTGTTCCCAGGAGCACAGCAGCTTCAGTAATTGTGAAATGGGAGAAGTTTAGAACCACCAGAACTCTTCCAAGAGTTGGCCATACACACTGCATAACTGGGCAAAAACGGTCTTTGTCATTTATATGATGGAATTGTAAAAAAAAAAAAAAAAGATTTCTTTCGTGGGCCTGATCCGCTGCACTAGAGTCAAAATGAAATCTAAGTCTAGCTGAAACGAATGAATAGCAACAACATGTGGCAATGATGGCAGAGAGTTCAAAACCCAACTCAGCTACAGACTGAGTTGCACTCTGAACAATTTAAAACTCAAAAACTGAAATACTTCAGTTTTGGTCAGTACACAGCAAAATTGTGGAGCCTTGAGATAAACTTGTATAAAAGTTACAGTTAGCAGCACTAGCAACCTGAGGGTGCATCTCCAAAATATGCATTCAAATAAGCAGCTATACAAGTAGTCATATCTTTTCTTGTATTGGTTTACCCTTTTATGGACATAATGTGCAAAATATTTGAAAGGTTCAAACCTATGTGTGTTTCACCTATGTGGTGACCAAGAACCCAATGGACACTATAACTGCTGCTTGTCAGTGGCAGGGGGAGGGAGACTTGCTAGTATTGAGGGAAGAATGAATGCAGCCAAATACAGAGAGGTCCTTGAAGAAAACCTGCTTCCTACGACCTGAGGCTGGGGCAATGGTTCACCTTTCACCACGACAATGACCTGAAGCATACAGCCAAGACGAAGCTGTAGCGGCTTGAAGAATGGGATACACTTCCTAAATCCAGGGGTGTAAAGCTTGTAGAGACTAACCCAAGAAAAATCTAAGCTGTATTTGCTGGAAAGGGGCTTCTACAAAGTGTTGAATTAAGTCTCTGAATACATTTGTAATTGAGAGATTTCAGTTTTTGACATTTAATAAATTTCCAAAAATGAAACACATATTTTCAATTTGATCTTGGATTATTGAGTATAGGCCGGTGGGAAAAATTGCAATTTTACATTAATTCTACAACACAGTAATGTATGCAAAAAGTGAAGTGGACTGAATACTTCTTGAAGCCATTATATATTCTCTCTTCTTCTCTCACAGAACAGTCACCAGGAGTGAGTGTTTCCAGCTATCCCTAACCTCACTGTTTGGCCCCCAGTACCAACTCATTACCCAACTGAGACCTCACACAATACTGGCACCAGGCTTTCAGTTTCCATACGGTCAAATTGAACTTCCAGGACTCATGTTTATGTATTTTGAAATGGTTGCTGAGATGGATGTAACACAGTTTAAATTACCTCCACCTTTACAACCTGTTCACCCAAACACATTATGTCAGTGGTTTTCAAATCTTATGTAACTCAACACTAAATGAGAAGAAGGGAGGCCTTAGTGAGTGAATGTGAAACTTATGAAATTACACAATATAAATTTAGAAAACTTCAACATCAACTACGCCTTAGTGTGTTCAAATTTAGAAAGAAATATAGAACTTCTTAATTTAGCAATGCAACTTTGATTGCTTATACTCTCAATATGGGAATGGTTACATCATAGAGTTTCATGCACAGGCGGACAGCACCCACTTCTTTTAACCACATTTTGCTCGACCAGCTACAGTAAATTACACTTTATTTAACTCAACTGCTGCATGAACAAGCATTGGCCAATTCCAATGACACCAAATGTATCAGACTGTATTAAAAGGAAGTAAGAAATGTAGAATATTTCTATTTGAAGTGATGAAGGCATAAAAATGTGACATTTTTATTTTTCATTATTTCATTAACTGCACCCATCATTAAGTTTATTTGAAGCATTAGAGGCGTTAAATGCAGACCCACAATAGACTTGTGATTTTGTCATTCAGTGTGGAAACAAGAATAAGAGTCTACAGCCATGCTGGCCACAGTGATGCATTAAACTCATTGCAAAAGTTAGCATGCTAACATGCTCACAGTGATAATGCTAATAAGTTGATGTTTATCAGGTGTAATGTTTACTATGTTTAGGATCTTAAATAAGCATTTTAATATGCATTAATTAGCATGAAACAGAAAGGACATGTCATTAGTTTTGCAAGTATTTGGCTATAAACCAAAGTGTTCGACAAGATGATGATGGCACAATAGGCAAGGTGTCACCAAAGTAATCACAAATCATCCTCTGGGAGCCACCTGTGTAACAAATCTTGTACCAATCCATCAACTGGTACAATAATTTCGTATTTCATAGTACATATTTCCTAGAATAAGTCAGGGGATCGTAACAAGAATTTATCCTCTATGGATCCTGATTTCCACACGAAATGTCAAAGCAATCCATCCAATAGCTGTCGAGATATTTCAGTCTGGACCAAAGTGGTGGGCTGACCGACTGACGGACCGACCATGCCGTCCCTAGAGTCACGCCGCTAGCATGGCTGAAAATGTAAACAAACCTCAATAAATTTCAAACTTTTCATGAGTATGTCTTGCCGGTCAATCTGCCTTGATTGACAGGTCTCTCAGGGCATGACGTTCCGTGTTTAGCATTTAGTATGTTGCTGTTTACTCACCCCCACTCATCACCCTGCTACCCATCATTTGATTTTCTAGACTCATGGACTAATTTTGATGAGGTGACACCAGGTCTGAGGCTCTAAAACATCTTTTTTTACCAAACGGTTTAACAACTATTTACTACTGTATAGGAAGTGATAGTCTGGGTGCTTACCATCTCTCCTGGCATCCCTGGTCGTCCACGGTCCCCAGGTTCACCAGCTGGCCCCTGAGAAAGAAGATCAGGGACAATAGAAATTGTTCACTAATTCAGGTTTAATCAACACAGAATTTTCTAAATCAAAACTGTGTATGCAACCCATCTCTAACCTGTAGCCCAGGCCTGCCCATCTCTCCAGGTGGTCCTGTTGGACCCTCTTTACTCTGCAAGCTCACAAAAAACAAACCAGCCTCAGGTCAACAGGAATTAACAAAACAACTACATCCCAACAAAGAAAGGCCGTTAATCGTCACAGCATACTTACAGGCCAACCAGCACGAAGTAACTGATAGAAATTGGTTTGCTACAGGAAGAATGGAAACACACAGGATAAGTTACAGATCCAGGAACAAAAAACAGAAAATGAGAGTCTATATGGATGATAATAATGTATATGAGCACTTTTTTTTAGTTTTACTCAAAGTTACATTGAGCAGAGTGAGAAAACATTAACAGATATGCTTCTTTTAAACCCATCAACAAACAGGCTTTTTTATCCTCTCTACTCAAGCCCTCTTATCTCATCCTCCATATACACTGCTCTCTGTTACTAGTAACACAATACAAAACTGTCAGCTGATTTCGAAATGTAATGATGGAGTTACTGAGAGAAATTAGGAAAATAAATAAATGAAATAAAATTATAATAGCTGAGGGGATCCATAAATAACTTTAACTTTATATATTTATATAGCACCTTTTAAAAACATAGTTTACAAAGTGCTTTGACAAACGAATCAAAATCAGTGATAGTCAAAAGCAGGACAGAAATAAGGTAGAGAGGAAGACAGAAGGAGGACGAACAAACAAACAAATGAATGGATTTATTCATAAATGAATTCATTAATAATTAAATCCCTTCACATAGAGTCAGGAAGACTCTTAATACTATGAAATATTACATTATAGGACCCTAAATGGAATATAACTTCTGAGCAGAGTGTCTCAGTGCAAACTTTATTTGATCAAGATTAATAAATGTCATTAGGTCTTTAAGCCAGAGGGTTGCCAACAGGGGGTTTAATATAATTCTTCTTCTCTCCAATAATCCTATATGCTATAATATTCTTTAATGTAATGTTTAGTGTTTATGGTTGATCATTTGCTGGAACCCCAAAAATGGCCGTCCAAACGTTTGTCCTCAAACTTCTGCCTGTGGCTTTGGAGAGACATTCAAAAATAATTAACCAGTATGAGAGCGGGTTCAGAACATGTGAGTCAAGTCTGCTGGAGCCCATGACATCTATCCAAGTCTTGTCTAAATTAGGATCTATATTCTCGAGTTTGACTTTTGAATAGTGGATACGATGGATGACTTTAAATTGAATCAGGCTGGTGAAGTACAAGAGGTACAACTGTTTTTTTCTCTCCACAGCAGCATCCAAAGTTTCCTCTGGGAAAGTTTCCCCAATCATCATTTCCCAGTTTACTTTGGACTTAATCACAGGAGAATCTTTAAAAAGCACAATAATCTCAAAATTCTGGATGTAAGACCTTTGAGGGGGAGGGAGGTGTCTAAAATAGATTTGAGCCCTGACGTTGGAGGCATATTGGGAAATTTTGGATACTGGGATTGAGCAAAGTGACACAAAATATTAAAATAGGTTTGAATGATGGAGATTTTTTTTTTTTTGACAGGTCACTGAAATGTAAACACATAACTTATAATGAAACATGATCATCTTTCAAATTCCACAGTTCCTGGAGTTAGAGTAACTATCTTTGACCCTCATTCAGAATGAGTAAAAGTATGACAATGACCTCTGTAGCCTCTCCACATAAAGTTCAAAGAGCATACGGTGACAAATCGCCACCACAAACTACTAGCAGACTTTTATTTTCGTCATCTTTTTTCAATGACGGACAGTTCTTCATCACACTGACACACTGGACGACAAACAGCTGTGTCCACTGCAGAGACATTAAACAGATGATGACAGAGCATCAGATTGCAAGCACTATAACTGCGGGGTCAGAGGTTTTACAGATAGTCTTATAGCTCCGGAGAAAGATGGCTTAGCCTCAAAGAACATTTGAAGTCCAGTGTGTCTTTTAGGTAACTGACGATGAATTACACAGGCACTTAGGGGGAGAGAGAAGGAAGGAAAAGCCATCTTCATTTCAACTGGTTAAGACGTTTACAGGGACACTGGGGGATGTGATAGCTTCAAAGTTACAAAAGTGCAAAGCTGGTAACTTCTCTGTGTGAGGATAGGACTTTTAAGATGTTATGTGTGATCTCAGTGCCTACTTGTTGGTCAGTAAAGATGCCAAATGGGTACGGTGACTGTTTGGTAGACCATAATATCTCAGGTTGAATATTTTCATCTGTTAAATACACAAGATACTGAGTGGAATGTCATTAGTTCTGATAGTATTAAGTCCTAAATCAAAGTATCAATGAATTGAAGTAATGCAGAATCTCTCACTGCATAAAGTCGTTGAGATATTTCAGTCTGGACCAAAGAGGTGGACCCACCAACTGACCAACCGACAGACCAGCCAACCAAATGACCGACTGGCATCACAATGAGGGCCTAGAGAAATGCCGATGGTAACTACATAATGCTTGTATAAAAACTCTAATGCTTCTGAGATTATAAATCCATAAATTATCTTTCCATTTACTGTCTACAAGGAGCCACTTTTACAAATAATATTTGTGGCTGTACCAAGGGGCAACCTCCAGGGCTGAAAATTAAGCCAACACTGAAGTGCCAAAAACTGCAGTTCCACAAATGGCCACTTGGCTCCAAAAGTGAGTCAATCCCCATAGACTCCCATGTCACAATGTTTCAGCCTGGTACAAAAGTAGTTTTGGTCCCTAGAGCTAATATCCTCCTTCATGACAACTGTACAGGGGGTGAATTTTTATATATCTCACCTGTGTATATTTTATTAAGGCTTAGAGTTCTGCATAATTAAGGGCGTGCAGCTTTGAGTGACAGGTGGGTGAGCATATGCTGCCACGATCCGGCATGTACCAAAGTCTCGGCTCCACACACGCCCCCACCTCTTTGCCCATTTTTGGATTAGCAGGGAGTTAGGTGGAGTCAGACACTGCCAAGATGGTGACAGCAGAGCAGCTGGGTGATGTCACGGAGGCTACGTCCATCTTTATTTACAGTCTATGGGCTGTACATGTTCTGATATGATCTTTGTTGTTAAACTGTAAAATATCATGGAGGTTCAGCTGAAAGAGCCATCGGGTCTAGGACGGGAGCTTTGGTCCACAATTCATCTAACATGCCTGACTGACAGCATACAGATCATGCTGAGTGTAGTCTCACCCCTCAGGAGATCAGTTTCTTCAGAACTCAACCCTAACCCTTTAACTCTAATTAGGGTTGAGTTCAAAGGTGGATGACAGTTTTCTAAGCAGCTGGACCATAATGACTGTCTCTATACTGTAAATATACCTACTGTTCATTCAAACATTTTAAACTCAAATTATGAAAGACTCTACATTAAAGAGAGACATTCTGTTCAGAAGAAGGAAAACAACATTTTGTAAAAATCGCACTCAATATAAAGAATACTTTCTGGTTTCCATCTTACCTGGAAGGCAGCCCATTCCTCAGCAGTATTCCTCCACAGGTAGAAGGTTGGTAAACCTGGCGGTCCGGGAGGTCCTGACTCCCCCCTTTTTCCTGGACGACCTTCAGGGCCCGTTTTACCCTGTGAGAAATCAACAGTATGTGGTACGTTCATGCAAGACAAATCAATTTATATGGGATACTTATTATAATAGCACAGCATTGTTTTTAGCATTACATCATAGAAGTGATTTGTTGCAGCACTGGAGCTCCAACATAAATATTATACATATAGACATAATGGAGGAATGGGCAGGAGTTTATAGCTGTAGGTATTAAAATGTCTAAGGTGAAACTGAGCTTTAAAACAAGGTATGGCTCTGGATGGTTTCTCAGGGGTGCACAGGACAACAGTGTACTTAAATCCTGAGGAGAAAACTGGAAATATGTAGCACATCACTGTAGGCTTTAATGTCATAAACAAGGTTATTTTACCTTATCACCTTTAAACCCAGACAGGCCAGGCTCACCAGAACATCCCTGTGGAAACATAACAAACAACCCCTCGATAAAAAAAAAAAAAAAAAAAAAAAAAAAAAAAAAAAAAAAAAACAGTACAAAGAAAAGGTATCTTCCAAGACACAAGATAAAATAATGATAATAAAAAAAACACCAGTAATGGTCAAATTGTAAAATTGTTGCGTCTTCAACTAAATTTGCTTCTGAAATTTAAAACAAAAATCTTGTCACTACTGCTTACAGGCAAACACACAGTGGCCTGGGAGACCAGCAAAGCTCTGGATCCTTGTAAAAACTCACAGTTCGTGGCCTGTTGAAAAGCAAAAACCATTTATTTTATGGTTTTGGTCCCAAAACCTATGTTAATAAAACACTGTAAGATTTTATAGCTCGGAGTACTGGGATACTATATGTAAATGGTACAGAAATAATAAATCTCTCTACATCTTTACTGTGGCATTTGATGAGAGTCTGAAAACCCAGTTGCTGCTGGTTGGGTGATCAATCTCTGCAGCCTGTACGAACCAGGAGTTAATATAATTGACTTATGCTTGAACTACAAGGAGCAATACTAATACATGCAATAATAAGTACACACACAGGCATAACACATGACAAGTTGTATAGCAGATGAGGCATGTCATCCATTAAGTCCATTATTTTCTACAACAGGAAACCTCAGAGTGTACTACCACACTTGTACAACAGCCATTTAAAGCAAGGTAGGCTGTGTTCAAGTCATAATCCATTTAGCAAAGTTAGTTAGTAGTCAGTGACGTCTTTGAATGCAACAGTAAGCAGATGTATTGATGCTGTGGTTAAACTGTGTGCCATTTAAAAGAGCTTACACTGTGATTTAACAGATGTTAAACTGCTACCTGGGTCTCTCTTTGAGGCATCTTATTACCGTATATAATTTTAATATATATGCCAACCAGTCAGAAAAGAGTGTTTTCTGCAGCCATAGCATAGAAATATTCTTTTGTAAATTAGTACTTTTTACTCAAATAAACTGACTTTGTCAACACACGTGTAGAAGATGATGCTGAAGGCTTTACACTACAACAAGGTAAGCAAGATCTGAGATGTTGTACATGAGGAGAGAGAATGGGACGTCTTCCTTCATGTTCCCTACAGCCGGCTCCAATCACAGTAATCGTGCTGAGTGATCCTGTGCATTTTATGGCAGCGTGACTCCAGAAAACGGCCCAGACGTGACCAGATGTGCAGTCTGGTTCTGATTCTGTCTACCCTGCAGTTCCTGTGATGGCCCACCTCTTACACCAGGTAAACCGTCTGACTGCATCTTATAAAATGACTTTACTCATTGGCACCAATAAGATGACTTGGCAGCCGGAGGTTAAGTTTGTCACATTGAGTAATGCTACGACAAACTGCTGAGACTTGTTCACTATGCGGTTCTCTGGGGGCTGAGATTGCTGCATCAAAGACATGTGGATCAACATGTGTTTGAGCAGCGTAACCTCAGCTGATCAGATTCAGATGGCAGCTGATGGAGAACAGCTCTTGTAAGCTGGAAAGCATAAACAGATGTCACACTTTTTCATTCACAAGGTTTGAACTTTTTTCTTTTTTTTTTTAAAATCTCATCTTACAACAGACAGCTCTGATATAATACATCAGCTTTACTGTTAAAACAGTGGGGGATAAGTCTTGGCCTTGGCTGTCAATAGCCTCAAAACTGTAGAAACAATCATTTCTCATTGAACAGTTTACATCAGGCAGAGGAAACTCAAGAAGACTTGCTTTCTTGCACTTTTCACTTGGATGCATACAGTAGCATTAAAACAAGGGCATTAGACCAACAAGAGCATAGCACCATAAGACTACTCACTTCTTGTCCTGGAGGACCCATTCGGCCTGGTGGTCCTCTCTGGAGCCGGTACATTTTCCCATCTGAGCTCCGGACCAGGTCACCATCGATGGATACAATGGTCACAGTTCCGGGGTGCTCCCTGTCTGGTTGTCTACGGTTGTTCTTGGCTCTATGATCCGAGTCTGTGGTGTTCTGTGTGGCGTTGGGTCCCCACTCCTCAACTACTGCCTGTGCAGATGGGTCAGAGGTGATGACATGAGGTATAGGTGAGACAGTCCTGGCCTGATCATCTCTCTCCTCTCTTAGTTTGCTGGAATTTGTGGATGTTCTAGGATCTGAAGGGATCCTGGGAAGTGCAGGAAACCCCACTGAGGGCTTCTTCGGTGTGTTTCTGGTGTCTAGGTCAATTATGTCATCGGACGGTTTTCCAGGGAACAGCGATGAAGTCCTCCCACTTGAATTTGTCTTTTTCTCTATGGTAATATTCTCCTCCGAATGTTTAGAGGACATTTCAGGCTTTCCTTTGGCGCCATTTCTGGGGGGCTTCCACTGGGGGTTCACTTGTCCGCCATTTTGGAAGATTGGATCCAACAAGTCAGTGTCCTCATCCACCACAAAAACATCCCCACGAACTACTGAACCTTTCCGATTGGGTCCTGTAAGCACTGTCCCATCCCCTCGAGAACTCCCTCGGTGTAAGAACACATTCTGTTGAGACACAAAATAAGAATTTGAGCTCATTCAAGAAGATGTTACTACAGTAGTTTCATAGTTTGTAAGATGTTAAGATTTCAGTAGCTGGATGGGGAATTAATGTCTTATTGTGTGTTTTTGTTAGGGACTTGTGAGGGGAGTTTGTCTGAGGAAAAATAAGGTAGAAGAGTAAAACACAAATAGTTAAAAAGAGAGATGATCAAGATAGAAGAAAGAGTCTGAGATCCACAGTAAGTCAGGTAACTATTCAGACTAGTGAAATAAGTAGCATTACCATCCCATCCACACACAAACATCGACAAACAAGTAAATTTAATGTTGTATTGATAGACCTTCTATTTAAAAGACCTAAGCTTGTCTCCAAACAGCAAGCCCTAACCCTCAGAAAAACCACTCCTGCAGAACTTTCTTCCCTTCTTGAAAACTGTCATCAACTCTTCATTGACATCTGGCATCATTTCATCTGCCTTCAAGTCAATTAGCTTCTCAGCTCATCAAGATAGTTCCCCCTGACCCGTCTCATTTCTTTCCAAAACATTTGAACGTGCTGTCTCTAACCAATGGAGCTGGTAGCTCCATGCTTGTCCATGTTACAATGTGGTTGGGATCCTACTGTTGTTACACTGTAAACAATCATATAAAGCTGTCGCCTGTTAAACAGATTTTCACCAATCTTATTCCACTGCAGTGTCTAAAACTGTGTATCCATCTTAATCTGATACTTAGGTTAAAACATGGTGCAAGTTTAACATCAATCATGACATATCAAGAGTGGTTCAAGACAACACATCAATGCTTCTACTTTACTCCAATCACCTCCAACTGGGACAAGAAGCCCTCTACTTATTTACTTACCTGATTTTATACAATCTTGATATGACTTATTTAAAAATTTCTATTTACTTTTATCGTTTGTGAAGCATTTTGAATTGCCTTGTGTCTGAATGGTGCTATATACATTTTTTGCTTTATTTCACTATTCAACTTTGTCTTCAGCCTCACAGACTGTCTAGTAGCACACCCCTCCTGGCAGCAGCTGGGAGCACTCCCCTCCTGGCATCATATCAAAGGTTGATTCCCAAATATCAGCCCCTCATATTAATCTCTATTTTGGCACAGTGGACAGCTTTGGTCTCAGGCTCCTCCAGTGCAATACCTGTCTGTGACCCTTTTACTTCATCCACTGCTGGGCGGAAGATGCCTATAAAGCAGGACAACAGAGTTGTACACATTTCTGTCATAAGAAAAAAACGACTAATAATGAAACTACTCTATAATTGTAACTGTATATTATAACTGTAAATTAACATCAGCTTTCAAAATGTGAACTTATTATTGACTCTTATGAAGTCTCAACCACTGAAAAAGATTTTTGCAAACACACACAGCAGTTTGAAGTTATATGGTTCCCAGAGGTGAGAGGAAAACACTCCAAATTAACAACACGCAAAACACTACAACCAAGGCATTTTTCCCTTGCTTTTCATATTGCATTTTACAGACAGCCACACTACCCACCCCCAGCCACACAGCCACACGCACACACAGCAAAACACATCAAAATGTTGGACCTCAGGGAAAAGTGGCGCAGTGAGAGAGGCCTTTCAGGGGAGGGGACCAAAGGGCTGTAAATTTTGTTTGATGACCCCAATGGGCTGAAGTGGAAGTGAAGAGTCATATGAAGAGCAGGAGGACAGGAGGAGCAGAAGGAAGCAGTGTGCATGCTCAGAGAATGTAGTAGATCAGAGTTGTACCTTTTAGAATACATACGTTTAAACAGGTGACATATGGCTCTGCACTGGTCTTATCACTCCCCCCTTCTCTGTTCAAAAGCTAAAATTTGGCATCATGTCATCAAAGTACGATTCAGTGCCAAACAGTCACAGTAGTTAGTAATCATTAAGTCATTATAATGCCAGCTGTATGTAGGAATAGTTTGCTCATGTTAGTTCAGGCTTGTCCTTGTAACAACTGTAAAATACTTTGTATCTTTATGGTGGATCAAAAGCTAACCACCAGGTCTCGAGAGGGCCTATTATTTACCTGGATCCCCTGATCGCCACTGCTCTCTTGCACCTCCATGAGACATTTGTGGTTTTGAGAAAAATGTCGACACTGCTACTGAGTGGACCATCATGTGGTCAAAAACTTATCCAGTACTTGGGTTTATAACCAAATACCTTGAAAACTAATGACATTTCAGTCGCACTGTACTTTGTATTTAGTGCTAACTAGCAAATGTTAGCATGCTAACACAATAAAGTAATAAGGTAAAGATGGTAAACATTATACCTGCTAAATGGATGTTAGCGTTGTTATTGTGTGTAGATTGCTGACATTAGCATTTAGCTCAAAGCACTAATGTGCCTATATATAGCCTCTCAGAGCTACTAACATCGCTGTGGACTCATGATTGTGTCTTGTCTGGTTTTATTAGATTGTGTACAGAGGGTGGACACACAAAACAGCAGTGCGGCAAACAAAAAGATACTAAATGCATGGGGTCAAAGGGAGCATTATTTTTAATCTGCTCTCATAGGTGAAGTTCAAGGTTTAAGAACCCATTTCCTTTATTCTCTAATGTACAGCTGCTTAGTACAAGTCTTGTAGGACTAAACAAAAGTTGCCGCTGGAAAAGCACATAGAGCTGGATTTACGAGTGTATATAAAATATAAGAAGTGACATAATATCATACACATTTTATGAATTAGTGCAATTATCACAGAGGAGATCTCAGGTTTCCTATTTGGTTACTGGCATTTGTTAAGGCAAAAATCAATTGAGCATGGTCTGATTGTATTATCAGAAAGACTGATATGCCCAGACACAACCCAGAAATAACCAGTTGAACCTGGTTTTCATTCATCAAATCTGAAACATTAGAATAGTCTGTCTTAAATACTGTATCTGCAATGAAACCCAGCCATACATGGAGGGCTGGCTGGGTATGATGGGGGCCAGCGAGGGAATGAGATAGGCAAGAGACCAGACGAGGTGCGCCAGCTGAAAACAAAGGCCCTTTCTCTTCCTCTTATCCGAGGCCACAGTCAGGCAGCCAGCCCTGGTTGATAAGCTGACACTGGATCTCCTCTGGTCAACACCGTCCCCTCAGCTTATCTCCCCTCCAGTCTGTGACATATCCCTATGAACGCCAGCCCAGGCCACACTTAGCTGGAGAACCATGACACATTGGCCAGTCAGTCAGTCAAGAAAGACATACACCATGACATATACCAAAAAAAATCTCCATATGATATTATACTTTAAACAAATCTTGTGAACCTACAGCAGTACTGTTTCACTCCTGTTTTTGTAATGTTTGTTAAAACCTGCAGTGGCCAGCTGTTTTAGGAAATCATCAAGCATTTTACAAAATGAAAATATATATTCACACCATACTAATACTGAGTAGAGCTTCCCTTTGTTCTCAAAATAGCCTTAATTATTTGTGGCATGGTTTCTACAACATGTTAGAGACTTTCCTCTGAGATCCTGCTCCATGTTGACATGATTGAATCACATCATTTCTACAGATTATTCAGCTGCACATTCATGCTGTGAACCTTGTGTTCTACCACATACCAAAGTTACTACTGGATTCAGATGTGGTGACACTGATTTACAGTGAACTCATTGTCATGCATTAAACCAGTTTGAGACCACTTTTGCTTTGTGACATGGTGCATTATCCTGCTGGAAGTAGCCATTAGAAGATGGTAAACTGCGGCCCATACATGGCACATGGTCAGAAACAATACTCAGACTGTGGCATTCAAATGATGATCAAAGTGTGTCAAGAACACACAGCTACCGTAGCTTTTCTATCAGCTCCGAATAGTCTGGTCATCCTCCTCTGACTTTGCTCATCAACAAAGCGTTTCCTTCTGCAGCTCTGCTTCTCAGCGGATGTATTTGTTTTTCACACCATTCAGAATTAAACCTCTAAAGACTGTTGTGTGTGAAAATCCCAGCCCGTCCGACACCAACAATGATGCCACGGTCAAAGTAACTGAGATCACATTTCTTCCTTATTGTGATGTTTGATGTGAACATTAAATGAAGTTCCTGACCTGTATCTGTGTGGTTGTATGTATTGTACTGCTGCCACATGGCTGATTGGCTGATTTGATAAATGCATGAATAAGCGGGTGTACAGGTGTTTCTAATAAAGGGCTCAGTTCGCATACATTTGTGAGTTATTACATCTTCAGTATGTATTCAGAAAGTATAAAAACATGCACTAAGCACTAAAATATTGTCGGTTTTGTTTTTTTTGTTTTTTTTTAATAAATCTGGTGACAGTAACAAAACTATATAATAACCATGCCTCCAGTGGAGGAGTTGAGTTATGGTTCAACAGTGGATTTTTTCCACTGATTTCACCGCAGCACTAGAGCAATATGTTTTTTAACCTTTATTTATTAAAGAGAGTCACGCTCTCTTTTGTAGAAATGCCCTGATCAAACTCACACAGTCACATGCATTCACATCTGGAAGCTGCCCAGTCTGATCTGTTAGCCATTGAGCAGCTTCACTGAACAGCTGGGGGTTAAGGGCCTTACTCAAGGGCAGCTAGGTGGTGGTAATGAGTGATGGTGAGTGATGCTGTTTTTGGTCGGGTCACAAGTTTGCCTCAATAACCTCTAGCTCACCATTGCAGCTAGGAGGATGGTTGGTCAAATAGTATTCAGCTGACAGGTAGTTTTAAGTAAAAAGTCTTTCAGTATCATTACATGACATCATTACATTTGTCTAATGACAGATGTGAAAGTATATCAACTCAACAGCTGGATGCAGAATGGGAGGCAACTCAGCATCCAGCATTCAGACCATTGTCAAGTGTCAATATCTTTGTGACAGTGACACCAGGCATTACAGCAAAGAGCTCCATAGATCAAGTTTAAAATACAACAACCCCAAAGACAATCTGCAGAAGAGACGCTGCACAACATGAATCTGAGTAGTTATCTTGTCAAACAAAACTAATAATCTCAGCAAGTAACTCTTCGAGCCTTTATATCATGTGCCAAGGCAGTGTTTACATGCAAGCAAAGACACTGTGTCTGTTCTGTGTGTGTGTGTGTGTGTGTGTGTGTGTGTGTGTGTGTGTATGTGTGTGTGTGTGTGTGGTGTTTTCAAACAATAGTGTGCCTCCAACTTTGTGGCAACAGTTTCCCATTTCAACAATCTCCCCCCACACACAAAGTCAGGTCCATACGGAAATGGTTTTGACCATGACCCCCATCCAACACCTATGGGATGAACTGGAACACCAACTGTGAGCCAAGTCTTATTACCCAACATCAGTGTTGAACCTCACTAATTCTGTTGTGAGTTCCTGCATCCAGTTTGGAAAATCATATAGAAAGTCCCAGAAGAGTGGAGGCATGTTGAACATCCACATGTGAGTATAATGTTAGGGTGTCATGTACTTTTTGGGTCCAAATATTACTGATCATCTAGCATGAGATTGTGAGGGTTGAACAAACAAAGTAACTTCAGTTTGTGGTCTTTTGTCTGAATAGCGTATGAATTTCTGTTTAGGCTCCAAACTGTCACATCATGAAGGCAGTAAATATTGTAAACAGAAGCCACATGGTCTGACAGGTTACTTGGTCATTAGACAGTTATGGTGAAATGTCATCTGCAGCACTTTGTGTGCTGCAGGGAAGAATACTACCAGACCAAGCTGAGGTCGTAGGCTTTTTTCTAGAGCTCTGACCAAAAAGTTCAGAGAGAAAAACTGTAATACTAGCCTTAATTAAAAACAGACTTTATCCACCATAGATAATAAATTCCAGACAGTTCATCCCACACTGCAGCATGATGGGAAGTACTCATCATTTGGATTGAAATGATCAGTCAATTAACTGATTGGTCAACAAAATTAATTCATTGAAATTTTTATATTTGAATGAGCCTATCAAGTAAACATGCCAAACATTTCCTCAAATATGACGAACGCTGATCTGGGAAAACAAGCAATTTAAAGAATTTAAAGACTTCACCTTGGGCTCTTCTTGGGCTTTTCTATTTCTATTTTATTTTCAGTTTTCTGTTTTACAGTTTAAACTATTGATCCGATTCATGAATACTCATAATGATTAATAATCATTAGTTGCATTGAATTGGGTAAAACTGTCACATTGCACTAAATGTATCAAGACCATACCTGTACTTCTGGTCTTTTTTTTCAGTGTTTTTTTTTCTACCCTTTAGTCAGCCACTGGTCCAACTTGCATGGACTTGAAACGTTCTAATCAATCACACTTTCACATGGTCTTCTTTTATTATTCCCACAGTTCCAGTATGGTGCCTGGTGAGGCAGGTGAAAGTGATTTGGTATGGTGGTGTTCTGGCAGTATTTGGATAGTCTAGTGGCACTAAACACTTATATTTATTATAATATTACACAATATATTTCTAAATACCTACTTCAGCAGGATACTACTTATCACCTGCATATGATAATATACAGTACAATTATAGTTCCATTAAAACTAAGCTTTTATGAGTATCACCTGCTAATGCTGAGAGAACATTAAGATCATGACTCAACTTCTCTGCAACAAATATTTATGGGAAAACAATAAAAAATAAATTAGAATTAGGGAAGGTGTTGACACCTGGATTAGATTAATGTTCATCTTTAATCACTGTGTCCTCTCAGGAGTCTGTCTGTGTGTGTAGCTGACAAATCCTCTGTTATAAGCAATGAGAAATTCTTGAAGGCCTCACAGCCTGTTACAAGTGCTGCAGGCTAAAGCACAATCAACAACACACACGTGCACACACATGCACACACAGACACAGCGCACAGACAATGAACACTTGCTCCTACAAAGGGCTAATCAAATGGCAAGGTCCGTAAATCTCGCCAAGACACAGGTATGCAGATGTTCTCAGACTGGCTGAGTCTTGCAGGCAGCAGTAGGCAATTTAGCCTGGAAAAATGCATGATGGGAGTAGTCAGATAGTTCAGGAATAAAGACAGGAACACTGCACATGGCAAAGCTTGATCCCAGGTAAATTAACAATCAAAAGACTCATTATTTTTCCATGATTGTTAAAATACAACAAATAAAAAAGGACATGATAAATGTTATGGCCAGAAAAACAATCACAAGGAAAACAGCAACAGTAGTGTCCTACACCGTGATGAAACAAAGTGGGGTCAAAGTATTCAGTTGTGTGCATTTATGTGTGTGTGTGTGTGTGTGTGTGTGTGTGTGTGTGTGTGTGTGTGTGTGTCTACCTGTGAATTCCAACAAAGCCTGCACTGTCTGAAGTGATGTGGACAAGGCAGACTATAAAGCAAGGAACTATAAGCATGCATGTCTTTATGTGTGTGTGTGTTCATCAGCACTGTCATGTGCACACGAGTGAGCATGTGACTCTCTATTGTGACTCAGTGTTGTTGGGTAGCTAAGGAGGCTGAGCGTGGTATTAACACTGTCATGGTTGGGGATTGTATTCCCAGCAGGACCACCCATGTTAGAAAAGCCACTATTGGTTGGGATCAAAGCGCCCACCAAATCACCAGTGGTGGTCCTGGGATATATAGTATGATCATGAAGCGTGGGGGGGGGGGGCGCTTGACATTGTTCTGCAGCTTCTAGCTAGCTACTGCAGTAACAGCTTGTTCTGCCTCTGCAGGCTTCTCATTTTCACACCAGTTTCCACTGAAGCCAAAAAATCAATTGGCAAGCCTTGATCCAGAGGGTTGCATCTGTCTACTGTAAGGTGTCCACCAATCAGGGGATGTCAGCAGCACTGCAGCATGAAGTCAATGATTCAAAGAATTTTATATGATAAAGGTCTGAGGGCTGAATAATAAAGTCAGTGAAAGTGGTTGACAGCGCGCAAGATTCTTTGGTTCCTCCACAGTTTTTGATCCCACCCACCTGATGATGATGTTATATACTGGAATTACTGATAAAGTTAGCTATATCTCCCTAAATCAACCTGGTACCCAACTGGTAATAAATGACAAACCGGGCTACACCACAGCTAAATGTGCAGATATTATTCTAACAGTGTCTAAAAATTTGCAGTCACACAAATAACAACTGTTGCTAACTGCTGGTGAGTAGAGCTGCACAATTAATCAAAATATAATCAAAATCACAATATGGCCAAGTGCAATATCCAAATTGGAGGAGCTGCAATTTTTTTGATCATGGTAAAATGCGTCACAGCATTGTTAGCACCATTAGCACCATAAGCAAGTTGGTGCTACAGAGATGCCCCAAATCATATTCTCCAGATGTAAGGGAACATGTTTGTTTGGTACAAGACCCAACAAAAGATCCTCCAAAACAGTTTCATCTCAAGCTTTGTGAAATGAAATAGTTTGATCAGTGTAAGAAGAAGAATTTTTGCAAAGACTTTAAACTCACCTGATCTGCAGAGTCATGCCTCTAGAGAAACATAACACACATTTGAATTCCAGCAAAATAACACTTCAAAGTGATCTAATGGATTAACACCAATAATTTTGACACCCCTGGCCATGACGTCACCTACAGGACATTGTTCAGGTTGATTCTACACTGAAAACAACAGCAGGTGCAACCTGCTTTAAGCCAAATCAAAGTCAAATCTTCAAGAGACAAAATGTGTGTTAAGACAATCACACAGATATTGTCCATGCTGAAAGAAAATTAACATCCACGCCCAGTAAAATGAACAAAAGCACCACCACACTGTGTGTACTGACATGGCCTGCAGAGTATTACACACAAGGTGCAGTGCAGTGCAGAACAATTTTAAAGAGAAGGGAAAATCAGAGTGTGTATGGAGTTACAACAGCCAATACCTTTACATTCTGTCGCCTTTGACCTTTCACATGCAATCCATCTAAATCCAACAGAAGACATCCCAGGAGCAAGTACCATCCACCATGGTAGAGCATGACTGCAGGAGACACTCCGTCTGTCCACAATTCAGCTCTGCTCACATTGTACCCACAAGCAGACCTCTGCACAGGAGGCTGATCCAGCTCCCAGCAGACACACCCACACACCTACCGGGTACACACACACACACCCTTCCACTTTTACAAGGCATACATCTTGTGCAAACAATACACCTAATCTGGTAGGAGATATAGCCCTGCCCATTAGCCCTGAGGGTAGCCTCTGTGAACAGTGAGAAAGAGGGAACTAACAGAGAAATTAAAACTGAAAGAGACAACTGTAAAGTCAAATCTGGGACAATTTAAACTTCAAAACAACCCAAAGTCTTTTAGATAATAAATATTATTTCATCCACAAAAAAGTCTGAGCATGAATCCAATGTTCTAAACACATTAAATCCTCAGCATCCAATTTGTCAGCACTTAGCTAACCAAACTAGATTGAGGGTGAGAGTGAACATCTGATCACACCAAGCTATTGGCACAACGCTAACTGCAACATCATGGGCAACTAAAATCTGCTCTGGTGAGTAACTGCTCATTCCAACTGAGGGGGAGCAGAACAAATGAAAACAGGGACAGGGATGATGTGAGGGAATCCCCACTGCTTTCACACATGGACAGATTTTGGTTGAGGGGAGCCTGCACACCAGAAGAAAAACAAAAATCTCTGGTGGGGAATTAGAGGAGAGGAAAGCCACAGTGAAATAAACCAAACTCAGCGAAATAACCGCAGTTGAGAGAACATTTGAGGGGAAAATATTCACCGCTGGCTTGATTTACACCATTGGGCCAACATAGAGGAGACCTCCTCTGCATGAAAAGTCAAGATCAATGGGGCAGCTCTGTGTCACAGGAAGTGTTTCTTCATGTCTATTAGGAACAAAAGGAGAGGTGGTCTAGCATAAACAGCAATATAAATGAATGAGAGCAGAGGGAGGTTGAGTAAGGGTGAACAGAACTGCTTTAAAACTGCAGGGCAGATGTGCAGAGGGAAATCAGTGTTCCCTTTTTTTAATTGTAAACAACTTCCCAGCACATTGACGTCCTCCCCGCCACATAATCTCTTCCAGAGTGCTCTGCCGTGTGCACTGGAAATGTACTAACTTTAAGAGTCAGGGCCTGGAGCGTAAGGATTTCAGTCCTTGTGGAGCGGTATAGCACTGGGAAGACAGAGAGGAGAGCAGCTGCATGTTGCTGATGCAGCAGTCTTGCGACAACTTTCCATCACCTAGCATTTAACCACGTCTGATTTATCTGCACAGCATAGATACCTCATACTAAATGATAGTTTGGGAGAGGAAAATTATTAGTTTGAGCATGCTGGGACTTCTCACATTGAGAATTGGTCCTGCGGTGATTAGTGACAAAAGAAAGAAACAACCAGACAAGAATTCCTCCTTTCCATAGTTTCCATCCATTCTTTCCAAATCTTCGATTTCATCCTCCTTCTCTTTCATCCGAGCATCACCTCTTTCAACAACCCACTTCCTCTTGTACGCCATGATTTGAGGGCCTACTGGCTTGTCTGTAATTACTTTATTTTATATTGGAAGCAGTGATAAACCTTGCCAGGCAGATGAGAAGTTACTGCTCATCTATGGTAATGCTAATAAAAGGAAAGCTCAACAGTGTGCAGAACCGTCCTGTTTTTAAAAAAACAAAGGCTCTTTCACTTTTTTACAGCAAACACAAAGCATGCTTCCTCGTCCTTCATTCATACTCTTGTAAACCCTTTATTTGCTCTTTGATGCGTAATGCAACTCAGAAAACCCCAGAAAAGACCATCCCAAGAATCCATCCCAACACATGGATTTTAGGGGATTGTTTTAATATTAGACTTTTCTCATTACACTGTCCTAGGAAATGAGAGCTCTGTATTCTGCTGACTCCTTTCTTTTGCTGCTCTGACATGTTTGCGTTGCAGTGTGTCATCTTCTTGCGATGCCAACAGTTTGGTTGAGCAACTCCCAGCGTGAACAGACCTCAGAGTGTTTCTTGAGATAATTATTTGATTGGTTTTGACCTTTTAAAAATAGTTTACTTAACTATTTTACAGAGCTGTAACACAATGTGTGGATTTACAATAGTTTACAAGTCATGTAAACTATATATTATTCATGCACTTTATATACTTTTACAAAGTGAGGGAGATCCATAGGAAAAGATGTTCTTTATTGACTTTTCTCTGCCTTTCTTGGTCATAAAGGATGACATCCACTAATCACAGAGCTCTGCAGACACAGGAGGAGAAAAATCCACCTATTCCTTCACCAGATGCATCATCTTATAGCCAACCCCGGCAGGACGTCCATTTTGCACAGTCAAAATATTCTACTCAAGCTTTTCTGGCCAGCCTCAGCAGATATTAAGTCTTCAGTCTGTAATTTGAGGAGGTCCGTCAGGACATCTACCTGCTTCCATCAGTCTTTGTTGCTAGGAAACCTGGCAAATTTGTCTGTTAAGCAACCTCGTCTTTCTACAGGGCACCATTTAGAGGAGAACAAGAGAAGAATTAAAAGAGCAGTATTGAGTTCCATAAAGGACTGTGATGTTGTTTTTGGCAAACAATGTAATCGCTCTGACAGTTAAGGAATGATATCAACTTCTCATCCACACACCAGTGTACAGTTTGCACTGACTGAGCTCTACTGACAAGCGGATGATCAGTCATGACATTCGTAATGATAGCTTTGTAGGAGCAGCACATCTTTCACTCATAATCTGGGCGAGAGGTGAACGCAGGGTAACCTGCCCGTCTAACTCTCTATACAACCCAGCTGGATGACTCTGACCTGGACCTGACCTTTGACCTCAGCTTTGGCCAGCTGCTGCCTCTGGCCAAGTACGCAGCATGGCCAGAAAGTGAGAGTAAAGCAGTGAGAGAAGAGCGTGAGTTCAAATGAACCTAATGTGTTTGCATGATGTGTAAGTAAGCCAACTATTAATGCATGTTCAAGGTAATGATCTGGAGCGTCGTCTGTTTGGTAAAGATTTTAGATCCAATGGGTCATTTATTAATCAACAATACTCAACCATTTCAACGATTAATCTTTGCTCAGACATAACAATTCCACCTATGTTATTGTCATTTCATAAGAAACTGTTGCCAGACTTAAAATACTTCCTGAACCGTGGTGGATTGACAGAGTCGTGGAAAAGTATAGAAATAATGGATCGTTTTCTTCCGCCTCTTTGTTTTTGTCTCAGCTTGCCAGTTAAAAGCTATTGTTTGGCAAGTTTTATGAAAGAGGGCTCTCCAGTGACGCGAGTGGAAACTCTTGGTTGTGATAGGAGATGGAACAGACAGTATTAAGACCACAGGCGTGTGTGTGCGTCTTTTTCTCTCTGTGACAGATGGAGCTTTAGGGAACAAGTGAATAAAACCATTTATAAAACTGAGAGCCCTCTGATGGACTGGATTCAGTCTTGTGGCGACATTTGATGTAGAAAAACAAACAGCTCTGTCATGCTCAGTCTTTCCCTCTCTTTTTGACACACATATATTCTACATACACAAAGAAACTCCACATTTCTGATCAAGAACAAACAATTCTGATCACTGTCGAGCATTTAAGTGGAACTGCAATTTATCTGTAAAATGATTTTTCGAATTATTTTATAAATCGTTTATTCTATAAAATAATAACTGGCCATCAAGAGTTGCCAGCAAGCAAACTGATTACTTACATGTTTTGTTTCACCAAATGTCATAGATCTTAAGTGATTCAATTTACAATGATATGAATAAACAAAAAGCAGCAAATCTTCACATCATGAGGAAAAGTAAAAAGATACACATAAATACTACAATTTACAAAAGAAAGTAATTCTGACTAATATAGAACGTGTTGAACATGAGGGTTCAAAACCATCAACATCCTCAGCTCTGGCTTTGTAATCACATATGTAGCTAAGGTCCCTGACCTCCAGGAGTGTTTAACATCTCCGTGCACATTGAAGGAACTGTAGATTAACTGGTCAAGTGCCACGTCTCCAAAGAGAGCACCTGTCAAGGGAGCTGTTGGCCCCAGACAGGACATGCATCAAAGTCAGGAAACCCCAACAACGAGGCCCCACAGTTAGAAATGTTACGCCTCAAAGACGACAGCAGCAGACCTTAGCGGAAGAGAAATAGATGTTGTTAATGAAGTACTGTGTGTGAATTTAATGAGAAACAGGCCGTGTCCAAAATCACTCCTTAATTCATCCATTCATTCACTATTTCCTATATGATAAACTAGAGCTGCACTTTGCAACTTGCCTGTTTGATCAGTCCATTAGTCGTTTAGTCCATAGAATGTAACAAGGTGACGTCTTCATTTAGATGAGAAGACTGACACCACTGTGTTTTTAAGGTGAATGTATGCATGTAGCTGGAGACAGGAGAAAGTTAGCTTAGGTTAGCATAAAGCCTGAAAACGAGGGTAAGCAGCTGGTTTTGTCCAAATGTAACAAAATCCTCCGACCAACACCTCTAAAGCTCATTGAAGACATGTTATATCTCGTTCTACAGAACAAAAACAGCGGGTTATGTACCAGACTACTTCTTGGCCAGGACCAGTTGCAAGGCAACAAGCATGGACTCTTAGAAGTTACTGGAAATACTCAGTTATGTAACTCCCCATGTACAGGTGAAATGTTGATTTTACATTTTGGTTTTGTATGAATATTGTGATTCTTCATTCAAAATAATTTGTTTTAACTCAGGTGGACCACATTCAAAAGGGGATGGTGTTAAATGCAGGACCAGCACACAGGTTGATTGATAAATGATTGATTCTTGGACACAGCAGAGGAGCACAGAGCCAGAGATACAGGGACACAGAGACGTGTTAACATAAAGCGACAGACAGACACAGAGACAGACAGACTGCCAGAGGAGACAGATTCAGACACAACAAAAAAATCTGAAAAACAGAAACAGATGAAGGGAGAATGACAGATAATGAGAAAGAGATGCAGCCAGCTGAGGAAGATTTCACCAACTATTAAGACAAATCTGCTGCAGCTTGTTCCTGCAAACAACACTCAACACAAAACAGCAGGAGAGGTCTCGTCTACATCATCACGAAAGCATCCCAATGCCATCCTGATGGAGAACCTCTGTGCCTGGTGGGGCTGGCATGGCACGGCACGGTCTGCTATGTTTTATATTCAGGACTGTAGTCACTACTCTGGCTGCACACTACTGTATGCTGTAAAGAAAACCAGACCCTTGCTGATTATTTCAGACATTTTTCTATGGACACGAAAATGTAAATTCAAACCAGCTTCGCTTTTCCTTCATGTCCGAGCATATGGTTTTGCCGGTGTTTACATTTTAAACGTGCTGATTCCAGAAACACGGTTTAGTGCCAGTGTAAACAATTGTATGTATATGAGGAACTATGTTTTGTTTGGTCTGAGGTATTAAACTACAGTGTGTGTGTAGTCATAACAAAATGGATGTCTAAATGTACAAGCTAGCTCATTGCGAATTTATATGCACTAATCAGTTTAAAATATTCATCATCAGCAACAAGCAATACGTTTTAAATGTCAAATGAAATGTTGTCACGACTTCCTTAATTTTTGAGATATTTACTTTTGACACAGGCTATTCGGGTAAGATAATAAATATTGAGAGTGGAAACCAATGGACTCAGTTATGGAGAGAAAGACAATTTGATTTGACAGAACAAGCAGGAAGGTGACAATAATACAACTTGACTGAGCTGAGCAGACACTGTTAAACACATATACATGACTTGTATACTCACGCTGTACTGATCAACTGATCGTTAACAACATGGGCACTCATACAGGATGTAAACACTGAACACTTGCTTGGTTTTATCCATGGATAATTCCAATAAACTTTTAAATTCTTCTATTCTTCTGTTAAAACAAGATGGCTGTGTCCTCAAAACAGAATTCAAAGAAGACAAAAGCAGCATCATGTTGTGTGATTTTACTTTGAACACAAAGTAAAAAGAACAATATTAACAATATGTCTGTCTTTGGAGCTTAGACCAGTTGTTTTTCTATTACAGCACAGTCAGCTACAACATGAAAATTATGACTCCAATAATACTAAAACCCGTTTGTTACAGTTTATAATGGATCTTTTAACACCAACCATGTGACAAATTATAATGTGGAGCTGCTCAAATTAAGACAGGAAAATTAAATTTTCCATCACCCACCCGCTGATTGGTGATCACTTTGGTGAATAATCAGGCATCACAGTCTCCCTGGGGCCTGATTGTAAAATTAGACAGGGTGTCCACTTGAGGGTTGAAATCTAAATCCATCCAGTGTCAGCCCAGCTTTAGTTGGACTAAATGGCACCCACTGATGAATCAAGAGATCCCCACTGAAGATCCAATGTTTGCCATGAAGTAGTTTTCAGAAGAACCCATTTTATTTTATCTTTAATGGCAGAAACAAACAGAATTAAGTGACTGTTGATGTGTAGGTTCACCATATATTGTGACTGGCTTTCCTATCATGCTCCTCATGAGGGATTCGGAGCCAGCAGCCCTACCCGGCTCCTCACTTGTGGTATCCTTCTGCTCTAAGGCTGATTGTTTTAATTTTACACTGATTTAAGGTTGTAACTAATGATTATTTTCATTATTGATTAACTTGATGTTTATCTTCTAGATTAGTGGATGAGTCATTTTGTCAATAAGATAACAATGCCCTTCATAATTTCCCACACCCCAAGGTGACGCCTTCAGATGTCTTTTGTCCAACCAACAACAGTCCATACCCAAAGACAATTCATTTACTATCATGTATGACGAAGAAAAGCATAACATCTTTCCATTTAAGAAGCAGCAAATGTTTGTTATTTTTGCTTTGTTTCTTAATGATTACTTTCCAGTCAGTCAACTTTGATTAATCCTGTAATTGTTGCAGCTCTATGCTGATTATCACAGAAAAATACTTAGACCACCTTTTTAACCAATTTTTACCCTGATTTCTTGTCTCACATGCCTCCAAAAGTTAAAGGAAGCAACTATGGAAATAAAAAAAAGATACTGATGATCACCATAGATTACAGGTTTTCTGACACAGAGATTACACAGTGGTCCTGTTTCTATTTAAGGAACATGAAAAGAAAAGATAAGCAGATATACAGTGAACCAAAAAGTAAGTTGTTAGTTTTTTTTTTTATTGTTTCCTTATTTTTCCTCTATTTTTTAATTTATTCAAAACAAAAACACCAACATATTTCCAGATGTTTTTGGTAAAAATCAAAAGACCCCTACCTATAATTAATCAAAGCAGGTTTTCAGCTTCACTACGCACATGAACCCTTCGGCAAGCCACAACAAAGACCAGTGAGCAGACACAGACTGATGGGCCACAAAGCAGACAGGTCAGGTACACAGGCGTCTCACAGGACTCACACACACACACACACACACACACACACATATATATGTATACACTCAAAAGCACAAGCAAAATGGGCCAGTCAGCCAAGGATAAGAGGCGGGGCTGCTGGTTGGGGCCTCTGACGCCTGAGGCTCAGCACCACAGCGCTAATTAATGACAGACACTGGACTGGTGGTTTTACAGACGGAGACTGATGAAAAAACACAAAGCCGGTGTAACCAGACCAGTGGTTGGTATACATGACTGTAGCTGCCTGCCTGTCCACACCTGGATATCATCACCATGACGACTGGTCAGATGCCCATACTCTTGAACTAGAGCTTTGGGACACAGCTGTGAAACCATGCAACTGCCTGTTTTTTTTTTTTTGTTTTGTTTTTAACACCTTAATGAGCTGGGGATTTTCAACACAGCTTTTAAGAGCACTGCAATGTTTCTCAGCATTGGGGACCAAAATATTCGACTCACAGTTCTGCCACGGCTCAAAAATGACTCATCCTCGGGATCCCCCAGCAGGTCCTCCAGGTCATTTGAGGACAGCAGAATATTCTGCGAGGAAACAGAGGCGAAAATTTCTAAATTTAAAAAACCACAAACAAAGACAGCTCAGAGCTAAACCGTTGAGCAACCAAACACCCAGAGTTGTTAAAGTCATCAGACTGGATCAAAACCACATAAGACAGTGCAGTTTTGAATCCTCTGATGATCTTTTATCATGGTTCATAGTATATAACACATTCTGCTGTCAAGGTATTAACTGCAGGAGTCTGAGTGTCTGGGTCGTGCGCTTCAAAAGACTTTGCTTTGCCGTGCTGTTTACATAAGTCAAAGGAACCATACTACAAGTTAATTTCACTTGTGGAGATGATGTGAAATTTCCTGATCCCGTGTTTTTCTTTTCCATTCATCTGCGCTCACCTCCAGTCTGTCGGTGCGTGGGGAGCGAGGAGGTTTGGGGGCCGTCTCACTGCAGCGGGGTGGGTGGTGGCTGCAGTGTTGCTGGGCGGCTTCTGGGTCGTCCATCAGGAAGGTCAGCTGTCTGAGATGACCCTGCAAAGACAGAGAGATGAGATTCAGGGTGAGCAGTCAACACACTGTCAAGTCCACCACCTTCATGGGAAAAAGAAATGTAAATATCTCTTTATATACAGTTGGAGACTACAGGTAACTACACCTGTGAGTCTGTGCAGATACTGAGGTGAATTTGCATTTGTATACACTACATCAACAGATCTTTTACAAGATTGAAGTAAGCATGATTTTGGTGATTTCAAGGCTGAAAGAAATCTAGACATTTACCTCCCATTGCAATAAAAGACTGTTCTCTACCTGGAGGAGGCGATTCAATTTTTTTAATATCTATGCCAATGCAGTACATGTTGAAATGTTTGTCATGTGCACCTGCACCTGATTAAACTGCTGAAGTGAATTGGGTGCTGTATTTCTTTGGATTCAGTCGTTCAAACGTGGCCCATTAAACTGTCTGTATCCTGTCCTACTCTGGGAGCACCAACCTCCATCAGTGGATGGGCTGAGGCGCAAGAGACCAGGTGTTACAAGGTGTTTTAGACGTCTTGGTTACGTTTAGATAAAGCTGCCATTACTGCTGTGGTACCTCACTTGTAAACCTGTGCATATTGCGATAATAAATGTAAAGGATTTCACTTTTTAAGCGCTTTTGTCAATAAATCTCTCCAGATGATCTTGTGGAACCAACTTCATGATGCGTAATCATGAAATGACATTGAAATTGAATGTTAAGAATCTACAAATAATCCTCCTTTTGAAAAGTTAGCAAACTGCTGGACGTATTTTCTGGGCTGTGCTGTTATCAGCTGCTCCAATAAACTTTACAACAAAGGGAAAGTAAAAGCCACAAATCTCTGCTATATTAAAATCAATTTTAATTTCATGGATCTCCATTAAATCCTCACATTTCAATGATACTCTGAGAGATGTGATGTCAAAAGACTAACCAGGAATTGCTACAGATCAGGCAAACTGCCTACACAGGGCCTTTGGTGAGCCATCACCCCACATATCTTTTTCCAACCTGGTGCCGTGGTTCCTTACCGAAAATCGCTTTTACAGAATTGTTTCTTTTTTTTTTATGAAATGATGCAGGTCTTTTGATTACAAAAGACAGGAAATGCAATTGCAAGAAATCATGCAATTTGATGATTGAAACCATAAATTAGCAAGTAATCCAAAAAGGACAATTGAATCCTCTCGAGATGTCAAAGTGGAATCAGACAGTGGTTCAGATTTGTCTGAACAGGTTAATTCTATCTGATAAACTATATCCTGCAGTCGATATGTTCATCATCTGTTTATATACTATACAGATTTTCACTCATGCGCACATACTGTACATACAGAGAATGACAGGACAAGTTTCAACACTCACACTCGTCTGTTTGAGTGTATGTCTGCTTGCATGTGTGCATGTGCAGTTTGACAATAATTGCTTTGTTTAAAGACAGATAAACATCCCTTTAAGAGTGAAACCACACAGATTTAAAATGAATTATATCTATAATATTATGATGTAAATTTCCCCTTCTTTTGCCAAATTCAAACATGCTGGTACATATCACACAGCTAATATGCACTAATTAGACCCATTAGGAAAAACTGAACTGACACATTTTAACAAGCTGTTTGATCTCACATCCTTAAATCAAATCCAAAGACAGGTGGAGAGCAGGGGATGTATGTAACAAGTTTCAAGGAACTACATCTGAAAAGTGTTTTTATTTGATGCAGATCCTTGGGCACCTCTGTCAGGAAATGCTGTTGCCTAAAAATACACTGTGAATAAATAACATGTGTCTGCTGAACGGACATCTGCTGAACACTTTCATGTGGGAAAAGTTTTCTACTAATTTTACTGGTGACTGATCTTGAGTTATTAAATCAGTTCAATTACGTGTATATACTGCATTTCATTGCATGTTAACAAGATTCAGCATTTAACCAAGCACTGAACAACTTGTTTACTGCAGAGAGACTGCATCAAGTAAACAATCCGTAATTACATCCCTGGCAACTATTAAGAAATTAAATAAAGAGAAAGACATTCTTATGACGTTTAACACCTAATAAGGAACTTCGTGTGGATCACTTAATGAGCATCAAAGGCTTTAAACAAGGTGAAATTGATGGGAAAGGTGAGAAAGAGTTAGAGCATGTTGATAAGACTGATAAGACTCAAACCCACATTACTGAAAACGCAACAGTATGATTCTGAGGCCTTCAAAACAGATGAAACCAATATAAAACCTGCTTAATGTCTATAATACATTTTCATCTTAAATCGTAAGAATTAAGCAATATGTGTCTCTCCGTCAGTCACTCAGCAGTGGAGTGGATGACAGTAAGAGTTATAGATAAAAGCAGAGCACAGTAATGAATGGTTTAAACCTGCCTGAGACAAAAGAAAGTCCAGAGAAAGGACTGTCACCACCTTTGAGTGTGGAAGTGCTCCGTCCTTGGAGCTCAGTAAAAAGCTGTCATCAGGGGAAACAAGTCAATGGAGAATCCAGTCTATCTGGTGCTAAGAACAAATCCAGATGCTGTCTCCTCACCCCCATTGTGTTACAGTCACACTGTCTGCTCTGATCCTCAGGCTACACGACTGCTTGTTGTAACTGAGGCACAAAGCCCATCATGCAAAGCCAGGCGCATTGTGGGTTGCAAAATCAGCCTTTGATGGAAGAATACAATACAGACAATACAGACTTTTCAATTTAATCTGCATTTAACTTTAAAAATTAATGAAGATTTGCTGTCCTCTGTGTCAGAATACACAACTCAGTTAAGTTTCTAGTGTCTACCAATAGATTTTCATAGCACACTGACATGAATGAAAACCCACACGGTTGGTGAAATGGAAGCCTGGAATGGACTTAAAAAAATACATGGAACTCTATGCATTTGAAAATTGTCAGCAAACATGCACATGATCTGTACTTCATAGGGAGTTTACGTGTTCTCCTTTTGGGTTTCCTCTCACAGCCCAAACACATGCAGGTTTGGTTATCAGTAAAGTGAAATGAGTTGTCGTCATACTGAGTGGAGAACAGGGAGGGGGGTTGAGGATACTGAACTCATCATCTGTCCAAACACTCATCAGTGTTTCCTCTGTAATTTTACGTAACACTGATGCTTGGGGGGTAATTAAAGTTGTGCATAGAGCAGGTTATGGGGATTTCTAGGCATACTTAATAAAAACAAACACATGGTTTCTAAGCATTACAGCCCACGTGTCTTTGTGTCTGTGATGAAAAGGGAGTGGGGTAGGACAGGGCCACGGGGCTAGAATATCTACTTGTGTGTTCTTTTCTGTGTGTGTGTGTGTGTGTGTGTGTGTGTATAAGGATGAGAAGACATGCTGTCTTTTTGGACAAAATTGAAATGAACTGGACTTTACACATGTGGCTTATTACCCTGACACTGTTGTTTTAAATAGCACCAGGCTGTTGCATAACCATCCGGTCATAAAATATGTATTTTACACACACATGCTATACAGAATAACATATGAAAATTAGATCATTTAAAATCCCACTAGGGCTATTCAGACACCCTGAAGTTCATTGTTCAGTCAGCTGAGGGTTTGACCTTGGTAGAATAAAACTTAATGAATTCAGCTTCTTGTAAATATTTAGGAAGAAATGTGCTGACTAGCAGAAAAGGTGATAGGGTGTGTGCTTGATGACTGTAGGCGGAGTTGCTTTGTGTAACTTTGTGTTTCATTTAATGATCCCTGGAAAAAAGAAAAGGAAAGTTGCAGAGTTGAACATGAAGATAAAACTGGGTGGAAACCACTTACTTCAAATGGAGTCTCAAAGCCCTCAATGATGCCTCCAGCCATTAGCAGCCCATCTGTGCTGATCCCCATGCCGTGGTACACCCAGTCCACACTTTCCAGCAGAGAGCAGTCCACATATATCGCCAGCCGCTTGGCAGACACACTGACGGCCACATAGTGCCACTTTCCATCAGACAGACCGCTGACTGGGAACCTGACAGAAAGACACATGGGACATTATGTAATCATGTCTTTGGTTTCGTTCGTCTTGAGATCAATGTCTGCAACAATTAATCTATGAGATAAATTCAAATCATGCTTGGGCCCTCTTGACTATTGGAAGAGAATTGGAGGCAGAACAAAAATACTAAATACTGTCAAACATACACCTGACATATTATCAGCTTATAAAGTTGCTAACATGTTAGCCTTCTTACACATAGACCAGACACAGAGCAAAATTATGATCATTCATTGGAGTTGTATTTGTGTCCAATATTCACCTTCTATTTAGTTTTATTTTGTCTTCACCATCTCTTGAAAAAAATATCTGGCTCTTTAGCTGCTAAATGTTCCACTTTCTTTACCAGCTAGTTTCTAACTTGGTGCTGAGTGGAAAGTGGGTTTACCTCAGCTTAAGCTGCTGCTGAAAATTTGTTTCATTAGAAAGCTGTACACAGAAGTATAGAATAAAGAAAAACAATGAGCTAAATGAAGCTAGAAAGTGGGTGATAAGTGATAAAGGCCCCAGTCAATTTTTGAGCAAATGCACTAGTTGAAAACTGTTGTGGATCCTAGACAGAAGCTATGTCCTATGAAAGAGTGGAATTAAAAAAAGATAAGATGGGAAATATCACTTCTAACTTCTTCTCTGAGTAATCATTATATAAGTAAATATAGCTGAAATCACAGCACAGTCTGTCTTTAACTAATGTGTTTGGTGACTTTGTCAGATGGTTATAAAATCACAATTTTAGCGGCAGCTTGGAAATAGCTTGAACATTAACATGTAGTTTTAATGGGCCACGTTTCAGTCTCTGTTCCATACTTGTTCCGTTGTTTGACAACAGAAACAGAAAAAGAAGTAAATGACAACTGCTTTATTTGAAATTCAGTCATATTATAATACTGTATATGTGAGCACAGAGCGTAAGAGAGACTAGGACACAATGACGTCAGTTGTTTAGTACAGGTTCCGCAACAGTTTTCAACTACATCCTCAATTTCTCACACTGACCAGATGCGGTCCAGCCATATACTGTTGACCTAATTTTGTTTAAATGTAACTTAACCCTGAACCCTTTAAACCTCAATCCCACTGTCAAAACCTTTAGAAAGTAAAATCTCTGTCAGAGGCCTAAACCCTAAGAATGATGAAACAAAGCCTTGATATTTGACTTTGAGATGTTGGGCGAGTGTTTTTGTGCTTTTTGTATTTTTAATGTATCCACTAGAAATCATACAGTGTGTGGTATAATAAGGTTTAAGTCCAGTTCATGTGACCAAGTCAACACTCTAGGTTGCCATGACGTCCTGTGATGACGTCATACGGAATGTTGTGATGTAAGAAGGCCAAGAGAACTCCAGAACAGTTAGTCATAAAATCTCTCAGTGAACACACAAGAACCTCCAGTACAACACATCATCCACACGAGAAAGTACAGTACTACAACTCCAGCACCAATTCAATATTTGTGTACAAACGAAATGGAGAGGAGCAACACTTCAAGAGACAAGAAAAGATTTTCAAAGAAGCCTGAGGATGCTGCTCAACAAGAGGCACATCCTCCCAGTAAAACGCTGCAGGCCCTGCGACGAGCCCTTCTCAACGCCCAGAGGCAAAATAAAGAACTGGCTGCCGAAAATGCAGCTCTGAAAGAGCAGGTAGCCAGCAAAGACATCAGCTGGGAGGCAGAGAAAAAGATGCTCCTGGAGAAGACTGTAGAGTCTGAAAGAGCTGCAAGGACAAAGTTGGACGCAGAGCGCAGGAATATGGACAGGCGGATGAGAGAGAAGGAGAAGGAAGTCCACTCCTTGAGGGAACACCTGCGTTTCCAACAAACCCAGACAGAGATGGCCAAGAAACAGTGGATGGCAGAGGTCGCCAGAGTCAAGGAGATGGAGTTCTCCTTTGACCAAAGCATCGTCCAGTTCACTGCAGCATGGGAGAGCCGGCTGACTGCCAGGGAGGAGAAGGCAGTCGCCGAGCTCAAAGCGCTGCAGGAGAGCTGCGACAAGAGGGTGAAAGACATTACCCTGCAACAAGAACAGCACATCAGCAGTGCCAGGGCTGACAACCTGGTACTGATATACAGAAATCTAGAGCACCTGGACAAGATCAAAACCCTTGAGGCCAAGATCAAGCAGAAGGAGATCGAGTGGCAGGAAGACGTCAGGACCCTAGAGGAGAATCTCAGGCGAGAGCAGAAAGTAAAGGAGGATGAGCTGCAGCAGCAGAACAAAGCAGAGGACAGGTGGCTGGCCAAGCAAGAGGACTGGATCAAGAAGGTCAGCTGTATAGAGGAGGAGATCCAGCGCCTCATCCTGCAGAACATTGAGCTTCAGGTACGTCACATCAGCCATCACTTTGATTTGAATTCTAACTTGTTGGATTGTAAATTTCTTCCAGATTGAACCTTTGAAAGAGAAAATACTGCAACATGTGCTGTGTCTGTCTTTTCAGGAGCTCGCCTTAAAGTCCGATAGAGACAAGGCAAAGATTAGAAAGGAGGAAGAAAAGAGGCTGAAGAAGGAGATGAAGGAGAAGAAAGAACAGGAGAAGAAGGAGAAAATGGAAAGAGAGGAGAATGAGAGGACGGAGATAAAAGAGAAGGAAGAGCAGGAGAAGAAGGAGAAGAAGAAGCTGAAGGAGAAGAAAGAGCAGGAAAATAAGGAGAAGAAGGAAAGAGAGAAGAAGGAGAAGAAGGAGATGAAGGAAAAGAAAAAGCAGGAGAAGGAAAGAGAGAAGGAGAAAAAACAGTAGGAGAAGAGAGAGGTAACATCCCTTTCCCTTTAACCCCCCAACACCAACCCTTTCCCTCTCCCTCTCCCTCACCCAACTCCCAACCCTCCTTTACCCCGTTACCCCTCCTTATCCCCTCTCCCATCCTTCCTCGCTCGCTCAACCCCCCACCCCCTATGCCGGTCGAGGCAGATTGCTGCCCACCCTGAGTCCGGTTCTGCTCGAGGTTTCTGCCTCTTAAAATGAAGTTTCGCCTGGTGCTTGCTCTGGGTGGGAATTGTTGCCCCCCCCTCCTTATCCCCTTTACCTCTCTATCCTCTTAACCCCCTTCACCCCTCCTTATCCCCTCTCCCATCCCTAACCTCCCTCAACCCTCATCCACCCCCCACCACCACCACCACCTACACCTTTTCCCTTTCCTCCCACCTTCTTACCCTAAACCCCCCAAACATGTAACCACCCACCCCTCTACAACATAAAAATAATTCAATACAAAAACTAATTCTATGACATCCACCTGTTTCTGTCCGACAGCAGAGCTTTGAGATATTTACCTTATTTAAATTTCTATAAACTGAATTTAATCCTTCATTTTCACCTTGGCACGATATGAAGTGATTGTAGTTTGTAGGGCTGCAGCGATAGTCGCCATGATCGATGACGTCGACTATGAAAATGCGTTGACGTCAATATTTAACGCTGATGAATTGTTTCCCATATATTGATTTATTTGTGGCGGTGAGTGACTATTAACCATAGCCATATATTTATTTTCTAAATCATCTATGGTCACACTTCTTCTCTGCTGCGGTGGGGCTGCAGATACGGTACATGAGTACATCACAGTTTAAATCCCTTCACTATAACTCTTGTTTAACCAGTGGTATTTTGTGATTATTATTTTTTATGGTGCACCGTGAGGTCAGTCACAAACATGTGAAGGATTACTTCATGTCAGTGTTGTCTGTTCGTTAGTAGCCAGAGCTTTTTAATATCTTTGGTCCTTGCAGCTGGTAAATACTCTCATAAAGTCAGAAAGTCGTCTGCTGCTACCTGAGAATTCACACTGAATAAGTGTTTGACAAAATGCCTAACCCAGAATCTGGGCTTATTGATAATGCCAGAGTGTCACATAGATTTTCTGGAGGAAAATTAATCGTATAGATTAATCGACAAATAATAAAATAGTCGATAAATTACTCTTTAGAAAAATCGTCATTAGCGGCAGCCCTAAGAGTCTGTAGGTTTTACTGCAGCTGACACCTTTCATACAGCAGAGAAATAACACCCTCCAGTCATTAACATTCAGCCTGATAAGACTTCCCACTTTTATTCCACTTGATGGTTTGTTGCACAATCCTCAAGTTTTGTTATTTTAACAACAGAAAGACACATTTACACAGAGTAATACACAGATATTTTTTTACGGTACAGATTATCAGGGTTTGTGTGATGAACTGTACAGAATTTCAAGTCAGTCAGATTCATGAAACCATTTAAATTCATCCTGCTGTTGGTTGTACGCGTGCACTTGGTAACTGTTTCTCTGCAATCACACAGTGTGTCAGTGCACGGTGGTTATGGCTTTTCATGTAGAATCAGCCAAACCCACAAGAATATTTTACCGGTATAAAATGTGTCATTATCACCCTACAAATGAAAGGTTCCATATTTTACACTTTGCTTTTTGACATGGTGCATTATGCTGGAAGTGTTCATTAGAATATGGTCAAATGTGGCCATTAAGGAATGAAACAGAAACAATACTCAGATATGCTGTGACAATCAAACAATGATTGAATGGCGTTATAAGGGGAACATGTGCCAAAGTGTGTCAAGAAAACATCCCCCAGACCATTACACCACCAGCCTGGACTGCAAATGGCAGGTTGGGACCTGGGATTCACTACCCTCTGGGGGTGGGGTCAGAAATCCACATTCATCAGCTCATACAACATTTTTCCAATCTTCAGCTGTCCAGTGTCCACTGCAGCCTCAGATTTCTGTTCTTGGTGACAGGAGTGATCTCTGATGTGGTCTGGATGATATAGCACTTGTTTTTTTTCAATGCATGTTTTTTTTTGTTTCTCTTGTCAGACAACAAGTATGAAACAGAGACTGGAACGTGGGCCATTAAAACTACATGTTAACGTTCAAGCCATTTACAAGCTGCTGCAAAGATCATGATGTTATAACCAGGACGGCATCTGACAAAATTACCAAACACATAAGTTAAAGACTGAGTCTGTGCCATGATTTCAGCTATATTTACTTAGAAAATGATTACTCAGAGAAAAAGTTAGAGGCAACAGAACATCTCTCTTATTTTGACTCTCACACAGAGCACAGCCTCTGCCTGGGATCCACAACAGGTTTCAATTAGTGTATTTCCTTAAAAAGTGACTGGGGACTATATTTACCTAAACTTTAACCGTTTGAAATGTTGTTTTGAGTCGCTATAGTTACTGCATTATGTGTTAATACAAACTCAACACTTCCTGTAACTGTTACTATAGGAGGAGGAGGAGGTTTTTAATTAATTAAGAGTCTTTTAATTAATTAAAAGCCTTGTCGCATTTCAATGGACAGAAGTCATTTATTTCTTAACAGGGCTTTTATTGCAGTGCTGCATTAGCGTATTGTCTCATTTCTGGTTGCTGGTGTTTCTGTTTACATGCTATTTAGATCTGCTAGTTCCTTTAGCTTAGCAGTTACCTTGACTTTTCTCTCTCCTTCCCTCTCTCTTACTCTTATTATTATTCCTCTGCCTCCTTCAGTAATAATGATACATGAAATGAAAGTAGTTTATTTGCAGTAATGGAGGTGAGGCTCAGTGAATATGAAACGCTACTCAGCTTCCCTGCAGCTCCAGAGCAGAAACCAGGGAGGCTCAGTAGACTGCCGGTGACAAGAGGTGTAGCTCTAATCCCCTGGTTGACACTCGGTCCACGGTCTAGCCATGTACCAGGCATTTACCCAGTCTTGTTTTTTATTTATTAGATTTGGCACAGCTCCCTAAGCTGCCACGTAATTCTCTATATAACTTTTATCAAATATGCAGGAAGTCTCTCCAGACCTGTAGGTGGACATGTAAATTAATTGAAGTTGAATATGTAAATATTAATAAGAGAAAAGAGAAAAAGATTTAACGTCTAAGAAAACGACGACAATCCTCTACAAGTCAAGCTGAACTCTTGACCCAACCAAACCTTGTACATGGAAGCCGCCAATCGACATGCTTGATGGACAAGCAGCTTTTTAAAAAAAAAAAAAAAAAAAAGTTTAAATAAAAATCAACCAAGGGCCAACAATACATGATAGGTTCAGTATCAATGTGTGTATATCTGTTTGCCCAGTTCTGTCTGCTGTCTTATAGTGATGTATTGCTTCGAGCTCTGTGGTTCTTGAATAAGAGAAAGCTGCCAAGAGATGCCTAATAAATCATTCCACCAAAGAGACAGCCAAACGCAATGCTCAGTCAAACAAATACACACATACTGCAAACAAATACACTTCCACAGAACCTTCCTAGATCTTACAGACACATTTGAATATTCCTGTGCCAAGAAGCAGGAATGGGCCCGAGTCATCCTAAATTACCTGATATGGATCTATCAATCACAATCTGACATCTGGATTTTTTGGATAAAGGGTAATGCATAAAAGGTAACATAAATAAAAGGTTCTTAAAACTGCCGAAGAGGTTTTCGCAACATGCAATACATACAGAAGTGTCACTCATTTTGTATTCATTTAGGGCTGGAAAGTCAAAGTAAAAACAAAATAAAGAAGTGGGCTCACTCATAGTGTCGTTGCTGTGTTCCTATGAAGATGACAGCGTGAGCACTGATCCGTATTTGCAGCATAATGTGGCTGTCTGGGCTGAGCATGGTGAAGACACTGCGTTCTTCTCTCTGAGGACTCCGCAGCTGCACCAGTAAACTGAACTCATCTGCAAACCTAAACACAAACACAGACACACACCTTTCAGCTATTTAATTGCTACTCAAAGCATAAAGAATGCCAAATTGGCCTTGTTAAATAAGTTGTACCTGTGGGCAGAACTGTACAGTAAGCACCAACATGTTGCTAATTAAGATGTCACGCACTGAAAATGTACAGCAGACTGACTGGAGGATACTTTTTAAAAAACAACTGGTGAGCAAAAAGGGGAACCATCATCTTTAACCTTTAAATACAATAGTACTAGTACTAAGCACTAGTAATGAAGAGTTGAGAAGAAACTGTACCCATCAGTGAAGAGCTGTCGTAGGGGAAGAGCCAATGTGGAGTACTGTCCCACCTGCAGAACTGGACACTTGCTGTCATCCACGGTTATGGAGGCGTTGCTGCTGATTGACACCTGAAGAGAAAGCTCCTGCAGAACGTTCACCTCATCTGTAGAGAGACAGTTAAAGAGAAATATGCATCAATAAACACACTAAGCCCCATACTCCAATCTACTTCATGTTGCAATAAAGTAAGTGAGTTAGTTGTGGGCTACAACTTGAGAACTGTTGTTTTAAACACTAATTGTTCAAATGTCAACAAACTGACACAAATACAAGTATGCTGAATTAACCATTAGCTATTCCTGTATGACTTTGATACAAGACTTGAGAATGTAATGATTCTAAGTCAGGTTTTGTGGATAGTTAATGATATCAATGAAGAATAAGTCACAGTGAATCCAAAAATTGTGTACCATTATCTGTTTTTTCAGTTATGACCACAAGAGGGTCCAAATTTTCCTGTAAATTGTGGCTATCACAATTTTTCAGTCTCTAAATTGCCCCCAAGAGCTGTAGATCGCAGCCACTTCTGCAGCTTCAGCTGCTGACTATGTTGATGAGTAGGCCAAATCATTGGGCCAAAACTACAATAACTGAGTCCCTTTCACCTCACACAGTATCTTCCCCTCAATTCTTTCTCTCTGTACTCCCCGTTTAACTTCCCCAGAGACCTACACTACGCCCCAGTGAAAGGATCTTGCTAAAGCATACATTGATATTTTAGACAATAGTCTTTCAACTATTTGGCAACAGTTTGTGTTTTGTGATTGTTTGTGTTGTTCAACATGACATGATGTCTCCCGTACATGGACTGTGAGTCAGGCTCATATCACCCAACATCAATGGTCAACCTCACTAATGCTCTTGTGTCTGAGTGGGAGAAAATCTCTGCAGCCAGGTTCCAAAACCTTGTGGAAAACCTTAACAGAAGACTGGAGGCTCTTACAGCATTATAGCATATAGCTATTAGGAATGACATGTTCAACAATTAAGGGTCTAATGTTCAGGTGTCCACATACTTTTGGTTATGGAGTATATGTTCTGCTCTGTTTTCAAGATTAGGGGACCCAGGCGGTTGCCATCTGCAGTGACCAAACCAAATCATTCATCTGTTGGCACTTAGGAAAAACCCTAACGTTCTGCGAACAGACCACTCACGGATGGCATTACAAAAAAGCGGAAAACCACTTACAGGGCCTCTGCCTTTCAAACCTGCCGACGGCTGCTACAAATTCCATCCTATTTTAAGCTTTATTTTGTTTTTTTCCCACTTGTTTTGGTGCCCTACAGTGAAGATCATTGTTTTACCCCTCACCCACTGACTTGTTTCCCATCATTAGATGTAAGTTTTCAGAGTCCTTTATTTTTACCCCATGTAAGCAGGTAAAGAGCCATTTGTCATGTCCTGCCCACAGATGTGTGTTGTTGATTGCCCTTCCTGTGCTTGGACAACTCCTCCTGAGGATTATGAATACATCTCTTCATCATATTTGGAGAAGGTGAGTCAGAACTCACACACTTGTATTGTTGTATCTTGATCACACTCTAACCTGGAAAAGCACTGAGATCATTCCCAACTTAAATCTGATTATGTAAGAGGTGGTGCTGAGACTAATTGTGCTAACAGAGAGGGTGCATTTGCATGACATTCAAGAAAAAAAAATCCATTTAACTAAAGAACATTCATGTTACAGTGTTCTACATGATCATATAATAACAGCATCCACACAAAAATCTCTGGAACATGTTTGAGACTGCCTCAGCGTTTTTTCCTAAGATATAGGGGTACTCAAGCAGATTAAACCCTACTCCTCTCAAGCACTTTTATAAATGAATCTGTGTATGTCAGCCCTTCAGAGACTCATATTCTCTTTACACTCGCCCTGACAGCAGTGCCATACAAATCACAGGCCTACAGAGCACTGTGTGGTCACACTATGCTGCCCAAAGGAATGGCACTTGAGGGACATATCTGGTGTTGCACTAAAAATTCCAGCATACCAGCCTTCCAGGAATCTTCCAAGATATATGGACGAGAACCACTTACAGAGAAAAAAAAGGATTTGAATAATCGTTTAAACTGCATTTTTAACCTTTAGCTAACAGCTGTGAGGGACAGGAGGTCAAAGAGTTTGCTAATCAGGTATACAAGACATCAGTTTTTAGATTTTAAAAAGGAACAGAAAGGATAAAAGACAGTAAATGACATTTTTTTTCATTCATCTCAAGGCACGTGGAACCCATCTGATGACCAGAACATCTGCTCAGCCCAGTTTCAGACTTTAATCTCACAATTTGCTCCTAATGTTTTCTTAGCAGATACATACATCATGAGGTCAACGAATTCTACATTGAAGGGGTGGATTTGATTTTAAAGGCAAAATATGCAAACAGATGCTAGTGTTAAAGGGGCACGCTATGAATGATACATGAATGATAACACTGTATATCTGATTTTGTTATGCAGTAGTTCAAAGAACAAATGATTTAAGCCCATCATGAAGGGATTTTGTGATTTCTAATTTTTTCCACAAGTGTAAAAGATAAATGAAATAACCTTTCAGAGTAAGAATTTACAATTTTACAATTTCTCAGTTGAAGTTAGATGGGATGAGAACATGCTCTACTAGATTTTAAATGGGGCACAGATAATAAGGAGAACAGTGACTTCCCCACAGCTGCATCAAACAGTAATGTGAGTCATCTATTATTTAAAAAGAGACGCTGATCAAAAACTATCATTTGTGCTTTTTCCTCTAATGGATAAGTAACATTGGTTTTTCCATTTAAGGATCTGTTGCATGAAAGAAACATCTTTAAGATGACTGTGGACACGTCATGTTTGCTTTGTCCCGGAGGCTCTCATACGTCAATTCGTGGTGGACTGAAAGTAAATGATGGGGTGTAAGAGAGTCAACAGATGTGACTAACATTAATGTTAAAAAACAGGGGAAAATGTCCATCACAGGTTCCTGGAGTCCAGGGGGCTGTCTTTTAATTGCTCGTTTTGTTCGACCAAGAGTGAAATAAAACAATAAGTCCTCTTAATGGATTGTCGAAAGAATTAGTTGAAAAAATTTTGATTGATTGTTTCAGCACTAAATGACGTGATAACACACAAGACAATTCAGAGAAATAATCAGTTTCAGTGGGGAAACAATGACCTCAAAGGTGGAAACATCCATTTTTAACTCAGAACAGTCAAACAGGCTCAAAATATTCTGGAAATGATTGTAAGTTAGCCCACAAATTGAGACCAAGACTATAATATTAAATATTACATTGATATTCTGCCACAGTTACTTGATCAATCTCCAGGCATCAGATGTCCATTCTGTATAGTTTATTAGAAAAAACTAATTTATCAGTTGTTGTTTCGACCCACAATTAGACAAGCTTTTAACAATTTACAAATTGTACTGAACCATAATAACAACATTAACATCATTCACACAATCGACAAACTCCTGTCATTCTGTGTGGGATTTTTCTGATACTGCAACATCTAAATGAGCAGTAATTTGGAGCTGGAAAATCTTCTCACACATTACTGATCTAATGCTCTCATGGTCTTTATTAGGCCCCACTTGAGCAGGAGTTTTCATGAAAGAACATTTCATGTGCCAACGATGTGCCCTCAAGGAAAACCTCGGAACATACTCATGTGCTTTTCTCCCAACACTATAATCAAAAGATCAAGCCATTAAGAGGGGGAGAGGGAGAGGGAACGGGGGGGGGCTGCCAGTCATGCCTGTTCTGTTTCCTGCAAAAGTAAAACAGATGTTTGAGGCCTGCATCAGGAGAAATGTGTGAACAGTAAGGACTTTCAGGGTTAGCTCAGTCACTGGGTTATTTTGCAGTTTGTCTTATTTACCCACAGTCAGACTAACTCACAGTTTTGTGTTTATGTTGAGTCTATAAAAAAGTTTTATTTATATCTTTCTTTATAAATATAAGTGACCAGGCTGCCTTATAATAGTAAGTGAACTAAACTAGTGTTAAATTGTTTGTTCAGATTGCTCATCAGTTGTTTTTAAGAAAAATCCCCCGAATTAATTGAACTGAACTTGAAAAAACATGCACATGTGATTTTTGATTGTGCCTAACAGAGTTTGAGCCAAAACCAAGCTCAGATCAGGTGGGCCCAGTAAAATATGCCTCCTCCAACTATGGCAGTATAATACTTCACACTTGTTAGTCAAAACTTTATCCACTTCATTTTTTTGATGAAAGTTAAATGTTTTACAGAGATGCCCCGGCCTACAAATCATATTCTAGACACAAAAACAAAAATCATCATTTTTAGAGTTTTTTCAGTAAAAATTAAATGCAGAAATGATCATTCCAAGTGAAATCATAACTCATATCACATATCTCCCAAAATAATCACAATATAATTTTTTTTGCATATCATTCAGCCCTAGTTCCCAGTCATGGTACCCCCAGCAGAAGCAGTTGGTAACACCACGTGTCACAGAGCTACAAAGAATGCCCCTGAAGTTTGTTGGGTTGTCTAAAAGCACTCTTAATAACATGAGACTTCTAACCCTGTCTTCAGGTGTGGCCCTTCAGAATGACCATAGACACTGTTGCCTTCGTTTTGAGCCTATGTCTGCCTTTAGCAGTGACAAGGACGGCAGTGGAGAGGGAAGTAAACAAGTTGGGTTTGATCCCAGGACCGTGTTGCTGTAAATCAGCATCGGTAGCTACTGATTTACAGTTACAGTTTACAGTTATTGTAAAGCATCTTGTCTGTTTTGTTAGTATACCATGTTCTGATCCTTTCCATAAATCTCTTCAGTCGCCTTCTGACAAGAAGTGCTAATCTGTGTAATAAATGAAGGCCTTCATTATCATCCACCATTTAAGAATAAAAAAGTCTCTAGAGAGAAACACAGACGAATAGTAATAAAGCCTTTATTAAACCACTTCAATAGCTACTCCAACTACTATGTGCCAGAACAACTTTGATTTACTTGAGAGTTTAATACTTGAATGCTGACAATAGTTATCGAACAATAACTCAAACTCAGTTTCAGATAACAATGATTAAACAACTCTCTTTTTTTCCTGTCTTTAGATTAAACACAATGCAGAGTTAACAATGTGGGAGATCTCTTTGGCAGGACGATCATATGTAACTCATCTGTGATCCTTTTGAAAATGGTTTTGTGTACATGAGACACACATATGGTTCTCATGCATCCTGAACTATGATGTTGCATAAATCACATCATTCACCATGATTTCTCCACATGTCAGAGTCAGTGACCACGTGTTGATGGTTCTGCTAAAAGCAGGACTGCTTGATTAAAAGACATCAGCAAGGTTCCATTTTGGTTTCACACGTTTACCATGAACGAAGCGCTATACTAAGGACAAGAGTTGTCTAATTTTGTTCTTCTTCAGCTGCATCAAGTCCTAACCTTTACTCACTTCCTGCCTTTAGGTCAGTGTTTTGCTGATAACTAAAGACGAGGAGGTTAATGTTTGCAGCCTCCACAGATTGAGCGACTTGCTGGAACATGCTTCTCTGTCTGACTGTGAGCAAACACACACAGGTGTGTGTTCTTTTCTACCTGTATGGATTTTGGCTATAATGTTAACACATCTGTTTTGAATCTAATGTCCAACAGGAAGTAGAGATGTAATGTTTTGTCAAATAATTGATTAGATGATCATCAGAAACTCAATGGGTGACTATTTTCATCACTGATTGAACAAAATAACAAAAACATCACAAACAGTACCAAGATCCAGTTTCACTGATATGAGGATTCACTGCTTTTCTTTGTCTTTTTTGATGTTAAACTAAATTACTTTGGGTTTTGGACTCTTGGTCAGGAAAAAACAGTACTGTAATCTGCATTTTCTTTTTTTTTTTCTTTTTTTTGTTTTTGTTTTACTATTTTACGATATTTTATAGAAATTAATTGACTAATCTAGAAAATAATAACAGGATCAATGATGAACATAGTCATTATTTCCAGCCCTAATAGAGAGTTAAATTAACTTATCACCTATCTCTTATCACCTAGCTCCTATAGCTCCTTCCAGGCTCCCATAACACCATTACACAGTGTAGACAACATCAAGTAAGCTGAAAAAATGCCCAGTAATCATCTCCTTTTCAGTAACACATCTAGGCATTTCTACTGCAAACCTCTGTGATCGTCCTTCTCAATCTCACTGGGAATAAAACAATGTGAAATGAATACTTTGGCTGTTTTTGATTCTTTCCCTCTGAGCAGCAAAACAAGGGAAACATTCCCACCATTTCTCAATGTCACAAAGTGAATGAAGGAACATAATTACATTGGGATGAATGATGACATTACACAACCTGATCATGTAGCCACAACACATCCAGCCAGTGTTAATGTGATGCTATCAGTGCATGAGATCTGAGGCTAAACTCTATATGGGTTCCTTTGCAGTGGGACAGCCATACAACTGGAAGTATCATTCAGTAAATCCAGATTAAAATGCTCTCATCCACATGTACTGTGGGGATGTGAACAACTGTTCAGACAGGTGTGCCATCTAAACAGCTGTACAGTGAAATCTCATATATACACATATGGCAGACTAATGCAGAAAAGGCTGATATCCACAAACCAAAAACAAACAAGTGTGTAATCTGGCTGTGGTGCTGCATATCTGTTTGTTTTGGGATGAGGTCAACTGTGGAAGGCTCTTACTCACACACTGTACAATGCATAGCTGCTGGCTACACACAGTATCCATCCAGTCATTCCTCAGTAACCACAGCATGTAAATCATACATAGACTGTACCCACCTCATTAGCCTCAAGAACAGAACACTGTCTCCCAATGCTGTCATCCATTCTTTGATAAAAATATCTGACAGCACTGAGAAATTATTTGTGGAAACTATAAACAGATGGAGTGCATTTTACATAAGTGGAAAAAAATAAAACCTTTGAGCATGTGCTGCAGTGAAAAACCTCAAACATTTAAATATTCTCATTCCAGAGGGATAACGCTTCAGTGTGAACATGAGCACCAGCACTCAGAACAGGGTTTTCTTTGGAAGTGACTTTAATGTTGTGGAGCAGAGTGAGGTCAAAACGAGAAGCCAGACACTCTACTACAGTCCACGTCCATAAATCCCAGGCGTCAGGCCCTGGACACACCTCTCCTGATTGCACTAATTTCTCTTGGCTCAGACATCAGTGGAGCAGGTAAGGAGCATAAAGACTGTATGTCAGACTGTTACAGAAGGTATGGTGGGCTGTGGTCCACCATGAGCCAACAATAAAGAATAGCATGAGGCCAAAATAAAGCCAGTCCACACTTCCTCTAATTTTCTAACTCTCTGGAGCGGCAGCAATTATGGGGCTTGGCTGATGCCCAGCTCTGACTCAGTCCACTATAGTCATTTTGAAAGGAGAGAGGACTCGCCTGCAGGAGCTGCCAGGCTCTGCCTTATAGAAAGGTGTTTTAACAAAGACATAACTGACCAATCAGTACCAGAATCACTGACCAAGAGCGTATTTTCTGGAGTCTGCAAAAACACATAATCTCTGCAGCACTCTATAGACAGTATACAGTGGTTGTAGTATATTGTATTTAATGAGAATGTACCCATCTGTTCATTTAGATGACTTTGCTCTGGAAAAAATATTAACAGAACTACAACTAGTAGGGGTAGCGTCAATCTACTAGCCCTGCAGCTATTTGAAAATATGACACCACTAAAGACCCCGCTGTTTCACATCCTCTTATACATTCAGACCACATGAATGCTACAGCTTTATAGCATAAACCTAAATCTTCTGTTTGGGATTTTCCACACACTGCTCCTCTAGTGGGATCACTGGTAGTTATGGTTGTGAGGCATCTGTCAGTGAAGGTCAGACCTGGCAGGGACCACTGAAGGTCACTGGGACAGGACACAAACAGTGAATGTTCTCCCACCTCAGACCAGAGGTTCAAACTACGGCACATTGACTTTGTGAGCTGATCAGTGGGGCCCGTTTCCTCCTCAAACACAGACAGGCACGTTTCTACTGTTTATACTTTACTCTACTCAGTGTGCACTGTGACAAATCCCTAGGGAGACTGAGAGAACAGAGCTCCAAGTAAACCATGCCAAATATTTTAGAGCAGGCCGAGCAAAGTGATTCTTGCAAACTGACGACTGCTTCCTATCATAGTTGTTGAAAAGAGAGACTGAATTTTAACATTACAACTTATATGAACCAACGATTGTCGAAGATGAAGATGTTTCTTTGGTTTAAAAAGATATGAGTTACAGGTGTGTGAGCTGACTGCCTTTAATGACTGCACACATCGAATATACAAGCCCCTCTCTTCCACTGCCCTCCAAGAATTAAAAATAATCACACTTGGCTGTGCTCAGTGTGATGGTCCAGAGAGCTAGCAAACTCCCCTGGCTAAGCTACCAGTTGTAATGTTTCGGTGATTCCTTCAACATAAAGTAACACTGTGAAAAGTGCTTTAAGGCTCATACTAATGTGAGTTGCTGTGGTTATGGCACCAATGTTGGGGGATACGTTTCGCTTTTCAACGTCATCAAAACAAAAGTAATGAACTTAAAGTGAAATGTGTAAAAATTCCCTGGGCTGGTAAAATTGGCATGAAGGTATTTGTGCATCCTGGGGGACATCTGTCCCACCTGCGCCGGTGTTTTAGTTAGTGCAACCTGCATGCTAACAAAGTACAACGTTGAAGCCCCCCCCCTCCTATTCAGAACCCATAACAACTTTATATGGAGACAATATGCCAGGGCTGTGTGTCTTGGTCATGTATTGTTCTTCAAAGATGACAATTAATAATTGCGCAAAGTCATTTTGAAGTGGTATTCCTTTGTCCCTGGAGAGCCAGTGGTTAGTGGTTAGTGGTTAGTGGTGGCTGGTTACTGGGGCGATAACCACAGGGACATGATAAGACATCCTCCCGCCAATCTAAATCAAACCCTCCCGGCCCATCACTGCCCTCCTGGTCTGGCTGACCTCCAGCAGCCGTAATCAGGCGAATCAGAGCTGGCTGCCATGCCGTCCTGTGGTGGGATCACATTACTCTAATAAGCTGAGACGGACCAACAGATAGCTCAATTACTGTGCTGGTACAATTACTGGCCTCTGCTCTGTTACGGCAGGCAGCCCAAATAGGCAGAAGATTAAAGACTTCCACCTGCTCTGGTGGAAAACGACGGCAGAATCACCGGGCCAGATAAGTAGGAAATGAGAGATGGAAAGTTGGAGTGAACACAGGAAACATAAGAAACCCTCCTCCTAAACATCTCAATCAGTCAGTCATCAACAAAGCTTTGAGTGATGAGCACACCTACGGCCACACTAAGCTTTAACTCAACAGCAGATTGTGAAATGCTCATAGATGCAGCACCCTAATGGAAATACCTTCTGTCAGATGCTGGGATATTATTTCAAGAGGTGTCCCTTACAGAGGATATAGTGAGCTTAAGTCAAATCTGTGTTTTGTGTGAAGACAGGCTTGTTAACTGGGCTTACAGCCCAATGGAGGACACAGAGGGAGTTAAGTGGACTGAATGGCTATAACAGCTATGCTGTTAGCCCGAATGCTTTAAGGCCGAGGAACTGACGCAGAACACAGTAAATTCGGGCCCTTGTCTTGAAAACCTAGAACATTTCCTCGTCTGGAAAAGCATGAATTACGTGTACTCAGGAGAGGAGAATTACAGTGCCACCAGGGGTAGGTTTAGGAGAAATGACGTTAGAAAGGAACAGTCAGAGAAACCAGAGAGATCTGGACACAGATTGAAACCAGAGTTGTAGCAGTAGCAAGTAAAAGACATTGTACATGTACACTATATTAACTCCTTCATAATCTCACCTTCTGGAAACAGTAAATTTTTTATCTGGTCTGCTTTTAGTCCAGCTGATCACATTGGCACAAGCTTATTCCTACACTATATACTAAATAAATGTTAAAGAACTTGTGACCTCTTGGAATGGACACGTAAGTCTTTAGGACTGGCTCTCTTCCTCCATGCATTCAGGGTGGTTATCCAAAGCGACTAATCACTCCTGGAGGGTTGAGAGACATAAAAACTTCCTGTGCTGTTTTTCTCTTGCTTAACTGCAGTTGTAATCCCTTCACAAAAGAGCCTCAAGAACACGGGAGCCAGTCATCAGCAAAGTAAATTAAACACTATGGTGGCATAAGTTAGGGGAGAGGGAGAATCCCTGTGTGGTGCTTAATGCTTAAAGTTGCATTACATCTGTAAGTTCCTGTGGTAAATATGTAAAAACTCCAGAGACATGTAACAGTAAGAGATTTAACTGTGCTTCCTGATATACAGATATACTGAGTTTTTTTTTTTTTAGTTTTTTTTTACTGTCGGTATTTTGGTCAATTGGCGCTATTAAAAGTTTGCAAGGTATCCATGGATGTAGTGACAACTACCACCAATTACTTTGATAGTGAAGAAAACAATAACAAACTCTGGAGTTATAATGAGCTTCTTTATTCTTTGATTTTCCAAGTGGATTCATGAGCATTTAATCACAAGAGACATGCAATGTTAACACATTGCATTTGGCTCAAAGCACCACTGGGCCTAAGTACAGCCTCACAAAGCCACCAGCCATTTAATTTGTGGTTTAGAACAAAAACATATAAAATTCCACTGACCTACATTATATTGGGTTGGAGACAACACCTCAACATGGCTAGACACTAGTGAGGATGGGCTGTGCTCTGGCTGAACTCAATGAATCAAACTTTGCTACCCTTATTTAGTATTGACTATCAGGTCATTAAGTGCACTTGTTTCATGTAAAACAACACTAAAACACAAGGAGACAAAACTTAGATTTTGCAGATTAAATCATAAATATCTTATTAAAGGATTTTTTTTTTTTTTTTTAAAGGAACACATGAAATCCATCATAAACAAATTGGAAAGAATCAAACTGAGAATAATAAACTTGGTTTTCTTCACAAGATTACACTGCGCCCCCCCGAACATTTTCTCATTTCCCTTCTGGGATGAATAATATTTAACTTTGACCCATGGGTGCAAGTAATCCAAATATTTTTTGTTAACATCTGAATGCCATTTCAGTTTTAGCAAGTCCATGCTTATGGACTCGCTAAAGCTTTCAACACACAACAGATTCCCTAAGACAATGCCATAGTTTCCTTCCTTCAGGGAGAGGAAGCACAGAAGAGCACCAGTCAACACTTGCCCTGGTGTACTTCGAAACCTGCCTGTTTAGAAATTCATCAGAGGACACTAAAGGAAGTGGATTGAGGGATGAACATGCCCTCGGGTCAAATTCCCTGTTGTTTTTTGCAGGAGTGAATAGCACTAATTATATGGTTTTAGCCATGTAGAGCATGGAAGTTTTTCTGCACATCAAAACAATGCAGACTACAGAAGTCACACAGCAGAACAATGTCAAATATTAATCTCTCTTTAGCAGAAGAGTGAGATAGATGTATCACATTCCTCATACTTTACTGACAGCAACAGGCAGCATCTATTTAAGCCAAGTTCAATTTATAATTAGCTAATCTATTCCCTTTCTCTTATGTACTGACAGGCACTGAACTTGAGACATTCAACTTTCAAATGAGATAGCTCAGCATAGCGTAACATTAGCTTCTCATGTTCAGTGAATGACATAAGGGCAGAGGGCAGGAGACAGAGTGGTGAGTCAGTCTGACTGTGGGGAATCCAGGCCATCCATCAAAGGTTTGTTCCATTGTTTGACACACTCCCCCCTAAGCATGGAGACCCTCAGGTCACTTTGGTTAAGGTCAATGTTAGTGTGAGTAGACAGACAACCAAAGTGAATTCTTGATTCAACCTAAAAACCTCAAATGGCAGGATAGGTTGATATACAGCAGCAAGATAACTATTCTTGCTCCTATCCCCTGAAACAATGTTTATAGTGTAAAATTTACAGTCAACTATTTGCAGTATGTGTTTTGCATGTACTACAAGTCAGGTCTTGTGGCATTTGCATGTCTTTACATGCAACCAATAAAGTAACATATGTACGCAGTAAAAACTGATTTGATAATGTGTCGGTCAAAAGCTGTTCAGATATCAAAGCTAAAACCAGGTTAAACTGGTGGAAAAGTAAAAGGGTTCTGGACATCCAAGCAAGTAACATATAGTTTGTTGGTTAAAGAATATTTGAATTATTCTGTTTCGATGAAGGCAGACCCTTGCTTTGAGTTTAAATATAATAATGTATAATATATAGTCACTTGGCATGTACTATGGCAAACCAAAACACTATTGAAATGAATTGCTGTCTATTTCATTAAAATGAAAATAGACAGCAATATTCTATTGCTGTCTATTTCATTTTAATATAAACAATAAAAAATTCTTGCTCTAACTATCGAATTATGGTTAAAATGCCCCAAAATATTGAGAGAAATACAGTTGAAACAGCAGTTACTCTAAAGTAACTCTAAAGTAGCTGACTGTTTAAACCACAGTGCTAGGTGTGGGGCATGAAATTGTGCACCAAATTAATAGTAAGTCATCCAATAGTTGTTGAGACAGTTCATTCAAAACCATAAATGTTAACGTCATGGTGTTTCGAGAGGAGAAAATCAGGGGATCACTATGTATCTGTACCAGACATCATGGTGATCCATCCAATAGTTGTTGAAATATTTCACCAAAGTGGTGAAACAACAAACCAGCCGACCATGCAATTATTAGATTGCAATGTTTTCTTCCAGGTTCTCAAAAATGAAAATGTGCTGCTTTTCTATTCTGTATCTTGATGGAAAAAATTGTACTAAAACGATTGTTTACTAATAATAATCCAATAACAACTGCATTTTTTTTCAATAGACTAGATAACTGAGCAGCCAATCAAAAGAAGACTAGATGTATCAGTAATGAAGAGTTGCAGCTGTAGATAAATGTTTTATATTAACAGTGTATGACAACTGAAATTATTAGACCTTTTAAAAAATCACGGTAAACTGTCTCTGTAGATTTTGAGATTTCAACAAAAGCAAATCAGCTGCATGTTTTCACAGATGTAAGCCTGACAGTTTGCTCAGTTTAAGAGATGTTTCATTTCTCACTGAACGGACACACAATCACAACGCACACTCAGCTCCTGGGACAGGATACTTCCCTGGACCCCATCTAAGGAGGCAGCAAAACAGATGAAAGGGGTGAAAGGGCCTTAACAGACAAACTCCAAGTACATCTGGAGAAGTAGACTTTGCAGACAACCGGTCCCCAAAGCTGGACTCTGACCAGGCGCATAAACAGCACCTGTGGTAATCCACTGGCCTGTGTCCCACAAGCAACATGAGAAGTTCTTTAACCATGTCAAGCCAGGCATTTAATGAGATTTATTCAAAGACTTTAGATTCAGAGCCACAGAAATGCAGGGCTATGAGGCAGTTATTTGTGATTACATGCTCATTAACACTATCAACATTATTACGTCTTTCTTGCCATGTCCTGACCGGCTTTTTGCAATACCAAGAACCACATAGCCAGATGAGGAATGTGACGGCTGAACATGCAAACAGATGGGGGAAGAGAGCCTTTGTGCTGCTACATGTGTCTTACATACCAGTTAGAAAAATAAAGCTGCAGAGGGTGGGGAGGGCAGAACTGCCCGTAAATTAGTATTTTACATGAGATGAGGAAAGCAGAGAAGGGGCTTTTGGACATTCGAGGGAGTTGGTGAGTCAGGTAACAATCCTGTTGGAACACTGAAGGAGAAACACATTTCAACTGGACTGGAAACGCGAGGAGTAAAACAGGGTGTGTTCTGGACAGTGGACAAACCACCAGATCCCAGCACCCACTGAGAAACGATCAGGGGATGGGGAAAAATATCTTTTCCAACTAAAAGAGGCCACTCTATTTCCACAGAAAACATTAATAAACAGCGTCAAATGCTCTCTCAACAGACTGAAATTAAATTTTAATTTACAGCTCCCTTAAGTTTGTTGATATTTTCATGAACATTGTTATCTATGAAACATATAACCATGGGCCACAGCAGAAAAACAGATTAGAGTTTCCAAATTACATAACTGATACTATATCTACTCCATGTGTCATGTTACATGTCTGTGTAAGCAGCCCTTCTTTTCAAGCTGGAACATGAATGTGTTTCCAGACTGACAAATTAAATAGGATCCAGGCCTATCAGTGTATGGGAACGGCTCCATAGTCCTAGCAGAGCAGCACTCAGAGTGCAGCTGCTGTCACCTCTGTACAAACAGTACATGTCTACAGTGCTGTGTCTGTCTTCATGTGGCAAACACTTCAGATTTAAGTTAAACACTGTGTGTAATAGACCTGGTCTCCGTCAAACACTCATAATACTGTTTGTCAGATGAAAACCCTGCATCACCAACAAGTCAGCCTTTTGTAAAATATGAGTTAACAACCTTGTTAATGGTTATACACACATATATATAGGGTTTCGAAGTTTGATTCAAAGGGTTTCGTTCAGCCCAAAGGTTGTAGGAACTTCTCACAATGAGCGACGCCTACCAGCCACGTAGCGATGTAGCTCTGAGAATGGCGATGTTTCACTTTGGTCCAGATTGAAATATCTCAACAACTACTACCTAGTTAGTAGCTGCACCACATGCAGCCCATAATTATGTCAGTTACACATCTAGGCCTATATTTTACTATTCACTTGATGAGCAAAAAACCCTCCACTTGGGGGCAGTATGTAATATGTGTAACACCAGGAACACACTGCCTGCGTTGCATGTGCAAGGCGGCTGCGTTGTGTGTGTTCACACTGGCTGCGTCTCTTCTGCATCGCTGCTACAGCCAGCTCAATCTCTACATAGAGTCTGCAGCTTACTTGAATGTTGGATAACTTTTCATTACAAATTAATTTCTGATTTATTTTTGACAGAAAATGTCACTTAAATGCCACTGTGGCCACATGCAGCTGCCAAAATGGTGTCATATTCAGCCTAGACATTGAAACTATGGTGAAAGGTGTCAGTTTTATGTGATGTTGCTGGTATGATGTCAATATGACATCAACAGGTCTTTTCCCTTTCTGTCACACATGAAAAAGAGGCCAGACTATGAATCTCTAGATCATGCAATGCAAAGCGTGAGACTTGGGTTACACGCAGGCAGTGTGTCCACTCTAACCTGTTAACATGGGCACCGAAATGAAAACCAAGCTATTCCGCAGCTGCTACGCACATGCCACGCAGCCAATGTGCTCCCGGCCTAAGGCTTCAGCTGTGGCAAGAGGTCAGCAGGTTAAACTTCCATTTGATGGTCATGAGAAATTATGGATCATTTTGTTACAAAACAAAAGCAGCCAGAGATAGAAAGGCCAACTCCAACAACCGGTAGAATTATTAGAATTAGTTAGAATTAGAATTATTATTAGAAAGGATAAAAGAGAAGAGGAAGACGGACGAACTAACCCAATGACTATGAGGGTAAACAGGTCAACAAAAAGAGAAAGGATCACGCCACAGAAAATGAACACAAACAGGTTCAGGGCTCAATCTTAAAGACAGGCAGCAGACCACTACCCTGTCTTGTTAAGGTCATCATTATCGTGTAGGCCACAGTGGATGTGGAAAGAAAACACCACTATTACATTGACAAAGTCATTAAACTGCTTGTAAAAAACTCTTGTAAAAACCTTTACAAGACTTGCTCAGCTCTGGCCACTGGCCCTGTGCTGTATGAATCCTGACCCCGAGAGTCAAGCTCAGTACAGGTGGTTATTCGTCAGGTCTCCAGGTCAACTATAGACTGGCATCATGCAACGTATTTACCATGCAAGTGTGTAACTGTGGCAAAAAAAAACATCACAGAGCCATTACAGTGGTTTTTAACAGGACTGTCTGGCACAGGGAGAAGGATTTGTCTTGGTGACAAATGAAAGGAAAAAAATCAATAAATGAGTGAAGAAACAACAAATGCAGGTGATTCCCCACAGGGCAAAAGAGTTCTATGAATGGTTCGATGATGTGAATCACATGCTATGGCCTTCACAGTCACTCGATCGTAGCCCAGCTGAACACCTATAAGAGTTTTTGGAAGCATCTCTTGCCATTAAGTGGCTGTGCTTTAATATTTTCCATGCATGACTGTGTAATTGCAACAGTTACAAGTTACAACTGCCAACTTGGGGTTTGCATGTCTCCAACACTGTATTCACAAACTCTGTCAAGCTCTAAAATTTAACTCCCAGGTGCCCAAAATTCAGCAGTCGCTCTCACTGTGAAACATGAGTTGTTTAATCTAGCTCTAAAAGCTTCTGTTCTGCCTGTTTTATGTTTGTTAAACTGTGTGAAGCTGTAGCTTGGTGCCTTGACTGAGGAACTGTGTTTAATAAGCCCTGGTGGCTGTGGATGGAGGGTAGCTGCGGCCTGCAAATCCACCACAACATTAAACTACAACAACACGCCACTACATTAAAGAAAGAAAACCATAGAGACCACTGTTTTTCAGGATGATAGATTGGGCCCAGTGTAACATTTAATGGGCTGTCACAGAGTCACAGAGACTCATGAGTACTGAAAAATGAGTTCTCATGTACAGTATGTCCTCAAACTGACCTGTTTTGCATATGCTGATGGAAACTCAGTCTACATCAAGTCTCAGGTCTGCAACACGGTAATGACAACCACACTCGGCCATCCTGAGAGGCATGTGATAGCGGTGGTTTTCTCTTCATGTCTGTCAGCAGCACAGACCACAGTCGATTACGTTACCATCACCTAATCAGCAGAGACGAGAACACAGCTGGGTCATGAGAACCGGGTTATCCTCACTTAATTCAAGAAAAAAAGAGGAAAAAGACAAAGAGACACGATGATGATGATGAACTATGATTGAATTTCAAAGTTAGGCAGTTATCCAAGTAGGCATCTACCATTAATATCTCTGGTTGTATTAGGCAATCAGGACGTTCATCAGCAGGTACGGAGGTGCTTTGATTCACTCCTAAGATGTAAACAACCTGGTTCATTCATCCTACACACAACAACAAACAGGCTAGTGTTGCCAACATGGCAGATGGACACAAAGTAGTGGAGGTGCCTCACCAAACTGACCAAAGACGACATGATGAAACATCAACTAGAAACAGACAAACATTCAACACCGCGTAAGATTGAAACGTTGCTCTTCACATTGTCTGAGCAAATTCAAGAGCCTGATATGTGTCGACACTAGCAAAGACATCAGACATACCAGCAGACTGAGAACTATTATTCAGCAGGACTATGTATTGTAATATTAGATTTAGAGGATTTTTTAGGTATTTAGTTCACTGGTTTACCATTATAAGCTTTATAAATTACATTTACTGTGAAACAAGACTTTATGACTCATGTCACATTGTGTTACAATTAAAAAATGAATGGCATCCTGTTGCTTCCCTTGAGTCAGTGTGAGAGGGGTTCATATGTATGCAAATTAAACTTGTAAAAAGTGTGACAGGAATGTAGCCGGCTGAGCCTTAATCTGTAACATGTCAGTCCGCAGGTACAATCTCATGTCTCTTGGGTATGCACCGCAGACTGAGAGGCTGAAAGAAGTACAATCAGCTGCACTGTGTGCGTTTCAACCGTCTTCCCTTTGTTCATTGTTCACAGGCTTTTTTGTCCGCATGTGCAGCACACTGCCCTGTCTACAGTGTTTTTACAGTTACAGTAAAGACACTTACACCGTCTTTACAGTTAAAGACTAAGTCATTATATGAGTTCATCACAAAGACAAAAGACAGAGAATGTGATTCATAATTTCCCAAATAGAGTATTAGCTATAGCTTTTATTTTTGCTAATAGAATGACCCATGATGACATATAGGTTTCTTTGAATTTTGCATGTAATCTGGCCTCTAACACAATGCACATGATTGTCACTATAACATGTGAGCCCCCTGCAAAAAGTCCCCTTATTGAGTAATTTTTGTGTGTAATTGAGTCCTTGAAGCAGCATATGCTCTTTAAACAATTATCCAAAATCTGGAATTGCAGTAAGATAATTTCACTTTGTTTCCAAAGCCAATCAACTTGTTTCAGTATTTTGTTACAGCGACCTTCAGATTTGCTCATGATGTTGACATTGATCTATATCCAGCCCAGGCTGTGACACTGATAATCACCTTCATCCTTACAGCACAGCCTAATGTGGCCAACAGACACACATGTGGACAACAAACCTGCTCACTCTTCCACACACAAAGCATAAAAAAGATGGTTAATGTCTCTGTTTGGGGACTGTTTTGATTAGAGTGGCACAGCGCCATGCAGGCGATGAATGGAGACAGAAAGGCTGCCTTTGGTCCCCACAACCAAGTCCTCCAGGGCTGATCAACCTTGCGCAGGCTGGACTAAAATGTGAGCAGTGAAGGCGACACACCAGACTTCAAAACAAATCAATCACATTAAAGTAAACAAACGCTTAACAGGTCAAACGGGCCCCGACACACAGCGGTTGATAGGAGTTTGAAAGTGAGGGCACGGTTCACCCATAGTAGAGTAAAGACGAAAAAAAAAGAAAGAAAACAAAAGTGATTTTGAATCTTTCCCTCTGGCTGTCCCATGTAGGATCTGCTCGAGTTCTGTTAGTCATAACACAGTTGTCACCTCCGGTCCTTCATCAGTCAAATTTTCCAAACCAATAAAGATAAGCATCTGCACATGTTCATCATAATAGAGGGCGTTTATGAACATGTCAAGGGCTATTCATTTCATTTAACCTAAAGACCCATTCATGTCATCAGACTGGTTTGCAAGTTCATGAAATGAAGAATGATCTCCAACTGTAAATAAAGAAAAATCATAATTCAAATGCCACAGAGTCACGACCAAATGGTGACGCCATTTAGTAGGTGAGTTGAAGGAGTCTCAGCTTCTCTATTCTTTTTCAAGAATAACACTGGTGCTATTTGATCTTATTAGTATTTTGAAGTCCCCTTAGAGACTAAAACCATTTGCAAAAAATATGGCAAAAATGATACACAGGAGCTTATGCCTCCGTGCCAGAGAAGTATATTATCATCTCAAAACTACAAAACCACACAAAAGAGTCGTACTGTTGTATTAGATGACAAATTCCTTCATTAGAATGAACACAGCCAGTGCAGTTTAATCTGAAACGAGTTTGTGACTGCATTTTCTGTGACAACAGGCATATGTCATTGAGCGTACAAACTTTATCCCGTAAAGCTAAAACAATTCATTCAATGCAAATAAAAGCAGAGAGGGGAAATGCAAATGGAAGCTCTATATCTTGACAATAACAATTGTTATAAATTACTGTATAAACAAATTATGTTTATGTCTGGCTATGCTGCAGTGGTCCTACTTAGTCGTAAAAACTCAGTTTAGAGCTCAGAAACTTTGAACTGCATGTTCAACACCAGTTGGGCAGTCAGAGTTCATGGTTTATTTTACCATGCAGCGCACCTTGCTGATGTCACACAGGGGTCAATGAAAATGCAGAGGGTCAACAGAACACTACGTCTGTGTGTCAGGGTGTCTGTGTAAGAGCAGAGGTATCACAATGGTGTCTGTCATGAATCTTTGATAATTAACTCCAAGCATGTTTAAAATCTGTTAAATTTTTATGTGGTAAGAAAAAAGTTCCTGTACTATGAGGTAAAACAGGAAAGTGTCTGGCAAGGACCGGAATTAAGTGTGTCTGTGTGAGTCTGCGTGTGTGTCTCACTGGTATGAAACAACATTGCATCACCGGGCATCTATTTGGCGGAACACAAGCGTATTAAGGCAGTTATACATGTAGCAGCTGCAGCAGTTAAAAATGGCCTCCTGGCTCCACCTTGACTTTTTTTTAATGACGAATTACAATAATATGATATCGTTTAAATGTGTCCCGCAGGGCAAATGGTTGCCAAATAAAGTCACGCCCTGCTATTAGACACCAGTCGGCAACAGATTTAGGTTTGCATGCCTGCCAAGACTGAAGATACTCGGTCAGATTCATGCCAAGTGCTGTTACTGAACCCTCTGCTCATAACCATTGTTTGAAGGCAGAAAGACAGTGTGGTTTAACCTTGGCTAGATGAGCAGTACATGACGAAACACAACACAACAGATCGGACAGACGAAAGACCTAAAAATGAGAACACAACCTCTGAAGCACAGGTATCTCTAACAAAACTGTACCGTAGTAATTCACAATAAAAACTGCAGAAAATTTGATACGGTATCATGGAGGGTCTAGTCTTGCATCGTTTAAACTGGCTTTGTAACAGTGTATCAAAGGACAATTTGTGTGATGATGTGAAAGGTGTGAAAGGCGAAGAGTTAAAGGCTGAATCTGCAGCTGCTGACGGCTTGAAGCTATGAAGCTTTATAGTGAGTTTCAGCTCACTGTTTATCTGTCCTGCTCTGGTTCACTTTCACTAATTTTAGCGACAGGAGGCAGTTTTTTTCAGCAAAAATGCCTCTGATAAACACAAGTGTACACTACCTGTGATGTCACATGACAACAGAGCAGACACACAGACGCAGGAGAGACAATGAACTGTAGCTGATGAGCCTCTGTGTGAGAAGCTTCGATCAGTGATAGTGTGTTTTATAAAGAGGGCTGCAGCTCATTGTCATCCCTGTGCAGTATAACCGGGGTGTTTGTGGTTTAACAGCACCGTGCTCAGCAGGTGACAGGAGTGTCTACAGTGTCTGTGCTCTGAAAGACGTTACAGCAGGGAAAAAATGCGCTTCCCTTGTTTAAAGAGTTGGCTGATGCTAATAGATGTGTTGGACATGATTTTTTTTTAATGATTAAACATTTACTTCGTGAAATTATTTCAGGTTGTGTTTTTATTCATTTTTAAACTTTTTTTTGCACATTTTACCAATAGTGGTTAGTAGTAGTAGTATAGTAAATGTATCAAATCAGAACACTAAATATGGTTGTTGAACAACATGAATTGACCTGCACAATCAAAAAGAAACATCTACTTACAGATTAAGCAGGTACTCCCTGCAACACCAGGTGCACTCTGTCACCATTGGCATTTTTATTCAACACCACAAGGCAGGTGTTTAACATCTGCACGCTACAAAGAAACCTACAAGTGATGCGAAGGGAATGGACGCAATTATTCGCGTTAACACTTCAGTGAAAGCGGGACCACAAACATCACATCATTAAATTGCCCTTTCCACATAAATGTGTGTCTTTTAGTCCTGTAAGCTGCACCATGTCTGCAGCTCTTTGTAGTGACTGAGCAATAGGAGACACCAAAAAAATTTTTTTTTTTTTAAAAGTCAAAAAAATAAATAAAACAAAATGTCCTTTCTTTTATTCATTGCTAACATCAAAGATTGGAGGTGCTTTGTCTGAACACTATCGCCCCACTCTATCTGCCATCTGGTTCCAGTTGGTTTGCGAGGAGATTACAGACAAGAAAGGAGCTTCTCGTCCAACATGTGGTCTAGACCTAACCCTCTTCACCTGCTTTTGTTCACACAAAGCTAACCACAAGCTGTGACCTACTCCACTCCCACAACCAGACCGATGACCCAGTCTGTGTACACTGTAGGGAGTTTTACACCACACACGCCACAGCATGTGGGCCTCCGCCTGGTTAAGGCTGGTTAATTGGCTCCAGAACAGGGCTCACCAAGCACTAAGGCCCAAGATCATGTTTCATTGGATGCAGGCGCCTGGTTATGGATCTGGCATTATATTGGCAATGACATCATGAGCTCACCTTGCTGGAAGAGCTTGAGTGTCTCTGTGACACGGCCGGCACGCTGTTTTTGATGTGGTTTGACTCGAGGGACTGGTGATGTGACATAAGTGTCACAGAGCAGACTGAAAAAACTAAACAATCGTGTTCCTGCCAGATTTCTGTTTTACATATTATCATAGCGTTACTCACTTATATGTTTGCCACATTTGTCAATGCAAAAACACCTTCTTGATCCACTGTTTGCAAATATAAAACAAACAACTAAACATTTAAGTTTTAACCTGCAGTCCATAGAGCCTGTAATGTTGATCACACTCTACAATACAAACAAAAAACTGATAGTTTAGTTACAGTATTGTTACACCACGGCTGGGCGACATGTCTTCAAATCAATATCACAATTACATTTGCGTTTATTGGTCTCTTTCTTTTTTTGAGCCCTGCATTAAACAAATTGGTGTTTTACCTTTGATCTCTATCCATGTTGCATTCACCACAGTCGTGGCTGATAAAACCATACCATGAGGCGGGGGCTGTGTCTGTGTCATGTTTTCCAAAAGTCCCTTCTGTCCATCCAGACCACTAAACAGGTCCAATAGGTTTTCCAAAGGTCTCCGTTTTGTGGGCTCAAAAACAGAGTAGTGGACATCTGCCGTAAACGTAGCTAAGTGAGCTGAGTGAAAAGGTATTAGTGTAGATAAAGCCTGGGATGGGTCAGAGGCGAGTGACTGAAGATGGGTATTACTTTTTTAAAGGTGACAGTTTATAATCATACAGATTGGGGAAAGTATTAATTAATCAAATTAACCAATATGAGCAAGATGAAGTCGTTGAGCGACTCCAAATGTTGGTTTTGATACTTTTTCAGCCCTATGTTACACCCTAACTGTTAATTTACTACTTGACTAATTGTTACAGCTTTCATCAGGATCCCACCTAAACATAACTAGGAATCATCCTCTGGGGATCACGAGTTACATCATAGTTCATGGCAAACTGGCTGGTAGTTTTGGAGATATCTTTCAAAGTCCCAGACAGACAGACATCCTTTGGCCCCACTGAAGGCAGAGCAAAGGGTTTTTGAAGTTGAATAATCAAAACCACATTTATGTCATCTGTGGTATATATGATTGAAAAGATTTTTTTTTTTTTTTTTTTAAAAGGTTTGCAGTTATGTCTGTGAAATGATGCCCTCCCAAAATCCCAAAGTGTGCACTTCAGACGCATGAAATGACCGCTCAGTGCCTCTCACTGTCGGAGCTCCACTGACACTCACACAGAAGGTCAGGAGGGTTAGTCAGCGATTTCCACTTCTAAGGAAAGTGTGTTGGTGCTAGGGTAGCAGTTAGGTGATTGGATGGGTGATGTAGAGAGATATGGAGACACTCAGACATAGGCACATGTCTTTTAAGCATCACAAAACTCTTCTCAACAGCTGTTTTGGATACAGTGCTCCACTGATACCTATCTCATGGGGTCAGAGGTTACAGTAAGCTATTCCAGACATATGGGAGTCACATTTCACAGCTGGATGTAGCTGACTGGAAGGATGGATGGACGCATGGATGAATGGATGGATGGATGGATTGGAAATGACAGAAATGCCTGATGCTAAATTCAAGGAGCTACTGATCTATAGGCGGGCAACTGTGCCTTAAGTCCTTCATTCATGGTTCACTTTAAAGATAACTGTATGTAGAACACAAGTTGTTCTGCACTACATTCGGAAAACTCTTTCTGTTTTGTCCATGGCGCAAAGGTGAATTTTATGTTGAAATTTGATTTATTTATTTAATTTGATTTTGAGAATTGTAAAATTTCAATAGTACTCATACCACCTACCAGATTTCTGGTATTGTGACATCCCTATTCAATGCAATATTGAACTCATTTATTTATAGTTTTTTCTTTTTTGTGTGTCACAGAAAACATTGGAATTCAGCTTCCATCCACCATGAATGTTCATGACAAGTACTTGTCTTCCTCTTAACTGTAGAGTTGGATGTCTCACATATGGTGGAGGCAAAAGACTATATGGATCCTCCACACACACACACATGTCATGTGGGATTAAAGGTCTGCACAGAGTTATCTACTCACTACAGACTGATGGGTGAATATTGCACCCAGCACACAAAGACAGAGGCTTCAAAGTCAAATCAGAGCGGCTTTGACAATGACACCTTTGTAGAACAGATAAATCACCTGCAGAGGAATTTTTTAAATGTAATAGAGTGAATGAATGCAATTCATCAAACCTGAGGGAAAGGAATGTCTTCATGTACAGTAAACGTGATTCATTGCAGTCAAACAGGGCTCAAATATGAAGGTGAGCGACTCTTGCACATCAGTTCAGTGGATACCTGGTTGATTCTGCCATTACTTGTTTATTCTACTCTCTTCAATTACAATAACATTGGGGGATGGATTTCTTCCAAACCACCTGAAATCGTTTCACGTTTGAGTCAGAATTGGTTCATCTTGCCAATAGTGAAAGTGCCCAAACTCCTCACATAAAACAGGCATCTAATAACATGGCTTTGTAAACTAATTATATAATGAGTAACTGCAGTCCAGTCGACACGAACACATGCACAGCTCCCAAAATCCTGACAGGCCTTCACTGGTTTAAGATTTGCCACAACCCAGCTCAAGGTTGGACAACGCAGGGAAGACCACACGAGTAAAAACTAAAAATGAAGCTTAGCGAAAGTTCAGTCAGGAAGACTATCTCCTTGCACATGCCTTCTAAGTCACAAGCAACACTTCCCGCTCATTCACATCTTCACCCAATCACAACCTTACATGGTGGTCTTCAGCCAATCACCCGTTACCTGTCAAACTTAAAAATTGTCTCTCTCTGCTGCCATTCAGCTGTCATTTCAGCACCGCGAATAATCTGCGACCCACCTCCACCCCTTCTCCACCTCCGCCATGGATGCCAGACAATCAGAAGTTCCCTCATCAAGACGTTCCCATTCCTGAGCTCCATTCCTCATCACCAACACCAGTGTCTAGACTCCGGGAAGATTCCTCTTATTGGAAGGACCTTAAACCTGTGGATCTTGTTCATGGTGATCCACTTCCTGCCCAGGTCTAAGCACCAACAATCTATTCCTTCTGTTCACAATAAATTTCATTTTACTTTAATTCTCATACTCTCTTGTTCTTCTTATTAGTCTCTCCTGATTGAAATAAGTTTATAACTGAAAAGGAAATTAATCTAAAAACAAATAAGACACAACAAAACCAAACAGGGTGGAAGCCAGGAGAGAGAGAGACTAGCTGACTGCCACCAGCTTATGTAGTGCAGCCAGACCAGGTGAGCTGAATCTGCCTGACAGCCAGACTCCACCCATCAGGCTCCTGCAGCGAGAGGTCTGCTTAGAGAGGCTCGTCACAGATTCCTGACAGGTAAATGAATCAGCTGAACAGGATCCTTCTTAGGTTTTCGGTATTACACGTGTCTTTCAAAAATTATTGTCCAAAAACTTTGTGTTAATTTTTGATTGTTGAACATGTACAAAATAAAGCAAAAACTGTATATGCATACTGTATGTATATATATATATATATATATATATATATACATACATATACACTGTTGCTCATAAAGTTGGAATAAAATATTTTTTACCTCTTGCCATGAAACGATTGTGGCAATGTGATTTATTCTTGACGGATAAAGTGTATATCTTCTCAAAACTTAAGTAGTCAATCTCTTCCAAACATATCACAATGAAAATTAAACCACAATTAAACCACAATTAAACTGAAAACAAAATTATTCCAACTTTATGGGCAACAGTGTATATATATATATATAATTCAATTCCCCCAAATGAGCTCCACAGCATCAGGTCTGCTGATTCACTGTATCTGCAGAAATCACAAATTCCCATATGAGCTCAGTTACATCTGGAACAGGGCGAGATTTCACTGAGGAAACCAAACGATAACAGAGTAAACGTAGGCAGATTATTGCTGTAGTAACATACATAACCATCAGTCTATTCAGTGATATCCAGTGAAAGTTTACACAAGGCATTCACACTCTGCCATCTACAGTAACTCTATGAAAACACACAGTGAAAACAGGATTTGTCTGTCACCTCGCCGGTCTAAGCAAAACTCTCAGCTGGTTCCCTGCTCTCACACATCTCTGTTTGGGTCTCCTGTGTGGCTCTAACATGCACATGATAGCAGCGAGGAAATGTGATAAAACTTAAAATAAACAATGTGTGGCGCGATGCTGTGGCATCCAGACGTGACACACTCAGGCGCTTGGCAGAGCTCCAATCTAAGATCAATTTCAACAGATCATGGATGGATTAAACAAGTCCAACACGGCTCAGAAAGATAATGTAAACCTACAGCTTGTACACTGCTGTCCCTGCATCAACAGTGCTGATAAAACAAAGGATATCCAGACACTGAAAACTCTGATGTGACAACAGCTGGCTGTGGAGGATGATGAAGTCTACTTGGCACAATAAAAGCATTCCATGTGATTTAATAACTGCGGATGAGTTTTGGCTACGGTTTCCACATGTGTTTTATGCAAACCAAAAACATTTTGTGGACATGATGTATCCAGCAAGTCCAAACATCTCTTTTGAGCCATGTAAAGGGAAACTCATCATTAAAATATGCTCCTCAATGGACGCCTTATTGTCTATAATTTAATGCACAAATAAAAACTTTATCTTGACATAAAATTATCTCACAGCTGGTTGAAAAAGACAACTTTAAAGATGCACATAGAGAACAAGATGGCACCAATCACATTAAATTTAAGGCTGTTTTAGGTTGTAACATCGGTGAAGTATTACTGACTTGGTTTTAGGGCTTCAAATTTATGAGACCTGTTGATGTTGAATAAAATATCAATTTAAATTACAGATGTGCCCTAAAAACAATTCTTAATTAGAGTTTTCTTCTTTGAGAAGCTGTTATAGTAACTGAAAGAAGTCATTAAATGCAATTGGGCAGTCGTGAAAATAGCCTGTCGCATTGTAGTCTGAGTTCAGTCTTGTGTTGGGGGTTCACTCTCACACCGGGGAACAACCAGAGGGAAATATAAAGAGAGTTACAGCATCAAAGTTGGACTGACTGAGGTTGCTGAGTGTCAGAGGAGCGACTCGTGAGAAGTGGAAGATTTTCATCAGTCCCCAGACTGCATTGACTAAATGATGTAATGAGCTGCAGCTGCTAAAATCTGACATAAATATCAGCCTGCTGTTGGAAATGAGCCTTTACAACTTTTCATGGTGTGGTTTCTAAAGGGAACACCAGTCGGTTTATGTTACATTACATTAGATTCTGGTGGGTATAACGTTTACAGGGGAAATGCATATTTTTACAAGTAATTATACTACAGAGATTTGTTTATTAAGAATCTCAAAACCCTGTTCACAATTGTATTGATGGTTCTTTGAGCTTAAAGGCAACCAGCCAGCACACAAAACATATTTTTAATTCTCAACTGTTTTAATGCTAATGAAGACAGTAGCTGAAATTAATTTGCCAGTCACTCTATTTAAAAGCTAAAATTGGGGACTTTCTTCACTTTACTTTCACTTTTAAGGGGGTAAAAATATTAAGCAACAGGTTCACTCAATTTACATGAATAATTCCCTATATTATCCACAAAACATTAATGTGACTCCAATATTAGCAAGAAACGTTTCTGTCTATAGCTGAAAGTATGTGTCGCACTTATCATGGTAAAATTTGTGGTAAAGAAATAAAGTACGGTGCTTATTTTGCACTGTAGAACCGTTATGAAGCTCCACAGGTGTTAGAGAACTCTTACCTGTCAGCAGCATCCCGGAGCCGGACTCGCCTCCGAGGTCCACCGGTGTGTCCTCAGGCGAGGCGGTGCTCGTCGTCATGAGTCGGAAAAGGCAAAATGTCCATTGTAACAACCAGCGGCACATCTTCCCAATTTAATCACCTTTGTTATTAAAGTTTCAAGACATGAAAACAAGACGCGTGTCACAGAGTTTTCTCAGCGTAAAACGAGCTCCTGTTACAAAACTAAACTAAACTTGAAGAACATTTTTTAACTTTCTCTATAAAGTAAGTGTAAGGTTTTAGCAGGAGTGGGATACAGTGCACCTAACTTCTCATCCTCTTTACCTCTTCTCCTCCCCCTCCTCCTCCTTCTCTCCTCCAGCAGCTGCGTCACATCACTGAGGCGCCAAACGAACCAACGCCGGCCCCGCCCCTTCACTCTAATGTAGACCAATTAAAATCCTACAGGGCCTCCACCCAGTCTGTTTTAAAGCCTGTCTGCAGCTAGTTTGCAAATTGTTCAGTTTTATTAAGAAAGACTGAGCAGTTTTCTTAGTCTCTTAAAGATATTTGGACCTTTCATCATCCCAGTCTAATCATACTGTACCATGAGAGGACACATACTGTAGGTGAATGACCAACATGGAGTCACATAACCACACATTATAGCCTGCATAAGTTATCACCTGCAGACATCAGTACTAGTGCATGCATTTTCCTGTTAGCATAGATCAGAGGAAATGTGTGTTTTATGATCAAGCCCTCAATCTTTCACTGTACATTCTTTCAACTTGAATGTACTACTGCCATTTGCACTTTCATTAAACCAACACTAGAAGAGTGAGTGAACAGTAAACATGCACAAATAGAAAACTGAAACAATGACAGAAAGACCCTATAAAGCTCCACAGAGCTGAGATCAACTGCAGAGCTGAGTAGTAACTCACTGTGGGTTGGTCACTATATGAGGGACTCCTTTCTCACAAAGATAGATTTTTAATATAAAAATATTGATTATAGCTGCTTTTATTTGATGACATTATCAGGGTTATCTCTTCAGACTTGATAAAATGAAGACAATATAAGAAGTGACAGGCTGAGTACTGATCTTCATGAGTATAATGAGCAGAGTGTCCCTTTAATATGAGGTGCTTTGTAAAGTTTTGCTCTTTTGGCATTTGCATTAATACCAATTAAAAGTCTAAATTAACTTATACTGCAAAATGTAATCCTAAAGCCTAATGAGAATTTTAACCTACTTTTCTTTGGCAAAAGCAATATGAAAACTACACAGGATACTTTAATTTTTGAATTTATCTGGCAAAACGAAACAGCAAATTCAGGGGCTAAAAATGAAGCCAACATTAAAGTGCCGAAAACTGCAGTTCCTCCACTGACCACTTGAGGCCGGCTCCAAAAGATAGTCAATCCCTATAGACCCATGTTAAAATACCCAACTTTACAGAAATAAACATGTTTACAGCCTGGTATGGAAAACAGTTTTAGTCTCTAGAGCTAATTTCCTCCTTCATGACAACTGTACATGGGGTGAATTTTTATATAATTCACCTGTTTAAATTTTATTAAGGCTTAAAGATATGCTTAATTAAGGGTGTGCTCATCCAACTGGAGTGTGTCCTGGCCACAAACCGGCACTCACCGACGTCTCGGCTTCACACACACCCCACCTCTTTGCCCATTTTAGGATCACCCAGGAGTTAGGCAGAGTCAGGCACTTCCAAGATGGCGATGGGTGGAGAAGCTCACTCTGAGCTTCAAAACCTTCATAAATTAATGGGTGACATCATGGAGGCTGCGTCCATTTATACACAGTCTATTGGCAATACTCAAGTTTTTGTTTATGACCCATTATTTAAAAAAATTGCAGAAAGCTGCACCTACAAGATTCAAAAAGGAATATGGAGTATCAGTTTTGAAACTGGGTTCAGATTTAATAAGATGCGAACAAAACCTGATTCTTATCATGTGACATTTCAATGCAAATATTCAGAAATCTCATGCGATTTCTTAATCATACCTCTTTATTCAAGGACTCGTATATTAATACAAAATCTATAGGTACAGTCAAAATGACTGTGGGAGAGACAGTCAAGTAACAGATCAGGCAGCGAAGGATTCGGCAACTCCAGAACCTCTTTTCTGAGAAAGAGCCTTGTTTCCACTTTGGTGGTTCTGTGATAAAATGTTATTCAAGCTCGTGTTTTTTTTTTCTCTCTTTACCTGAAACAGATACATGTGTGTTTAGATAATCAGAAAATACAACCAGGAAACAAATTGTACAAATTGTGGACTCAATGAAGTCAAACAATGCCTCTTTTTTTCACATGCACATTTTCTTTTCAGAACATGCAAACAGGACATGTCCAGAGGGGGCAGCCACTGTTAAAACTGTAAGAGGAAAACTCGGCACCCTGTTAACGTGGGGCTCGTTGGAGGTCTGAAAATGGAGCATCTTTTTTTCAAATCTACTGTAGAGATGAACACAAATCTCTGTTCCAATATGGCAACTTGCAGAAACATTTAAAGACAATAAGATGACAAGCAATCCATTACGTTACCCTCACGAAGAGCAGAGCCACGCCTACCTCACTGCTGTAAAGTCTAAAACGTCTCCTTACAGATGATCCATCAAAAAGATTGCACAAATATGAGACCACAGGAAGTAAATTAAAACACAAGGAAGTAATCGACTTGGATCAAATAATATTTGCAAATAATTTACATGCTCTTTAACCTGCTTAGAGATGAGCCAGGACAATATAATGAGCACCAAGATTTAGATACCCAGAGGTCTGTTTTTTTTATCTAATCTGTATTTTGATTAAAAATATGTATAATGATAGATAGTCCATGGATGATGGGCCAACCGGGCCGGGGCTAGCTGGTTAGCATGCTAAATTCAGTAGAAGAAAAGAAGCCAAATAAAAGTGTTGCTTTCCACAGCTGGAGACAGCTCTTGGTGAGTAAAGGTATTAAGTTTGAAACTTGAAAAATTTCTTCTAGACTGGTAAGTAAACAGCTGTTGATACTAGCATTAACCATGTAGCAATAGCAAAACTTACAAACAGCTCCTTGATCCATGCCAAAACTTTAACCTGTTAAATGAATTATATCTGTTAAAATATTCACCTGACCAAAATTAAATTATAAATCTGAAAAGATATGTTCTTAATTAATAGATAATAAGCCATATATTTGTGACATGTTTACAAAGATTTACGTCTCCAGCAGGAACTAATGCGCTGGGAGTTGAGAGCCACAGACAGGGTAGAGGAAGAGACGGTTTTGGTCTTCTTATGGGATTTGTTGACAATAACCTCCAGACTTATCCTTTAAGTAGATATGTTATGCCCAGTGGAACAGCCCAGAGAGAAAGAGTCAGAGGATAGCTAACGTGACGGATGATATATGGCACAAATACAGCCTCCGGTCTCTGATCCGGCAGTACCAGTTGGGTTTAGCTGGTCCAGGGCTGAAGGAGGTGGGCACGGGCCTGGTGCAGGTCTTAGGCCAGTGCAGAACTATGAAACAGAAATACGTTTCATAGTCAGTTCAGCCTTTTGTGATTGACAAAATACCTGATATCTGCTTCTCTGAACAAATTTAAAAGCCACTGAAGATTATTTAAAAATACAACTTGACCCAAGTCTGGAAAGAACAGGTTTATATTCTGTGTGGTTCTATCTGGGTAGGCGTCATGCAGTCAACTTCCCAACCTCAAAAATGCCCTGTGATTCACATATATCAGCTTTAATATGATTTGTGCCTCAGTGTGTTTTCAGTTCACTGTACATCATATAATATATTTACAATTTACAACTCTTCACACATAAATGTAAAATTTGGTCGCAGTCACACTAAAGCCTGAACCTGGAGATTCCAGAGGGTAAAGCTACAGGGCAGATGAAGTGTCGTCTTGTTGCATAGCCCTACTTTAAGTCAACAGTCAGCAGCAACAACACAACTCCTTATTGTACCTGTGAGTACACACACAGGTAACCTGGCCTACAAACCCTCACACATTACTGCTCTCAGTGGAAAGAGGTGAGAAGAAAAGGAAACCCATGAAATTTGGGCAAATATGGCAGACGTGAGACATATACGGTATGCTTTAGGAGGCAGGTGTTTCTGAATATTTGTTGATTATTCATCAAAAAAATGGCACTTTTCTCCATCCAGAGACCATTTCTACCAACTGACTGGCAGTATATTTGAAAGAGAAAGGCAAATGCTTACCACACACCCTTAAGCAAAAGTACAGACACTATTTTTTTGACAAGTTCAAGACCCTGGCATGCACTACATTGCTTACTTTGCATCTGTAATTCTGATTTACCTACCACAAGATTCAGTACAAAAAAAGTATTTTTTTTTTTGCATTCTGTTCTTTATACCAGATTCAAACAGGAGCTTTGTTCTGTCCACTTTTTCTCAGCTGTGTACATACTTACATCAGTTCAAGTTCGTCTGACCCAAAGCCAGGCTGCATCTCAACACGTCTTGGAAAACGAGGCACTTAGTATTCAGCCACATAACGTCAGAAAAGAGTTGATCTAGTCCCTACGTGCGCTCCAGAAATGTACGTCTGGCACAACTTACAAAAACATGATCATTAAAACTCTCTAGCTCTAGTTCCATTCTAACCAATCCCATTGTTTGATTTCTGTCACGTTAATTACTGTTTCCGTTAAGTGTCATGGCAGAAGTTTAAGACCAAAATAAATCAGTTTTTTCCTAATATCTCTTGTTGTCAGAATTCGGTGATAACCCTGAAAAAAAAAAAAAAAATCAATATGATCAAGTTATATCCTAACTCTTCTCTAACCTACATGGCAAACATAAACAAAATGAAACATACAATAATAAAAACAGTGTTGTGAGCAGCCATATTAATACCAGGAGTGAGGCATTCAGATCAGTCTGAAACACAGTTCATGAATGAGGGGATTTTGGCTTTTGTCTTCTGCTCCAACACTGATTTTACTGGCCAAGGCAAAATACTTAAGGGTCTTCACATGTGCTATAATTTCAGTGCAAGTAAAGGGGGTAGAAAAAGTCATCGGTGTCTTTTTTTCCTTAAAGAGTTTGTTGTATAAAAAAGGAGAGTAACACTACAAAGCTGGAATGATTTCTGATCCCCTTTAACAGCACTTTCCACTGGCGTTTTCTTCAGTATCTTCCCTTCTGTATCAATCCTCTGGCTTCCTCTCAGCTCATTGGACCTGACATGAGCGCTGTACAACACTGACAAGCTGCCCCATTCTCTGCTAACATCAACTTCTTTCCAAAATGTTCTGCCATGTTAGCACCAGTCCTCTTCTTCCCTCTCCCTGAGACTCCCTCTTCCCCCAGGTCCCAACACAGAGTTGACCCCCAGGGTGAAGTGGTACCCGTTCGGCACCCCCCCAGCCCGGGCCTGCGTGACGGGCACTGTGACGGGTGCAGCAGCATTTCCGTGTGAAGCTGAGGCTGTAGTTGAGGCAGTGGTTCTGGCAGAGTGTCCCCCTCCGTGGCTGCTCACAGCGTCCTGGAAGTCCTCTGTCTCTTCGAGGAGGGCCAGTTGAGAAGCGTCCTGCGGCTGTCGGTTTAAATTAGGGTCCGAACTGATGCGGGTGACCGGTATCGGGGACTCGCTGTGGCCCCCAAGTAAACGATCGTGCTCTGAAAGGCCACGGCTGAAGCGAGTCTGGTGCCCTGTCGTACCAGTGCTGGCACTGGACGGGAGAGGCGAGGAGTTGGCGGTCTTGTAGGCCACAGCGGGACGAGGGGTGAGGGGCGTCTGTGGCAGCTGCCTGCGACCACGGCCCGGCGTGCTCGAATCAGAGGGGAGTGTTACAGGGCCAGCTTTAACCACACCGCTACCATGCTGAGGAAACAAAATGTACGTTTGAGAAGATCAGTTCGTTATAACACCATTAACAAACTGAGACAAAATCACTTCCTTTGAGATTTTTTTAGCGCTTTAGCACTAAGGTATTTATCCACATACTGCAGTGATTAGTAGAAGTGAGGCATTAGTTTCATTGGCTCTGTTATGAAACCATTACTTAGAGGTTAAAGAGCAACTAAACCTGTTTGAGCAAACCAGCGTCCTGTCCCTCTCCAGGAGACGTGGATCTACTGGGACCGGCTGACTTGGCGTGACACTGCTCCCTGCTGCCGTAACGCTCACAGGAGTAGTAGCGCTGCTTCTCTCCTGCCGAGGAGTGGTGCCTCCTCTCGTGAGGCCGGCTGCGGTCCCGCTCCCTCGCTCGTTCTCTGGACAAACCTTCAGCTGAGGGGTCGGTAAACGAACCTGGATGAACACATCATTGAATGAAATGAGAAAAAGCAGGAAAAAAATATATATATACTGCACTGCTGTCACTTTTATCATCTCATCATCTCGATGAAAGAAATTCAATATTATTCAATTGTTATTATTATTATATATTTGGTGATTGTTCTATTCAAAAGCAAAAAGCTGAAGAAACAAGATACCAGGGCTGTGTGATCACAACACCAAACTATATAAGCACTAATGTGTTTCGACACAACTCTGCACTGGAGATGGAAAAAGCATGAATAAATGTTTTGTTTCCTTACAGCAGCTGCATTTTACAAACATTACATTTTTGGAAAATACCACTTTCATACATGGTTAGCTTTTCTCCGGCTTCCAGACTTTATGCTAAGCTAAGCTCTAGTTTCATATGTATTATTCAGACATGAAAGTGATCAACACACTGAACTGCAGAGTTATCCATTAGCTTGTCACCCAACTATGGAAGTTATGGCATCACAAAAAAAAAAAAAAACAAACGTCTATTTTCAGACAAAGTTTAAGATTAATCTGCATGAGTTGGATTCAATGTAACTTCTCATTAATTGATGTTTGATTTTTTGAAAAAGTGACAGCACTGACTGTTTTTAAGGCGTTTTGTAAATGACTCTTTTAGTAAAATTTAAAACCAGAATATAAAGGATTATTATGTAAGTTTCTTTTTCTGTTTTATTATTATTCTCTCTTTGTGTTAAACTGTATTTTTTCCTCTGGTTTATTGTTTGTGAGTTATCCTGGATAGACAGCTGCTGCATTCAGCTTATAGAGCTGAATTGAAAAGGACTAAAAAACCCACTCCACCTCCACCACTCAGCCATATTATATGTCTGGTGACAGTATCACCATGTTTTGGAGTGCGAAATACAGTGCTTTGATATTTCTTTACACCTCTGACTAAAGGCAAATGACTCATCTATTGTATATGTGTGTGTGTGTGTGTGTGTGTGTGTGTGTGTGTGCGTGCGCGTGTGTGTATGTGTAGGTGTGTGTGTGTGTGTGTGTGTGTGTGTGTGTGTGTGTGTGTGTGTGTGTAGGGTGTGTGTGTGTGTGTGTGTGTGGCATAAAGCAAAGCTCTGTGGTGAAATGACTTTCTTCAGCGCTGGAGTAATTCCAGTTTTCAGATTAAAAGTGCGATGACAGAAGCACAGGAGCCTATTCATCATTCTGATGTGTCAGATCTGCCTTGAGAATGACAGGCTTTGAGGAGTGGACGTCTTTCTCTCAGTTTAATAGATGTAGAGAGAGCTGCTGGATGTTCGGCTATCTCACCAAGAGGTACCCATAAATCCCTGTGCTGGCTCTCTCCGCTGTGGCCTTTTATCTCAGCAATAAAGCCCAGCTGCTGCCCTCCAGTGTTAACACAAAAAACACCCTGCCACCTGCTCTCAGGCTCTAATCGCTGTAGCAGACGGCCCCTAATGCTAACAAAGACTGTGACCACCACTGTTTATACTCAAAACTTTGCTAACTCAACACCATGAAAACCAACATGCAAAGACTTACCACATTTCTGCCTTTGTTTTCTTGTCAAACTTACGGACACCACTCTGAAAATCATCCTTGGCGGTGCATTCATGGACGCTGCGACCCGACATCTGAGATTTAAGAGCCAGCTCAGGAGGAAAAGGCCATAAAATCAAACCCAGAGGAAAAGCAATGGTCCAACATGGACAGTGTGAAAAGGATTATATAAAATTGGTCATTTGTTGAAGTGAAACGGTTGCTGGTGCTGCTCTGCTGACTCTGAAATCTGAGGTGTCTGAGCACACATGATTGCATCATCATAGGTTGATTGTGCTAAGAACTGGTTTCATCCACATCTCTCTGACAGAGAACAGACAATCTGCACCGACTCCCTTGAGACATTCACCACAAGGTTCTGTGCTCCTCCTTTACTGTTTACACTCTATTACAATATTATCACTCCGGCGCAGACGTATAATATCCGTTTCTGAGCGGATGACACAGTCTTGTATGCACTTGGCTCCTCTTCAACTCAAACTACATCAAGATTACAATCTACCTTTAATGTTCTTCGGGAGTATCTGCGTAATCTCCTGCCTGTACTGAATGCAGGCACAACAAAATGTGTTTTACTCTCAAGAAATCATAATTCCAGTGAGGATCTCCCTGCCATCCATACGCTAGATGGAATTGAAATTGAAATTGCTCACACTCATGAATACCTGAGAATTTGGCTAGACAGCAGACTCAAAGCATGTGGAGCAGCTGGCACTGTGTTTCTTGTATCAGAATAAAGCATCTTTTTTGTGTGGAGGACAGGAAAGTGACTGTACAGGTGAGCATCATGTCTGTGCTTGACTTTGGAGGCGCTGCTTGCTCTACCTTAAAACCAAGTCCACATAGGTGCATGTGAAAACTCAACTGTTCTCTATGAAAACGAAGGCTGGTCCTCCATGGCAACAAGAAGAGAACTATATTATATTTATGTGTATGTTTGTTTTTCTGTCTCTCTGCTGTACTCAGGTCTCCCTTGCAAAAGAGATTTCTATGAGATTCCCTGATTAAATAAAGTCTACATAGAAATTGTTCTAAATGATAAGCAGTAATGTCAAACATTTTCCACAGTAGTGGTACTGGGGGTGTCTGTTGGGCTGACGGTTAAGCGCACATAACTGCAAAGTCTACGGTTTGATACCCGGTCAGGGCCCCTTGCATGCCAGGCCCTCCTCCTCTCTCTCTCTCTCTCTCTCTGTCTCTCTCTGCCCTGGTTCCCGTCTCTCCCTAGTCTGTCAACTGTCAAATAAAAGGCAAAATGTGAAAAAAAACATAAAAAAAAAGTAATGGTACAGTTCTTTAAAGCAAGTGATGTCAAAATCATTTATTTTTTGGTGCATCTCAACAGCAACTGACTGTAGTATGAAACTGCGGATACTCGTTTTATTTTCTATGGATTTTACAGATGACCTCAAAATTCAACTCAAGTGTTAGACATGACCTCATTCATGGCAAACAGCCGATAACTGCTGCCGCACCCTGTTAGTATGTCAAAGGTACTGAAAAAAGGGAATTTAGATGTGCTGCACAATACGCGTGTATTCGGGTGTGTACGTGTGTGTTTTCTTAATGTGGCGCGGCTAACTTCTGTTTTTATAAAGCAAGAAAATGTAAATTCAACCTTTTTCACTTGTATCTTGCAGCTCTAAGTTTAAGTTTGTGGGTAGCTCAGACATCCCAGCACTTACTCAGTCTACAGTGTATAGATTTGACTATCGAGGTCAGAGGGAACAAAGGGAATAGCCGATAAAGAAGAAAAGAAAAAATCCCCGGCAAAGCAGATTTTCTTCTGAGAGCTCACAATTCTCTCTCTGCTAATCAGATGAAAAGCCTGACATGTAAAATCCCCGGCTGAAGTGCAGCAGAAACCCCTTCACCTTCAGTTCATAACCTGATCATGGAACTTTAATCCTATAAAGAATTTCTGCAGCTATGTTAAGACATCCAAGTGATCTGCTATCTGTCTCTCCATGAAAGTGATGCCAAGTTTCTAAGAGCATTTCCTCCCTGTTTTATATGAATTAAGATGAATTGATTTGCTGTGATAAGTAAATGAATCTCAACAAGCTAAAACATGCTCCATTAATGGACGTTTTTAAATCCTTTGTTCATGAGTTTTAAGCTCTAAGATATTAAGTGTTTATATTTTTACTAAAGCTGTAGGTGAGCCCTGGAGAATGTAACAAAGCAAGTGAGACTGTAAAATGAACTTTTTGAATGAATTTTTACTTAATTGTCCAAGATTACCTGACTGAGAGTGATCAGAAACAGGACCACAAGCAAGAAACAACAACAACAAAAAAAAAATCCAACACAAGTGCTAGCTTAGAGTTGTCATAGAAAAAACAGCTGCAGGAGACCAGAATCTTATTAATTTATGTTAAAGCTACTGTTTCTAAGGTGAGGAATGACCTCTCCTGTTCAACAAACATGTCACCTGGTAAAGGTACTCCTTGTTTTACTTTTGTCATAAAACCTGAGTGTATTGTAATGAACAAGGGTGCATTGTTTGCATGTGAACTCTATTGTGATTGACTGACCATAAGTAGTTAGTTTCTAAACATGTTCCGACACTGAATTCCTGAAGTTAGATACTGAAAGTCATTAATCTTTCCAGCTGAGACATTACACTGAGGAGTAGTTCTAAATGACTTGTAAATGTTAAGCCACATTCAACTTTTTTGGTTGGATGTATTTTTTTGTCACAATCCTCTACGCTGGCACCTTTCTCTCATGGAAATGAATGAGGGCATTGTATTGTTTCATGCAGTGTTAACGTCAGTCTGAACATGACTATACCTTCGGCTTGTGTTATCTAATGTTTCTAAGACAACCTGTGATGAATGGAAGCATTCATCCAAAATCCACTGTATCAATTCAAATGCTTCATGACATTTGCTTGTTATTTATGTGTTTTTGTCTCACCGACAGTGCTGGACGGTTGCACTGATGCCGCTCTATCCAGGGACTTTTGCTTCTTGTCTTTGTCCTTGTCCCTGCGTCGATGGCAGCGGTGGTGGTGGTGATGATGGTGGGCTCTATCCTGGCCCTGGACTTGCCCTGGTCCAGTGGAGGACTGGGCCAGACCAGGCCGTTCCAGGTCATACTCCCTCAGCCCGACCTCCTGGTGGCGCTGCGGTGTCAGCGAGGAAGCTGAGCGTCTTATAGGACTGAGGTCAACAATCGGCTGTGAGGGGAGGAGAAACGTGGAGAGGCGTGATGAGAAAGAAGAGTAGACTGGTGGCTGTGGGTGGCTTTAACCAAACCCCTTGTACTGGATCACCAAAATATCCACGACACACAAATGACACAGGTGGATGGCAACCTTTGGTCTAAAGACCGACGTTCAACCCGTTCTTCTCCAGGCAAAGATGTTGGAAATGTTTGAGAAGAATGAACACAAATCTGTGACAAAACTTGAATACTTACTTTTATAGAACTTACACAATTTGTAAGCCAGCAGGAGTCTCTGCTAGTGAACAAAGAAGAGGTGGGGTGTTGTCACTGGCCTTTGTGGCATTTTTTTTTACCTCTTCTAACCTTAGAAAGAAGTGCAATCTTTCTGTTAATAGCTAATACTTTCTAATCACCACATTATGGTTTAATTAAAGGAATATGTCATTGAAAAATTATGGTTGGATGGAAAAAATATCCTGCACCATGTTTGACTTTGGATGGTTTGTACAGAGCACAGATGTATTAAGAGAGCTCCAACATTTGGGCGGGACCAGCGGGGGTAACACTAATGCACATGCACAGTGGGCTAGAAAACTTTGTTGGCCTATGTGCAAGGCGAGCAAATTTCATTGAAGTGAATGAGTGCCATATAAGAATCCAGTATCGAGGTCCTGTAAGATGGAATATAGTTTAAAGGAGCTATTTGTAAGTTTTGCTATCACTACATACCTAATGTTAGCATCAACAGCTGTTGATGTAATAGTTGTTTTTCTTTCTACCTGATTGATGTAAGTCTAATATTATTTTTTATTTTTTAGCACTGTTTTGGTCTCCACCAAGTCCTGAGGGAAATATTTGGCTCCAGCTGCTAAATCCTCTGCTGCCGTATGTCCCACCGTTCACTGGACAGGTCGTGGTTTATCAGAGCTTTTTCATGACATAAAATGGAAATAACAATGATGTCATGACGGTTGTGGGCCACGAAATCAAAACAATGAGCTGAAAAATTCTAAAACGCTAAGTAAGTTGTTATTTCTTCTTAGGTTTGTCACTGCAAATGACACCTTTCATATCCAAATCGACACGTGATCCATTTTTAGCCTAAAAAATATGATTGTAGCAGATTTTAGCATATAGCGGCATATTCCTTTAATGTTTTACATTCACCCGTTTTTCTCAGTGGATTAATACTTTGACTAACTCTTTAAGGACATTGACATTCACCCCACCTAATTCTTATCTTACTGACCAGTACAGCTACCAGGTAACAAACTCATGAGATAAGGAACTGGAACAGCAGCTAACGTACCACCTCACCTACTGGTTACTGCGTAGATTATGTGAAATGATTTTAGTTAATAGTTTTTTGAGATATTAGTTTCCGAATACAAAAGTACTTGTCTGGATTCATAACTTGGATAACATATTAATGCAAGTGTTGGGGTGTGATTCCCAACACTTGGGAGCTTCTAATGCGTTTTTTACAGGCAGATTTGGGGTGTTTATGCTGTTCCTCTTGTTCCTACCTCACAGTTCAGCCTGTAGCTACAGTCAGCGAACAATATCACAACACTGCAAAAAAATATTCATATTACTAAGTCATTTTATCTAGTATGCAGTCTTAAAATCTTAAAAGCTGTCATATATTGGTATTAATAAAAAAGTAATCATAAATCCCGTTTCTTTCACATTACTCAAAGAGTCTTGAAGTGATAGGGGTAAAAGAGATAAATCGGACTTGTTCAATTTGCATCTGTATTCGACGTGTGAAAAATAAGATTTTAAGACTGAAAATTAAATGACAGATAAGGCTGGGCGGGTTTTTAGTGGTGTAATTAAAAGAAAAGAGTTATTTCAAAGCAGGAAAGTAGCAGTACTGTCCCTGCCTTGTTTCAGAATCACACACTGACTCACAAAGTAACTACACACTACTACACTACTACATTACTACATAACAACACACACACACACACACAACCACATTTTACCAAAGTATAGAACTGTACTGCTGTAGCTAATGGCTGAAAGGCAGGACAGAGTGCTTGACATACCCCCGGATACACTGGATATAAATTGTTTTCCTGGGGTGGATTCTGGGTATGATTTGAGTATAATGTAAATTTGCGTGTTGCATGTAACATGTCCATCAGCAATTGCATGGAATGACCGGTGTATAGTGTATAAGTAGGAGGGTCACTTTGTCCATGGTGGTGGGAGGGTGTGAACTCTGCACTGAGATGAGAGGAGCACATGGAGGCAAACATAGACATGAGAGAAGAAGAAGAGGAAGAAAAAGCGGGAGAGGACGAGGGAAGGAGGGAAGAGAAGAAGAAGAAGAAGTAGAAGAAGAAAAGAAAAAGAGAGGTGGCACAACAGGTGGTACATACTGCCAGGTGGGTCCCAGGGGCGTGGCGAGGGTGGCTCCGCTATCAGACAGCACACACAAGAGGGAGGTGGGCAAAACATTAGCAGTGGGCATTGAAATTAGGAGAAAGGGAATACAGAAGAGGAGGAAAAGAGACTAGAGAAGGATAATACTGGTGTTACTCCATATTTGTCCTTTTGCCAACAAATCTCATGAAAAGACTAAAACCAACAAAGAATTGATCAAGTATCAATATCTCCTGAGCTCCGTCATCATCCAAAAACTATTAAAAACATACATCCTGACTCAGTCCCACACCCACCATCCTGCTGCTGGGAAAAATACTCACTAGAGCACCAAATGTGTATCAATCCGCCACTGAAAATAGTCCCCCGAATATACACTATTTACTTCACATTGAGGAACATTTTCTAAAAGCTACAGGGCCCAGCTGTTAAAAATATCACTGAGCCTTTTTTAAAAATAATGAAATTATATATTTCTGATCTATTTTTAAAAGATTTACTTCTTGAGTGAGTTCTGCAGACAAGGCAGGAGAGTCAGAAATTAATGAGTGATGGAGCTACACATTGTTGGTTTTGGTCTTTTCATATGATTTGTTGACAATAACAAAAATATAGAATAATGCCGGACTTATCCTTTAAAGAGAAAGAGAGGATGAGAGATCCTCATGCAACATAAACATACATAAACATAAGGAAAGCACATGTTAAGTGGGACAGAGCAGGGTGACAGAGAGAGACATACAAAAACACAGAGGCAGATAAACAGTGAAGCTAAAAATCAGAGAGGTGCTTCCATCCAGGAGACACAGAAATGATGGACAGAAAAATTATTTGACATGAAATCCATATGCAGCAGACAAGAGCAGCTACTGCAAAAAGTAAACATTTTGAAAAGTGAATGACAAGTGAAATTCATAAAAACCAAAGGATTACTGAAGTCATGCAAAACGCAGCTGTTAGATTAGATCCTATTGTACTGTAGGTAAATGTGAATATTGTATGAAATGTAACAATGAATGATAATATGAAGTTTTACCATAATGGTATTGGTAAGTAAACCAAAGACACTCAAAAGATTTTAAAAACAGGATCCTTTGGATTTCCAAAAAATTTAACTTACATTAACAATAGTTCCCCTTATGTTGTATTTGCATGATGAGATTAGTACATTAAAGATCATAAGATACAGTTTCTATCGGCAAAATATAAAAGGGCTCAAGAAATTGTATCGCTTGAACTGTCTGACCAGAGAAATTAAATATCGTGATAATTGTGGACATGACAAATACTGTGGATCTCTAGTATCTTTCTCAATACATGGATTAAAAAAAACTTGAGGCAGTGAGTAACAGCAGTTCAAAGTTCAAATCTAAAACATCTCTAAAGCTAAAACTAATCAACTTGTTTCATCTCATGTGTTTAGTCTGTACACAAAGAGCAATTCCAGTTTTAGGGAGAGTTTAGTGCAGAAACTATGTCTTGTCAATTTGCCTCCCAGCTGCAGCTCCGTAGTTAGCACATAGACACATGTGAGGTATCAGTCTTCTCATGTAACTCTTAGAAAGAGGAAATTTAGCATATTTCCTAAAATGTTGAACTATTCCTTTAAATAAAGGTTCATCTGAAGGTGGTAAAACAGCACTGACAGCAGCTTACTTGCTCATCTAGTAGACCTTTCTGCAAAAACACTCACTGTGTATCTATCTCTGTGGAGGAGAAATGTTTAAAACAGCATGTATGTAAATTGTATTTTGGGGTTTGTCAGTCCAGCACATCTGCTGCTGCTCAGCTGGTTTGTCAGTTATTCAATATGACTAAACTAAAAACTGGCAGTGTTATCCAGCATATGGTTTAGTTTGGAGACTGTATTAGCACTTAGACAGAGGCACAGATTTAGATTTCTGGTAATGAGGGCGGTATAATCAGTCAAGTTCAATGTGAGGTATTGTAGAAATAGCAGTCGGTCTTTATAGTTACAGATGATTATGTTCCTAATGTAATGTAATGCAATGCTCAAGTTCTATGCAGCAGGAATTTATGAATCTTCTAAGTCTATTAATCGATTATTAATTGTCCATTTCGCTGTGTCCATCTCTACGCTGAATTTCCTCCTCAGTAAAAATGGCAAACAGACTGGAAGGGTCAGCGTCAGCACGTTGAGTTGATGCGGACTGACAGAGAGCAACTCTGCTTCTGTTTGCTCACGGCTGCTTTCACTAACTGGCTACCACTCAGATTCCCATCAGCCTTTTTTCAGCCCTTTCCCATTTCCTGATCATTTTGTCAAGGAAAAACTGAAGGTATCCACAGAATCTGCATTTCCCAAACCTGAGATTATCCCAAGGATGCAGCTCAAAGAAAACAACTGTGAATGAACCAAAGAGAGCCCTTTTTTTCTTCTTCTGTGAGCTGTAAAAAAAAAAAAAAAAAGAAGCATGGCATGATGAGCACTGAAGAGCTTACGTAGTATTCAGCATTGAGTCGGGGCAGAGAAGCCGCTCTGTAGTGTCCTTCCAGGCTGGGATATTCCTCTGTATCGGAAATGTTCTCCACCTGTTTCAGCTCAACCACTTCCTGGAAGAAAAAGAAGAAGAGGAAGCATGTATGGAGGTAACAGATCACATAGATTACACAGAAAGTTAGATTGTAAAAAATAATGTTTAGAGGATGGAATTTTCCAGGTGTTTTTTGTACCTGGGGTCTGGTGGAATATGGCACATCTTCTGACTGGCCCCTCTGTAGTTTCCTCCGGCCTTTGGGCCTCTGTGCTGCCTGAGAAACATCTCCGGACTGGGAATGTTTTATGGCACTCCTCTGGTTTAAGCTGTACACAGACATTCAAGAGCTCTGACTTTAATACTGGCACTAAACAGCGTTGTAGGATCAGTGGCCAGTTTCACAGAGATATTTTAGACTGCTGTGTTAGGCCAGTCTTCACTTTGCTCTTACATTAGTCTAATGCAAATAAGACACTCTCACAAAACTAAAGACTGAGTTAGCACAAGCTAATTGAGCTCTGCCACTTAAGGAAGCCACAGCCTCTCAGCTCTGCTACAGGTCTGTACTGCGCTGAGGTTTCATGCTCAAGGAAGTCTTCATAAATGTCTACTCCCTTTAATATTTTTTAACGTCCTCAAATGTTTCCTGCTGGGGTCAATGGAGCTGCAGGTGCTTGGTTAGTGATGTTTTTTAGTTCGAAAAAAGAATTTACCCAGAATTCATGGTAAATTAGTTGTACTTCAGATAGTCAAAAAGTAGACAGCTTTGCGCAACAGATGAAGTTTGATGTCTTTCTGAAGTCTGACTGTCAGTTAGCTTGAAGCCAAAGTCAAAGTCTGTCTTTGTGAAACCTTCCCCAGTTATAAATTGAGGCAGTAAAAATGTAATGTAAAAAAATTTGAGACAAACGAGCCAAACTGGACCGAGGAGAGGGAAACTTACAGAAAGTGGTGGGTGAATGCACCAAATGGACACAGTGATATGATACTGTGGTATCACCTAGACGGGAGATATATGATGTTTTTACTGCACACTGCTCCATGTACTCACATTGTGTCCCTGTTTATTGAGGTGGTGGCAGTGGTGGTGGGCGGGGCCTGTGGCTTAGCTTCTGGTTCAGGCACGGATGGGAGGGGCTGTTTGGGGCTGCAGATTGGTGGTTCTACTTCCTGTATGTGAGTGAGGGGCAGCACAGGACGGAACAACGCCCCCAGTTTACTCTACAGGACAGATCAACAGCAGACGTCACAAATGGAGCCATTAGATTGACTATGACAATTAGATTTTGGCCGCAGAAGAAGGACGTGTACAAACAGTGAAAGAGCACCAAATCAATTTACAGTACATGTTCTACCATCTTCTAAAAGGTCGAACGTAGAAATCATCTGTCTTGTTACTTTTATCTATTTTATTTTATTTTTAATTTCTCATATTCAGCCTTCTTAAGTAAGTAATATGATCTCCCTCCACTGACAGATGTATTCTAAATGTTCTCTCTGTATCATGAGATAAATTAGAGCTTATGACTAAGACAGAAAAAAATAGGTTAGTGATGCTAAAACCAAAATAATTTGACAAGAGAAGACAAGACTACAAAAACAACATAAAACCCTGATCTGAGACACCTAATGCACGATTTCCTTGAATATCACAAGGTTAAGTCTCGGATAACCAGCACTAGAATATTTTTTTACACTCTAAACAATCCCGCTAACTGAGGTCTGGAGTTTGATTCTCTCTATGCGACTCTTTACAGCAACATTTTGTCAACACGCTGTACCTGAGTTCCTCCTGAAGGATGCTGCTGCTGGAGTCTCTTGGCACGATTCTGCTTATAGTAATCAAAGATCATGAACGCTGCGTAGACCTTCCCCACGGTCAGCTCATTGTCTAGAAGAGGAGAGAGCAGACAGAGAACACAGTTCCTCCATCACGGCAGTAGATGGCGCCACAGCTCAGAGCAGGAGACATGAACAGTATGAGCGTGGCCGGTGTGAGCTGAGCTGTGCTGTCATCTTAAATCTGTGCATTTACTATCATTGCCTATCTATTATTGATCAATCACATGTTTAATCCTGATTTAATAGATGAGTGTTAATAGAAAGAAGAAAAAAGAAAACGCAATAATGCATATCACTTCACTAGCATCAAGAAAACTCACAATTCTCTACAATATGAGAATCAGTGAAATGTGATGATTTGTAAACACAAGTTGAAATGATCTCACAACACTGGCAGACACTTTCTTGACTTGTTTTGAGAATAACAGACCAAAATTGCTTGGTAAGATGGAGATTTTTTTTTTACCTATGATTGAATCCTAATAGTATTTTTTTTACTGAAACAAGTAGTTTTTTTTCCTTCCTAAAATGCCAGTGTAGTATAATAATTTCAGCTAGTGTCCAAAACAAAACAACTTGTTTCAAGAAATGTTTATAAATGAGAGTCTGTATCTTAAAAGACAGCAGAATGAGGCAATCAGTGCACTGGAATAAACAATAAAAACAAACAAACTAGAAAACTAGAAAATTCTAGTTATGTTGCACTAGAATCATGTTCTCTGCAAATTTTTCATTTATTTGAAAACATAAAACTTTTAGGGCTCTCCAACAGACAAAAATAATGGGCAAAGAAAGACGCAGTGCAAAACCATCTTTAAAAGAAAGAGGAGAAATAAAAAAGATGATATAAGAGCAAACAGGAAGAAGTCAAGTGACCAGCAAATGACTTGTTTGTAATGTAGCTCAGTTAAACCAAACAGAACTGTGGCTCACATTTATGTGGCGTCACCAGCAGGTCGACGGTCTTCTGCGACAGGTTGGGCCAGACTCGGTTTATCTCCCTCTTCAAGTCGGCATCGCACAAACGCTGCGCCAGGACCCCTGGGGACGCACCCACAAACACGTCACATCAAATCTGCGCCACAGCGATCACCAGTATTCACATTAATGTCAGGACCGCCAGTGCAGCCGCAAGGGATTCTGGATTTTGTAGTTTTAGTCTCTCACCAGATGCCAGTTTGATCTCCAGGGCTGTGCGGATCAGGGCCATCAGCGTGGAGGTGAAATGCACTGTGTTGTCATCTGCAATGGGCATGTTCATCTTCACCAAGCGCTGAGAGGAACGGAAGCAAGAGAGGAGGGGCCGTGAACCAGGAACTAATAATCAACAGCTCAGGGAGAGGAGGCCTGATTTAAAGATGTTACCACAAGTTCAATTAAGGGATGGATTATCAAAAATTTGGCTTTGCAAAACAATTCTGCTTCACAGCCAGGTGAATAGAGCTTATTATAAATAATCAAATAAATAATAATGCATCATTTTAATTTTATAAAAGTGTCAATCGAGCGAAAAGATGGACTTTACTAGAAAAATAAAACAACTGGTAAAAAAAGAGTCACTGTAACATGTAAGGGCTGTACATAAGGATTAGTATCATTATCAATTTATCTGTTAATTAGTTTTCTGATAACCTCATTAATCATTTAGTCTATAAATTATTCATTGATGATGTTCATCAGATAAAACAGATAAAAGCATCAAATTCTCACACTGAAGAAGCTGGAATCAGTGAACATTTGGCATTCTTGCTTGATTAATAACCTAATAGATTAATCAGGAATAATGTTGTCAATTGTTAATTTGGGGGGGGGGGGGCTGCTTAAATTGTAATGTGGAGCACCATGAGCTCTGTGAACATGCTAAACTCTTATTGCTGCTGAAAACATGCAGCAGCACTTCCTTCATTATATACACTTGATTTTAATGCAATATTCATGCCATGTTTGTACTGAAAGAGTTGCTGCTCTCTGTAATCATTCCTCCTCTTCACACTGGTTGTAAAGATATTCCACTATAAAACATATGAGAGTCCTCTCTCAACGCAAAAGTGTATTCTAATCTCGAATTGAAGCTCATATGAAGCATCATCAGTCTGAGTCAAACAAATCAAGTGGCCGTCTTTGACACTGCAGTCGTGTGCAGGTTTATTGATGATGTGTCCCAACAAACAATGGGAGGATGAGAGGACCAATAAATATTTTAACATATATTTACATATGGGCATGTGAGTACAGTTAAGGTAGACTAAAATAATGTGAAACTGCCTTCATTTCTGACTAAAATGAAAGAGTAGACCATTCAAAATTTTCAAGTCACTTCCAATTTAATGTTTCAATAGTTTCCTGGAAACATGAGTATGTGCCTTGAAACAAGACAGAATAAAGTAGGTCACTGCACCAGAATGAAGAAAAGACCTGAAATGATTTTAAAATATTTGCTGAAAGTAAAAGTCAATTAAATGACGAGTTGAGTAAGTAATCAACAACAATTTTGGTAAACGATTACTAGTTCAAGTCATTTATGAAGCAAGGATATTCAACATTTGCAGGTTTGAGCTTCTTCAATGTGCATTTGATGCTTTTTTCTGTTTTATATCATTGTAAATTGTGTTTTGGACTGTTGGTTGGACAAAACAAGCAATTTAAAAATATCACCGTGAGCTCTAATCTGACTATTTTCTGACATTTTATAGATTATATGATGAATCGGTTAAGTTAAAAAAAAAAGTCACTGGCCTCACATTGCTGCAGTGATTTTTAGCAACAGATACTAGGCAGCACAGAGGCTCAGTTATTATTAATTCATCACTACTTTTGCTTTGACAGTATGTTAGGAAACTTAAAAATTCATCAGGCTTTGACTGTAGAAAGTAGAAACTGATAAATCCATGCCATGCAAGACTGCAGGATCGATGCTGCAATGAAGTGATTCATACAGACACACATGCTTGAATTAGTGCAACACATTCATAGTGAGGGAAGCACAGACATTGACTGGATATAGAAACTATTGATTAAAAAAAACAAGAGGTTAGAAGAAATATTTGTGAAAAAAGGAAAATTGCAAATGATGGTTCCCATGTGATTCAAACTGAGTTGAGGCAAAACAGAAAGAGAGAGCAAGAGAGAGAGGAAAAAGAGAAAGTGTATTCACTGTGGGATCATAACAATACATATGAATAGATGGAGCGATGAGAGGCAAAGAACAGAGGAGAAAGAGGGGGAGTAAGTGCCTTTACTGGAAAACATCTACGCATGTAAAGGCTTGCAGTAAGAGACACAGAGAGCAGACATGAGCAACAAAACAAATACAAAGACAGCAAGATGCCTCTAAAGAACATATGCAGAGGTCACATTCTTGCAGACAAAGACTTCATATGCACGCACACACACAAAAGATACACACAGTGCAATTATAGGACGGGGAAGGGGGGTTAGAAATCCCTCGACATGGTGAAAGAGAGATCAGTCAAAAGAGAGAGTGAAGCTTAGCCTGAAGACAGAATATAACACTGGAAACTGGAGGGTAACAGGTGACTATCAGGGGAAGATGTGTTCATTAGGGGGGAAATTTAACAAGGAGCATGATCAATGGCAAAATAGTGGGAGGGACAAAACAGAAAAATAGAGATTGGGGGGGTGGGGGTGGGGGGGTGTGTGCTCTCAAGTGCACTGCTGCTCTCTCTGTGTCTTTGTTCATGTCTTTCCCTGTCGATTCACAAAAACAGGAGTTATATTTGGAGATGCCACCACGTCAGACCCAGATATTTTTAACTGGGGCAAGGGCAGGGCTGTTTTAAACGTGATTCATTTTGACAGCTGTGCATGCACTGGAACCACTCACATTAAGTCTGCATGCTAAGAGGTAAGCAGCTGGCACAGGGACTACCTGAGGATTGTTCAACTGTATATGTTTCTCCCACTCCTCTAGTATACAAGTCTTACATATAATCATGGGCCACATGTGTCAGGTCTAAGATAATAACAGTAGTTCTGCAAATATCTGACAGAGTGACATCTTGACCCGATGATGGTGCTATCACCACAGTCAACTCCATCCTCAGGGGAACATGAATGTCTGTACCCAATGTCAATGCAATCCATCCAATAGTTGTCAATCCATCTCACTCTGAGCCAAAAAATATCACCTCATGGTGTTGCTAGGTGAAAATTCAGAGATCACCCAAGTCAGTGCCATTCATCCCCTGGGGACCATGAATGTGTCTACAAAATTTCATGATGTTGCCATCCCTAAAGCTCTGCCCATAGTGTGGCAGAATCACAAAAAGCTTCTTTTTTTTATACCAGTTATCCAGCAGGTTGTAGCCTCTCTTCAAAGGTATATTCTCGATCTCACAGATGTGTACAGTCAGCTCGGAATAATAAAACAAGTGCCTGGGGTAAGACCAGCATTTTAAATCCACTCTGCCCTTCTTCTTCTTCACTGGATGTATGTTAAGTCCACTGCATGAGCCTATGGCAGGCCAGAGCAGAGCGTGGCACAGGCTGTGGAAACATTGGTTTACCCCCAGGCAAATATTTTATTATTTCAGACAGACTGCAGACATCTGTGAGATGCAACCTCATGCTGTAAAACAGGCTAAAAAAAACAAACATTTTTAACCCTAAGCTTTGCCTTGGGAAAGCCCCATGAGCTCCTGGAGTTGGTCTCTACGAACTCTTGACCTGACCTGGCTCCTAAGCTTCTAGGTGGTCCACTAGGTGTTGATGAGGGCACTGAGACATTAAACCAAAAACTGTCAGCTAAAAGAGGCTTAAAAGCTCAGGGGGGCTTCAGTGAGATATGAGATATAAGGCCATTTACTACTGCAGCTATAACTACCAAACAGACATAGCACCCCTTTTCTTTCAGTGTGCTTTGTACCAGCAGCTGGATCTGATGTTTTGATAACCAACACTTCTTATTTTCTCACCAAGATGACTTTGTGGAGGCAAATATTATGGTTTTAAATCAGTTCTCTGATCTATTTTCATTTATTAGTGTTACAGCCCTACAGCAGACAGAGCAGGAAGAGACCACAGAGCGTCACAGATAAAAAGAAAGAACAACACAGCAGCAGGCCAGAAGATACTGACTGCAACACACTGACAGAAGCCTGAAGATGTTTGACAGGTGGAAGCAGGGAACCAGCAGTGACTGCAGGAGGGAGGGAGGAAGGAGGAGGAAGGAGTGATTCTACCTTATAGGCGATTCGGGGTGGACATTTCTTTCCCAAACCTAGTGGAGGGGACATGTCGCGAAGCATCTTGTACATATCGCAGTAACTCATGCGGCCGCTTCCCGGGGGAAAGACGGTGGGAGGCCATGGAAGGAGGGATGAAGATTTCCCAGATGAAGGGATTAAAAGGAGGAGGGGGAAATTGCATCGTAACAGAAAGTGGTAAAAAAAAATCCAAAAGAGAGAATGGGAGAGAAAAAAGAGGGAGACACAGAAATCCTTGTTAATAAGATTTCCAGGATATGATGATCTGGAATGCCATCCCAGCCGGATTCACAGATTCAGGAATGGATCCCAGAGGAAGGAGGAGGAGAGGATGCTCCGGAGGATTCCCTGTACAAAGATGCTGGATGGAGGGATCCTGGTGGAAGATATGCACTTGGGAATGAGAGTGCATTTTATGTTAAAGGAATACACTGACGTAAATCAACCTTTTGAGTATCAAACATTCATCACCTGTAGGCTCGAAAGTTGGCTCTAAAAAGTTTGTAGCGTATTCATATTATTTTTTCATTTGCTTGTCTAAGAATTCCAGTAAAAGTGGGGATATCAAGTCCTCGACAACAGCACTAGATTGTTCAGTGAGTTTGGCGTAGTGACCCCACCGTGATGTCCTTGACCCCCCAAAATACTAACCCTAACCTTATACAGTCGTAGTAAGAACAATGGAGAATATTTTGAGGGTCACAGATCTTTAACCTAGTCTGTTTTAACTTTGGTGTTTAACCTGAAAGTCAACATCAAAATTAGTTGAACAAGTTAATAAAGGTAGCAAGTTAAGATCAGTGGTGAGCAGCAGTCAAGAGACATTTGTGTGTGGTAAAAGGCCACAAGAGTTTGAGCTGCTTCCCTCAATCCCTGTCTGATTGTCCTGTTGTCTTATTGTTTTTTAAACTTTGGGGTTTTTTTTGTTCTGTTATATTCTTTCATTGCTACTGTTCTTTGTTACAGTCAGAAACATAGCTTTAGGAATGTGCTGAACGTACTGATCAACAGGGGAAAAGTGGATTACTCTGCGGGAGTCGTTTGAGTTTCTGTTGATGTTTCTTTCTTTCTCCTCATTTTTTGCCACAGGTGAGATCACCACTGGCTCCACAGCTGTCATCACTGTAAAAGGAGCAGCTACAAACTTTCCAGAGCCACCTTCCAAGGAGGGTGTGGGGTGGGGGTGGTATTTCAGACTCAAACGATAGAGTGAAAAAGTTTTGGTGGAATATTCCTTTAAGATGCCCTTTGTTTCTGCATGCTAAGAGACATCAGCAGTAACCACAGTGGAAACAAAGCACACAATGCTCTCTCTTCACTACCCACTCCTCTTTCACTCCTGTGTTTAGAAGCAGGAAAATGTTAGACATCGCATGTGATGCCGTTTGTTTGAGCCTGACTTGCGGCATTGTTTCCTGCACTCGCCATGGTTACCTGCCAGCTGGTTAGTGGAGGATTGATGCATGTTTGTATGTGTGTTTGGTCGGGTCATTCTCTGGCACCGCAGGGAATGAGAACAGACATTCACAGTCCGAAACCATCACGGTCCCTTTGAAAACAAAAGGACTGTGTGGGAGTGCAAACCTTATAAGCCACCCTGTTAGGGCACTTCTTCCCCAGGCCCAGAGGAGGCGAGATAAAACGCAACAATTTGTACATATCCTGATAGCAAATCCTCCCGCTGAAAAAGATGAGACACGTTCAAGAGGTTAGGTCACAGGATATTTCATTACATCTATCTATGATATTCTATTATCTGTTAGAGGGCATTAAAAAATATCAAGCAGTGGCAGCATAGAAAATACAATATAATCTTTAGTTTCAGTTTTTATCTTTCTGACAAAATTTGAGAATGTGCTCATTTTGAATATTAAAATCATTTACAGCTCTGCTGCATTCAGAGTGAAAGTCTAATTACAGTTTCTAATCTCCCTCCAAGATGTCAGGAATTAAATTATTGGTGATTTTTTTTTTCTTCTTTTTTTGGCCTAAGAGTATTCAGGTTATGTAAAATATGTAAATGCTTGATTGTGGAAAGTAAACTTCCCCACAAAACACCAAAATTCCCAGAAAAGATTAGGACAAGGCTACGCCTTCGTGTTTATCGTAAACTCAAGTGGACATAGAAAAAAAAATGCTTTAAAGTGTGAGGGACATGAAGTCCAGTTTAAACCATCTGCTCCTTTAACAGGAACCAGTGAAAACCAATAAACACTGAAAACGATGAGCTTTAAATTCATTCCTTGCTGCAGTCTGACATAATGATGAGTTAAAGCACTTGGAAATGTGCTGAAAGTTACTGTAGACACCTCTGAGAGCAGCTCGTTTATATTCAAGAGTATAAATAATAATTCCTCCCCCATTATGTCTGTTAGGTGATGGCAATTTCACATCTCACACCTCTCCTGGAGTCCTGAGTCACTGACAAGGCTCCTGCGAAGCCTTCGTTAAAACTTAATGAGCCTTACATAATCTGAGACAGATTACGCCTCACACCGTCTCACTCAAAATTTGCATTGTGCTTTAGTCACAAGTTAAACAGTGTGGGTGTAAGGGGCAGAGAGGGCGCTGACATAAACCTGTATTCCCTTGTTGGAGGCACAGGAATCGTTTCTCTTCACACCACTGTGACAGACTGAGGAGCTTTGGAGCTTAGCGGCGAGGAGGGCTGAGTGGACGCCAAGCGGAACGCTGGATTTACATGCATCAGTCCGGCCGACAGGGGAGCTCGTCACCAGCCTCAGCCTACACTCCGGGCTCAGGCTTTATGTCATTCACCCACTGCTCCTAAAATGGGATTTTTCCACTTCCACGTCACAGAGTCATCCTGCTGGAACTCAGAAACTGCTCTGAGAGTTTCGTGTTTCCTCGCCCTCCCTCTCTTTCAAAATCTACCCCCCCCCCTCCCATTTCAACACAATTGTACTAGTCAGAGGTCATGCGGCCACAGCACCTACCAGGCAGCGGGGTCGTACTCCGCCCACACACGGATGAATTCATCAAGGTGATGAGGCCCCAAAATGGAGGCGTCCCTGGTCAGGTACTCAAAGTTGTCCATGATGACAGCGACAAAGAGGTTCAGCATCTGGTGAATGAAAACAAAGATTTTAGTCTGAATAGAAAGATTAGAAGATTAGTGAAGAGAAGATCTCCATTGATTGACAACGTTACTCAATACTTAATAATAATAATAATTATATGATTGTATAATTGAGATTATGTAATTTCCATTTAAAGGACCATATTGGTGGTTTAGCCCTGTTCACCATGTTGTCTGCACTGGTTCATTTCCTACATGTGATATGCATTTTATCAGAACTGACCCCATTTGCAACTCCACTGAACCAAAATCATAACATAACACCACTTTGCTGTTGTTGGCAACCATTCATCAATGATCTCTTTTCTTAATCTTATGGGTTTAATTCAAAAACCAACCATGAACTCATCTGTTTATTTTCATTACTAGATTATAAATATGTGTCAACATTGCATTAAAAAATCAGTAACACAAATATCTAGGTGATCTGATTAAAAATTCCATTTACAGAGTAAACACTCAGTGGTTTAACAGAGGTTGTTTAGAGGATTTCCTCACATTATCAGCAGCTCATTTGCATTTTCTTCCAATTCTTCTCTTTACTTTCTCTAACTGGCAACATTTTCTGAGTCATGCGCGTTGCAAGATGTCCCTATTTACTGTGAATTACAAACAGGCTCTTTTCACAGCTGGAAACATAACTTTTGGATTCATGGGGTGTGAACTGGGGTGAAAATAAGTTCAAACCATGTTTAAGTTTGCTCTTCTTTTTAAATAAAAATGTTGTTTTTAGATCATTAAAAAAAAGAAGATGAGAATTAGTAACAAAGCTCTAACTTCCAGCAAGTAGTTGACAGGCTGAAACGAACTGCTGGACGGGACGAGTCTCTGTTTTTTCTTCATACTGACCAGGAAGGAACAGAGGAAGATGAAGGAGACAAAGTAGAAGTAGGCAAAGTCACTTCCACACTCCTTCCCTAGAGTTCCTGAGAGCTTGTCACACGGTCTGTTACTGAGACACGATAACATGATCTCATGCCACGCCTCGCCTGTCGCACTCCTGCAACACACACACAGATCACAGTAAAACTACGCGCACGTGTGCACAAAGAGTGGAGGCAAACACTGCTCAACCATCTGCGATATCAGCAGTTACTGGATTATTTGTGGTAAAAGGCGTTTTGGAGTATAGAAGGAGGATTACCTGAAGAGAAGCGTCAGGGCCTGGAAAAAGGTCTGGAAGTTGTTGTGGTGATTTATGGCGGTGTCCTCATTCAGCTCGATGTTTCCAAACACCTGAGAAAGCAGCACAGTTACCTCACATGAGAGATTTCTATTTGTCTTTTTTTTTTTTTTCTCCCAGGACTTTTCACTGATATCAAGACGGCAAAGCTCAGTGGGGAATACAGGATGTCACATACATACTTCCTGTGCACCAATCAGGATTTTGCACCTTTTGAACCAGACTCTGATGACAGTTACTCAGTTGTTTTGTTGTCCACCCTCCTGATGAAGCAGATTATCAGAGTTTTTGACGATAAAACTCTTGATAAATAATAGTGTTAGGAATAATATTTTTTTTCAGACTCTGACTGTTGATCTGACCCTGACTATCTAATGTTTCCATTGGTTTCAGACCTGAACAAACTGAATCCAACGGGTGAGAGGCCCGAGCCTGAATCCGAACCACATCGTTTCATTCAATTAAACCTTATCTTATGAAGTTTTTTTTTTTTTTTCCATTTTCTTGATTTGTTTTTCTCCACAGTAAACTATGTGTATATTGAATTTACTCCGGCTTCCTGCCACAATCCAAAGACATGAAGGTTGAGGTTAAGTGGTGACTCTAAATTGCCTGTGGGTGTGAATGTGAGTGTGAATAGACTGGTGACCAGTTCAGGGTGAACGCCGCCCTCACCCAATGTCAGCTGGGATTGGCTCCAGCCCCCCCATGACCCCATAAGAATAAGCGGTATGGATAATGGATGGATAGATGGATGGATAGATAGTGGATCCTACTATGAGTCCAGTAAAAGAACCAGAGGCCTTTTTTGAAATATTCATTTGCCCCTTGGCGTGTCCATCCTGCTGGCCTATAAACGCTGGCTGCTGGACCCAGGAGACCTGACAGCAGTCAAATATGAATGTAGCATCTTGACCCTGTACAGGAACAGCAACCGGTTACTTCTTCAGCACTAACACCATAATCTCACATACACTTTGAGGGGAATAAGGACTAGGCGATCCTTTATATATATATTGCCTCCACTAAATCAAATATCTGTACAATATTATGCAATTCATGTGACGTGTACTTGGTTTGTGAAGCTTATGAATATAATCTTTTTTTACTAAGCCTCAGTCTCAGGATACAATACGAACACACAACAACAGCACAAACTAGGACCTCACAAAGGAACTGGATCAACCGCCGACTGACAAAAACTGTTGTGTTGGATTGATATTGTGCAGATGTGACTCATACTTTCCTCCTTTTTTTAAATGTCTCTGGAGAGGAGAGGGGCTCACTTTGTGCAGGCTGCATATATCTGAGCCCATCCACAGACTCACCCTTCTTTCACTTCAATATAACTGACAGATATGAGAGGGGCTCTGATCTTCTCACCTAACTTTCAAACGTCTTACCGCTCGCTGATCCTAGATGCTGAGGATTATGTACGACCACTACTAATGATAGTTGTCTTGCAGTAGGTGTAAAAAAAAAAAAAAACTAACAGGAGATCGCAGGCGATGTCACTCATGCACAGTCCGTACACACCCCCACAGTCCTGAGACGAGGTCTCATCAGCCAAAACAGTTAAAGGGGTACCTTTGGGCGAGTTCCACGGGTTTTCAGGTTATTGAGAAATGCGACATTTCTAGGAGGCATCCATTATAGATGATTATATTCAGACTCGCTTTAGTGCAGCTGATGTGCCCACTCACCTGCATTCCAATGATGGCATAGATGAAGAACAGCATGGCGATGAGCAGGCAGACATACGGCAGAGCCTGAAAACAAACATGTAAACACAGCTTAAAGACACTCGGAGCACAAACAGATACACGTCACCACACATTTCTACACAGTCACTCCTCTCTCTCTCTCTCTCTCTCCTCTGTCTCCCACACGCACAGTTATTGTAAGCATTGGACATACACAAAACCCTTTGAGCATGTTTTTTGATCTCTCTCTCTTTCTCTGCACACACACACACCACACACACACACACACACACACACACACACACACACACACACACACACAAAGCTGATTCTCCACAGAGTACTAGCGCCGGTGTAAGATTTTACAGTCGTATTTAAGAAACAGAGCAGTCAACCTGACCTGCAGGGTCGATTGTTTCAACCAGCTATTTATATCTCTGCGAGGAGGAGGTGAGCATTTGTTGTAATTAAATAGCCACCTTTTAACAATCTGCAGCTACTGTCCATTTTCATTGGGCTTAAAAGCTCTCACCACCGACATTAAAGCTGCTACAAATTCCCTCGGCTGCGCCCCAGCGCTCCGCATTTAACTCAACTTGTCCCAGGGGATTTAGAGAGCAAACCAGCACTGTGTGAAAATCCGAACTGCTGTCTGCTGAGAGCTATTTAGTTCGATTTTAACACTAACAGAGGAACTCGGCAGCGTGTCTCTGCCGGCTTTCAAGCCTTCTATCACACTATTTCTATTCTGCGTGATATCCATTTATTCAACTATAAATCTAACAATAAAACTATACATTTGTGTAATTTCTTTCTGTAAAACGCCTGCTACATAAAAGCAGTTTACTTACTCACTCAACATGTTTTATATACTTACCCAGAGGCACACACTGTAAGTTGGCATGTTTGGGTCACTGTGTGTGTTTGTGTGTGTGTGTGTGTGTGTGTGTGTGTGTGTGTGTGTGTGTGTGTGTGTGTGTGTGCGTGTCTCATCACCTTGAAGGACTGAACGAAGGTCCACAGCAGGATGCGGATGGTGTAGCCCTGCCGCAGCAGCTTGATGAGACGAGCAGCTCTGAACAGCCTCAGAAAACTCAGGTTGATCATCTTGTCCTGGGAGAGAAAACAGGGACGTATTACACCCAAAATTACAACATTTTGCCTCTTTAGCCCCACTGGGTCTCTTATGACCAGTAGCTTATACTGGCTAATGCTAGTAAACTTTATATATAGTAGATGTTGCTGTGGAAGTGACAAAACTCAGACAGTCTGCTAACTTCAGGAATCTTTTGTACGTGTGTGACTGTTACTTACTCTTCAGCTTCATTTAAATGAATCTCATAGAATTATTGGTATAAATAATCAAAGTGAATTCGGTTGGTTATTTAATACAAATTAGCAAGAAAGTAACAAAAACCAAAACCAAAAACCGAAATACAAAAGGAATGAAATTGGCTGAAATCGGCCTGTTCATACAAAATGTGTCACAGACTCTGATTTTTTCATCTGACTCTCCTCAGTTCCCTAAATCCAAGCAGCACAGATGGCAAAGACTAGATTACTAGTGTAAAAATCTGTGTTTTTGTTTTACTTCAACTATTTCAATTGACTTGCACTGTAAAAATGTCAGTTTGAACGAGTGAGTATGACAAGTACAACACATTACTAACAAGTACAAAACATGCCACTGGATGAGACAAAGTAATCTAGTTGAGATCCAAACCTTGTTTATACTGGTGCACTGATCTGACGAACAACAGAAAGTGCAGGGACTGGAGACTAAACCACTTTTTCTTTGCAGTGTATATTTTCACGTCAGATCTTATGCAACTCAAATTGCTCCAGATGATGATGTCGTTGTTCAAGCAGACATTTCTAACAGTTTTATAGGTCTCCTTCTTTTATATCATGTCACACTGAGGATTCAGTAGGTAGACACTTCAAACTAAGACTGCGGGAGAGAACAACACACACTGACGGGGGAAATTACAAAAATCAGCGGCCAACAAGAAAAGCCACTTACCGTCTAGAGGTGTCAGATGTGACAGAGTGAGGGCACAGGCGCCAGGAAAGACACAGCAGAAGATGGAAACAGCAAAAGAAGGGGGGAAAAAAAAACAGAGAGAGAAAGCGAGAGAGAAGAGACAGAAAGGAGAACTAATGATCACATAAAGAGAGTGAGACAGACTTTGCCACACAGAAAGCTACAGTTCCCAGCCTCAGTCCTCTGTCTCCGTAATCAAATGCCTATGTCTATTTGTCTTCTGCTGTAATTCAATAGAAGAAACTAAATGCTCCGAACTGTAATGGCAGTAATGCTCCTCCTGTTGCCCTGCGTCTGCCTTTGTTTCATGTATTGATTCTCAGGATTTCATATTTCTGCTCTTGGTTTGCTCGGCTGAGCTTGTGATTTGAGGACTGAGAGCACGAGAGCAAAGCATGACTTCTACATCCATGATTTGAAGCTGCAACGCTTTGGTCAGATATGAAAAAAAAAAAAAAGGCCCATCAATAATGAAGACAACAGCATGTAAATTAGTGTGTGAATAATTAGTCAAGTAATTGCTTATGTCAGTGAGTCAACTGCCAAAAAAATGCAATTTTCATTTCAATCGACCATTTCTATAACTGGACAGCAGTGAGGGTTTGCTGCATTTGTATCACTGTAATTTGAAGATCTTTGGTTTTTAAACTGTTGGTCAAATAAAACAAGGAACATGAGGATGTCAGCTGAGACTCAACAACAACATGTGATGGGCATTTTTCACTTTCTCTGACTTTTTATAGACTAAACAATTCATCAATCAAAAAAACAATACAAAGACTAAACGATAATGAAAATAATAATTACTTGCCAACCCAATGTAAATGTTCATTATAAAAGTAACTATTGCATATGAACTACATCCCAACTTCATACATCATCACAGTTCTCCTGACTCTACTTCCTGTATCACAGCATGCTGCCCTGCTATTGTCTCAACCACTGCTGCAGCCCAGAGCATGCACTGAGACTGACACTCATATTCACAGTGACACACGGGAGACTGGTTGGTTTAATGGCACCGAGGACACCAACCATCGGAGGGGGGAGGGGGGCCATGATGATCGCTTACCTTAATCTCTGTGACCAAGATGTCGGTGATGCTTCCAAGCACAGTCACAAAGTCAAACACGTTCCACGCTGCTTTCAGGTAGTTCTACAAGACACAGACGACACAGAGATCAGACAGGACAGAGGGAATTCATTCACACTTTAAAATGTTCAGCGTTTTCTTTTTTATATCTTTAATACTTTTTATAATGAAACAGGGGGATCCACCATGTTTTCAACCCTTATCATCTTTCAAACTTTCAACAGGTCACCACTTTTTATTTTCAATCCTACTAGCTGAGCTTTTTTTTGTACATCTTATACTCACAAAACATTGAGAGTTAATTAGAGAGCCAGTAAAATGCAAACAAGACAAGACAAATCCAGAGGCTTCACTCACTTTGTCTTAAAATATGGTCAGATCTTAAGTTACAATAACGAACAAACTCAAGCTATTTTAATTAATTAACAAATCATTGCTTCGTTCTTGTCCATATTGAATAAATCATTAAAACATTCACGGTTGGAAAAAGTTCATCAGTCGGCAGTCACACAAACTTTCTATAAATGGAGATGACTTAGTTCTGTAGGGAGTGACTGCCCAGCTGATACAACTCCGAAAGTTCAACCCAGAATGATCAGTGAGGTTAAAAAAAAAGTAAAGGATTCATTGGAGATGGTTAACATCTCTGTCCATGAGTCTATCATATGCCAATCAGGGTGTATGTCTGTGCAGCAGCATGGAGCATTATGTCCATGGCAGGACACCAGGGAGGAAGCTGCTGCTCTCTAACAAAACCACTTTACTGAGCTCTGAAGTTTGCCAAAGAACAGGTTGACACTCCACAACACTACTGGGAAAATGTTTTGTGGACTGGTGAAACTACGGTTGAATTTTTTGGGAAAAACACACAGCACTGCCATCGGTGAAAGAAAGGCAGGAGGGAGCACCGTGATTGGTTCTTTGCTGCCTCTGGGTCTGGGCAGCTCGACATCATCAAGGGGGGAAATGAATCCTCAAGCTTCCATACTTTTTCTCGCCACTGCAACTCTTTTTGTGAGAACAGGTTCATACAACCGCTGCAGGAAGTAAACTTTAACATGACATAATTCTGCTAATTTAAATGCACAGTTAAAGTCTATGTATAAGGTCAAATATATACCTCACCAAGGGCAATGTAGATATGCAGAAGTTGCAGCGATGTACGAACATGTTCCCAAAGAATGAAGAAAAAAAAAAAAACTGTTCTAACGACCTCTAGGGCACAAAATTCTATATGTGCATAGACAACACACACAAATGTTGAAACAGTCCCTGCATAAACCAACTGCTGAGCCGCCGCCTGCAGCCCGGATCCCCTCAGACTGGTCAATCATCCAGCTCCTGAGGACAGAGGCTGCTGCCAGGCCCTGCAGCTGCAGTCTGAAGAGATGCAGCAGCTCACTGTCGATACCAGCAGATGCAAACCCATTCGTCTGGGCTTAACAGCTAAACAGGTGGAGGTAAGTGGTGTGTGAGAAAAGCTATTTAATAAATGGGCCTCGTAAATGGAACGGAGCCAGAGATGAAATGCCTCGCTGGAGGCCAGACGGCCCCATGTTGAGAGAAGATTTATTCTTTTTGCGCACTCTTCCTTTCGTCCCCTTTTTTTGTTACTAGTTCACCCTCCTCATTCCTGAATTTGAAACTTTAAATTATTATTTTGCACCTTTTAATTGGTGTTTTTAACAAGTTTAACACCCTCTAATTTTTTCTTTATGTAACCCTTAAAAATAAAATCACAAGAAACACCCATCCAAGTTTCTCATAGTGTGACTGTCCGTCTGTAACGGCTGACAGACCAAATCTCAAAAATCTTACAAATGATTTCAACATTCAAAAGGATTTGATCAATGGAGGACTCGGGCACAGTTACAGCTGTTAAACGCAGTCGCCCTCAGACCGATATTTCTGGCTGTTTTGCATATTGAAAGGGAGATTTTCTTTCATGTGTGTGAACAGAAACACAACAGTGAATAATTGTCTAGTGTTTACAGAGTGCCGCGCAGCATATGGTGTTGACAGCTCACCAGTGGACCGAAGGCAATAATCTTGAGGACGCACTCCAGTGTGAAGAGGGCTGTGAAGACGATGTTTAAGTATTTCAGCATGGACTCGTAGAGGTCTGGAGCTCCGTAGAACTGGGAACAAAAGGAGAAACACACGCTGAACATATGTTGAAAGATAATAGGGAAGAAGTATCTTGGACAGATCAGATATGACACTCGCACTACGAGTGTAAATGTAACCAAGAAGCATTACGGACAACTTTGTGTTTTATTGCTAAGATGCAGAACGTTTGGATGTGTAGCAGGATGTTTAAAAGGTGTCTAAATGCATCTGTCAATCCCAGCTGCAGATATAAATTCTAATCCTGTCACTATCAGTGGGGGACCGTGTCCTGCCACTGCCATAACGGCAGGTGATTGTGACGCTGAAACTGTCTGGGTCTGTGTGTGTTTCTGCTGCCGTGTATCTGTGTTAGTTTCTGTTCGTTAGCCCTCATCCACTTTTAGTCACTCAGGAATTCATGTGTCACAGGAAGAAGGAAAATATAACATGGAAATGCAAACAATACTGACAGACACAGTATATGCTGGATTAAAGCTTGTGGCTCACTGGGCGCACTGATGCTGAGCAGCGCTCCAGACAGCAGCTGAGGAAGAAACTTTAAAGAAAGTCGTGAACTTATGTTCCTTTTTTTCCACATGAAAGGTTGCTGATTAGATTTGTTTCTCTTCTCTGAGTCTGTATTTTTATTGTCTGAGTGAATGTTCCCTCTGATAACTCTCCATCACAGTCCTGGATATGAGCTAGTTAGCTAGTTGTTAGTTAGCTAAACATTTCACACACAAACGTTTGGCTACTTCTTTTCTTCTGGTGTTTTTGGCAGGTGACAAACAGCTTTAGGTTTGTTACTGTCACCTTCTCTTGTGGAGTTTTAGTTCATTTTGTTTGAAATATCTCATTTAAAAACTAATCCCGGTGAAAAGGGATTTCTTATCTGGCTACCAGTTCAAGTACCAGGTCAAGAAACACCCATACACAAAATTGTTGTTATAGTTTTTAAACTCTGTTTTCGTACAGTTTAAACAAATGAGATATAGTGCATTAATCAGTGAGCTTTAGAGGTAAGAAGATTTAGTTACAGAGCCAGATTAGCGGTTTCCCTGTTTGCCAGTCTCCAGCTTCTGGCTGTAGCTTCACATTTAAAGGACAGATATGAGAGTGGTGTTCATCTTCTCCCTTCTCCAGCTACCAGAGAGAGATTAAACACATTTCCCAAAATGTCGAACTTCCTTCAAACAGTATATATGACCAGCCTTTCAAAGTGCTGACGGACAGACAAAAATACAGTAGACAAAGATCTATGGATCACAGCACAGTGCTGTTTCTTAAAGTCACCTAATAGTACAGCATAAATAAATAAATACAGGTTAGTCAGTAGTTCAAATTTTTCTTGACTGCTCCACTCTTCTTGCTGCCTGATTTAAAACGACATAGGATACTGTGATAATAATCTAACCTGACAAAAAAAAGTAAACTCGAAACGGCCTTGGATAATGTAGAAGTTGTTTTCACTCGTGGAGCTCCTCCCCGTCACCAGCCTGCGTTACACACTGGCTCTTTCATTCCCTCACAGATTTTTTCCTCTGAGTAGATGAATAAAGGAACTGCCAAGACACGAGCTCTTCTCCCTGAGAGCAGCAGGCAGTGTTTGGCAGAAGAGTCACAATGGTGTGTTGGCTGTGGTGCTGTTTGATTTTTAATTGTTGACCATGTCTCAAGGCCAGACCACTGCGGCTGTTGTAATTGCATCTCCGCCTTTAGAACTAAATTATTAAATAGTTCAGATTTATGGAAACAGTTTCTTGCAATCCCTTTTTAATATTTCAGCAGTGTGTTGTATCACACTGGGAGCTGAATGAGTATCACTGCACTACTTTATTTTGGCTGAGAAGCATCTGAGAAGAATCGGTGCTTTGCCTCATTAGCAGGAGGAATCACTGACCTTCATCATCAGCACGACAGTGTTGAGGGCGATTAAAGTCATGATGGCGTACTCGAACGGAGGCGACACCACAAATTTCCACATCTTGTACTGGAAGGACTGTTTGTTCTCTGGCATGTATCTCGTCAGCGGTTTGGCGTTGATGGCAAAGTCGATACAAGCTCTCTGTTGGATGAAAAAGCAAAACAAAAACAGACTGTCTATGAGTCCTCTCACACCTTTCATCAAAGAAGAAAAAAAGCGCTGGAAATTACGTCTAATAACATAAAAGACAGCTGGCAAGCCACCAGAGGATTGTCTAAACATTTTGTAATATCAAAAGATGAGCTGCTCTTTGATCACCAGCCAATACTTTACAGACAAAAAAATAAAAAAAATAAAAAACAGCATGATTTGAACAAAGTCCCTGTGAAGTGGAGATGAAGAGAGCAGGCAAGATAAACCCCACTGCTTTCCTTTTTAGGACTTTATTACTTTATTCTGTTTGAGGGAATTGTAAGTCTTGTCAGATATAATTTAGTGATATTTAGAAGTGGATCAGCATTTGCTCTGATTTCTAATGAAGACAACATTTGCAATGGATGAGAAAAACATTTTCAGAAGCTACTACTTCTTCAGAGATAATCAGTGTGTGTTATGGTTGCATGTAGGGTAGGGGAAGGGGGGGGGCCTCATTGTTTTCCAAGAGAAAAAAAAACCCAAGAAACTACGCCTCTTTCCACTCTCCCACCTCGTTCTTCTCCAGGCTACACTCCGACATGGCCTTGTCTCCCTGCTCCTGAAAGGTTATGATGATCAAAGCCACAAATATGTTGACGAAGAAGAAGGGGAACACCACGAAGTAGACCACATAGAAGATGGATGTCTCCATGCGGAAGCCCGGGCTGGGGCCCTGATCCTCGTAGGTAGCATCCACAGAGTGCTTCAGGACCCTGAAAAGAAGGGAGAGGGACACCTGATGAGAGATTCACAGGCAACCGACCCTGTAAAAAATACACACCAGAGTAAAAACGCGGAGTGATGCCTGGTACAAATATCTCTAGAGATTCAGTGAATTCAGGTCCTTCCTCTGTTTTCTTCCTGGAGGGGACATATCCCTCTACGTTTATTTTGTCAGACTTTTACAAAAATATTTCCATAACACTTCAATTAGAGAGTTACAGAGCTCCATATTTTCCATTTCCAGGCACAGTCAGGAGCCCTGCACGCCTTGAGCAGAGGATATGGCGGTGTACTTTCTCCAAGTCTACCCTTACACACTGGCAGATCATTACAGGTGTCAACGAGAGCCAGAGGAGAGAGAGCTCTCCTGCTGTTGGAATCAGCAAGTACTTTATGGCACAGACTTGTTGAGCTCTGTCTGTACACTTTCCGTAAGCGGGTTTATAGTTTGTTGCTGCGAGTGAAGCACTTTGTAACTTTTGGAAAGTGCTCGCCAAGAAAACATGACAGTGGTGAATTTGAATTACCATGACTGTCACTGAAGCCATTTCAGATTTTTGTTATTAAACATGTCAGAATAAAAGTACTTCACTCTAATTATAGAAAAAGCATAAGATATAACTTTTGTCAAGTGTTTGTAGAAAGCAAAGTATAATTTCTTAATTTTCCCAAACTGTTAAATACTGTCTATCTTAATGTAAACTTCAGTTGTGGTCACCGTGTTATTGTGCTGTCACTACTTGTTTAGAAGTGTGTGACTGTAGACGATCATGACAGGCTCACTCAGTTTAACAATTTACAATGAATGAGATAAGCAAACGGGCCATCAACGGCCCTCGACAGAGATGATGATGATGATGATGATGATGTTGATGAATATGCTCATGGTGCTTAAGCTCAGGCACAGAGAGGCAGACTGAAGCCAGGGATGCAATGGGCCCTGATTGCGTCTTTAGAGGACGCACAGTAATTAAGGCTGGTAGAAATCAGCTGGGTTTAATCTGCACGGTGCTGTCTGCCTGCAGGTGTGCCGACTGTGTTTCAAGACAAATCAGTGAAGGAAATTCAAACATGGAAAAGATTAGATAATTCAACAATGCTTCAAATACTCAAGCATTGATTATCAGCTACAAATTGTAAAATGGCCTCTTGACTCTCATTCTTTACTTTCATTCCTTACACACACACACACACACACACACACACACACACACACACACACACACACACACACACACACACACATATACATACACATACATATATATGGTTCATATTCAGGTTGGAAACCACTGTGTGTACAGCTGACTTAATGTGTTTTTTTTATGCATGAAAGGTGCTGTCCACATAAAGTGACGTGGAGGTCGACAGTCCGGACTTACAATGGCCAGCCCTCTCCGGTGGAGACAGTAAAGAGCGTCAGGAAGGCCCAGAGAACGTTATCGTAGTGGAATTCGTACTTCTTCCACTCTCTGGGCTGAGCTGCTACGTCATCCCTGTCGTAGTCCAGAAACTGACCCCTGAGAGAGAGAGACGCATGGAGAGACAGTCTCAGGCGAAATGTCACACGAAATACGATCAAAAGGCGTGAAGGAGACAAAATGTGAAATACAGGAACCAGGAAGTTAAAATAAAAGAGGAAAAAAGCAACTAAGAGTGTTTAACAAGTGGAATGAGCGGATTAACAAGGGTGCGTTTGGATGACATACCTGCAGTCTTTCTCCAGATCCTTGGACTCGTCGGTGCAGTAGAAGAATTTGCCCTTAAACAGCTGCACGGCGATAACAGCGAAGATGAACATGAAGAGGATATAGACGATGAGGATGTTGAGGACGTTCTTCAGAGAGTTTACAACACAGTCAAACACGGCCTGAAAAAAATATTTATACACAAACAAACACACACACACTCAATACACATACATATCTGCACAGGGTTCTGAGGAGAATACACTGATGCACATTCAGATTCCCAGGAGGCTAACGCTAACTGTTACTGGTTTGTTTTCTGTTACAATTCGTTTCAATACAGATGAAAACTGAGTGAAATTAAAAATTCATAACGCAGAAATCTGGCTGAAAATTGTATTAAAGAAAATACCACTTGCAGCTCAAAGCCCCTACTCTCATTTTTTATAACAGGAAGTGTATTCTGAGCACAAGAGGCCTCAGTTGAACAAAAACTTTAATCAAAAAGCATAAACTCCAAATGATAATGTGATTCAACGTATGTTAAAATTGCCAAACATCTCTAACATGTATGAGTAGAAGTATGAGCTCTATGAGCTTTACGGAGCATAACTGGCTCATTCAAAACAAACTATTAACCTAAGTGCAACATGATTAAATCAAATCTGGTTATTTTGTTTAAAAAGCTTTGTGGCTGATTGAAAAACCTTCCCATCAGCTGTAATTTATGTTTTCCCAAAGCAAATGCATTTACTCTGCTCACACTTTGTACAGTACCTATCCTGTAAACATGTTTTTTAGTGATGAAAAGATGGAAAGAGACTCAGCAGAAAAACAACACCACTGTTTCTTAAGGCAAACAGTTTAAAATGTTCTCACAATGAACTTCTTGTGATTGTGTAAATAATGACTGTTGTCTGTCAGAAGCAAAGGCTGAAGTAACACGATGTTATTCTTAGAGTGGATTTCAGGGTGGATGAAAAATGTGTCGGAGTTTCACACTGAGACTTTGTCTCATTCCAACATTTAACACTGGTTTCATTTATCCATGACGTGGATCTGTCCCCAAACTTAACCTAAACTGAACTTGACCCTATCCAAGTAGTTTTAGATGCCTAAACTTTATGAAACCGGACTGAAGTTGAACTTGTTGGCCAAGAAGAAAGACTTTACTTAATAACTATATTTCAACATGTAACTAGAACTTTATGATGAAATACTCAGTAAATGCTGTTGAAACAATGTTTATATTTAACATAGAAGTCTAAAAACCCACCTTCAAACCAAATTCAGCCTTGTTTTAACCTAGATGTCCAGACGTCTTATGGCCTGCAAACTACAAAATCACTGCTTCCTGAGTACATGAACGCAGTCGGTCTTTGTGTCTCTCTACCTGTCACTCTCTCTCCAGAGATTTCGCTCTGTCAGCTTGTGCTGTGATCTGTCCGTGAGATGAAGTGCTTCGTCTATGTATCCTGACATGTATGCAATCTAACCAATGAATATGCTGCTGCATGAATGACCGCCATCGAGGCTTCTGTCTCCAGAGTGAGGACGGAGCGTAATTCTCCGCTCCTCTACCAGCCTGTCCGTCAAACTCCTCTGTCCAAGTATCCAAGAGTTGTGGGTGCGCGTCTGTCTGCCAGCTCTGATCCCTCTCAATCATCTTGCCTCTATTACTCCAATCAGATCTTTCATCTTTTGTCAGATCCATCACTTTTGGATGATCAACTGCCTTCATGCACCAGAGGGAAGCTGTCATCTCTGCGTCAGAGGAAACAGTTGAGGGTCTCGCCTTGATGAGGGTCACGACAGCATCCTCTCATTATTACGGATTCCTCACTTCACTCTGCTTGAGATTCTTTCTCACTCTGTAGAATTTGAAATTTTGCATGTTTGGCCACCCCCACTAAGATGGCTAATTTGTCTCTAAACATAATATTAAAATTTTCATTGTTATTATCTGAGAGGTGGCAAAATAGCATCTTCAGTTCTGCTGATGTGCAGCTCACCATAAGTACTTTCAGATTCTGATACTGAAGATTTGTAATACTGTGAGTTCTGTACACTTTTCTACGATTTAATGGCTCTCTTCTGAGCACAGTTCAAGAAACTACTTCTGTTAATATACAGTAGAAACACTGGACTTTGCTGTTTTGTAAGTGCAGTAAATGATGTAAATGTGTGTAAATTCTGTATATTTTATGTAACACGAGGGCAAAATAAATGTAAACACCAGGTAGAATCGGTCTTCATCTCTGCAGTTACAAAACACTACGACAAAAATGGTTCATATTCAATCGAATGCCAGTTTGTCATCTGTAAGAGATGAATGGCAGTCAACACACTGTAATGTCACAACTAACTGAGCTTCAAACAGGCCGAATGATCGAAAAAAAAAAAAAAACCCAAACCAGTCACTAAAAATCATGCCAGGTTCTGCCAAACAGAAAAATTACAACTTTTCACAAGCTGAAACTACACTATGTCACAAGCATGTTCAGTGTAAAACAGTGACAGTATTTCCAATGGTGATTAAGAAATTAGATTAAGAGATTAAGAAAGAATTACACCTCCATCTTCACACAGCTTCCTACTTGTAGATTTGAAAGGTGGAGAACATAGTCACTCTAAAGTGACAATCAATTCTGATGGTGACTCAGTTTCCTGGTTAAAAAAGTAAAATCTAAATGTCACATCTCCACTTTCTATGTTTATGTTCACTATGTTCCAAACGTTTATATTTTTGCCAGAATATGAGTTATGTGTTCATTAGCAGCCAGCTAGCTGTCAGCATTCATCATTCTTGAATAGTTTAGCTAATATAGCTGGTTGCTCCAAAGGTAAACAGCTAACTATGCCACAGACAAACAGAAGCTGATGATCTATTTATGCATATTCTGGTAAATTTATGAGTGTGTGGCTCATACTGACCATACAAGTGGTGGCTTGAGAGGTTTTTATGGATCATTTTGATGCTGTGTTTTCATTCTTACTCAGTTTTTGCTGTTTTTGCTGCTGTGAACCAATTCACTACAGCTGTGTGAGTGTTTGAACCTCAAAACACATTTTCTCAGTGGTTTGACCTCTTGTATCTGTGTCCAAATCTTTAGAGGAGGGCGTTCTGGGAAATGCAGGCTCTCAATAAGCCTCCTTGCACAGAATTGCTCCAGTAAAGGAAAAAAATATTCAGTCATTTACTTCCAATTTGTGTGACTATAACTCCTCTCGTCCCTCCACAGCCCAGAACGCAACCAAAGGTCCAACAGCTCCAATCTTTCAGAGAGAGCTATATATGAATCTGATTTATAACCAATCTAAACACATCTGTTTTAAATCACATATACCCATTCCTGTTTGATAAACAGTCCTGCAAATGCATTTGATTCATGATAGTGTGAGCGACTGTCACCGACTGCTGCACCAGCTGCTCCCTTGTTCTGTTTTTCTCAGAATGGACTGGGTGGGTGACAGATTGGATTACGGTACCTTCAGCTTGGGCAGCCGTTTAATGGTCTTGAGTGGCCGCAGGACTCGGAGGACCCTGAGGGACTTGATGGTGTTGATGTCCTTGCCTTTCGTCCCTCTGTGCAGAGCGAGAGTACAATCAGTCCGGGTGATGTAGTGTAACCGATAATCATGTAAACCCTCTCACCCCCCCCCCCCCCCCCCCCCGTAAAAAGAGCTGACTGTAGTACATGAGGTACACTGTGTACGAGGAATAGCTGTTGTTATTTTGTTAGTAGAGAACATGCATGCGAGTGTGTAATGTTATTTTACAGAAACATGCTACAATACAAGATTTATGTGTTAAGACATGAAAGTAACAAAGTACACTTACTCCGGTACTGTAAATATGTTCGGGATGTTGCCACTGTACATTTACACTTTACTATTTCTTTTCTTCTGCAGCACATTCATGTGAAGACTGTAGCTACATGTTACTTTAGAAAAAAACTTTCCCATGCTTATCTTTTCTTTCTTTCCTTCCCTTTCTCCTTTATTCTTTCTTTTCTTCAAGTTGTCTTTTCTTTCATTCTTACATCCATCTTTCCTTCTCTTCTATACTTCTTTCACTCCTTCCTTCTCTTTCCTTCTTAGCTTCTTTCCACCTCCCTTTATTTTCTTTCTTCCTTCCGTATCTCTTTTTTCTACCTTTCCTTTCTTCTGACCTTTCTTGTCTACTTCTTTATTTCTTTTGTTCCCTCATTGTATCCTGTATTCTTTTCTTGCTTTTGTAATTTTCTTCATCCTTTCTTTTGTCCCTTCCTTCTGCCCTTCTTTTTATCTTACTTTCCTTCTCTTATTTCTTTCTCTCCCTAAGCTTCCTTTCTTCCTTTCACTCTCTTTCTCCCGCTCAGTTCTTTTGGCCGTCTCGATATTGCACATACCAGTCACACAAAATGCCGTTTCTGTAGAATAACATCAACCATCTTATATTTGTTGAGAGTAAATGCACAAAGAATAAGCCCCTGGTGCAGGAGGCAGCTTCTTTGCAGGAACCACTGCTGTCAGTCATTGCTGATGCTGCACGTTGTGTTAACTGGTCACAGAGTGGGAGGTGGGAGTGGGGGTTTAAAAAGTAGAAGCTACGCTAATAACATACAGCTGAGCCTTCATTCACTCAGAGACTGACATTGGCCAAGGACAGTGGGAGAGGAATTTTTAATTAATCAGTCACACGAACAGACAAAGTGACTGTCGCTCTCGATAAAAAGGATTTCTCATTTGTTTCCTCTTCACTTTAAAGAAGAGCGTAAATATCTGTGGATGTGCAACAGCAACAGTTTCATGTGTGAAGGATGTGTGGAAGGACACTAGGATACCAGGAAGACGTCAAGTCTAAAAGCCCTGTTAGTGGCCCCTCGAGGCCCCACCGCTCCTTACACCAGCGTGTGTAGAAATACTGACCAACCAATGTTTTCATCCACAAGGGACACTTCTACTCCAACTGTAAAAAGGTGCTGTTTAATAATGTATTAGAAGGACACATGCAGCCTTTACTCAGAGTGTTTTGAGTGTACTCATCCCTCCACTAAATATGTATGTCCTACATCTGCTCACAATCACTCAGATGGGATTTGGGAGGGGGGGATGTTTCCACAGTACTTTAAGGAACACTTTGTTTTACAGGACCCTTTACTAGAAAGTAACTGATATGAAATGCAGGCACTTTTGTTTATTTTTTTGTACTGAAACTGTACCATAGCTTTCTTTTTTCTTTCTTTCTTTTTTTTTTTAATTCTAATTGTCTGTCTTTGAAAGGTGCTAGGGATCTGTAAAATAAAGCATTATCATACTAAGAACATTTACATTTGACACAGTCTTCCACCCTGTAAAGCCAGTTGTGTTATTTCCCCAACTCACTGGGACACACACACACACACACACACACACACACACACACACACACACTCACACTCACACTCACACTCACACTCACACAGGTTCGATCAGTAAGTCAGTGCTGCAGAAATTTCTCATTTAAAAGACACCTGGTTGGCTGGCGGAGAATATTTAGGGACTGAGGGATTCATGAAAACAAAGCTTCACTGTTATTGGTTGAGAAACAGTTAGAATAATGAATTCTATCAACACTTCATGTGTGTAAAAGTCTATTAAGTGGTGAGGTAAGATGGAGCTCAAACAGGAGAGAAGCATGGTTCCATACATTTTAGCTCCTGGGGGCCTTTTCCTTTTCTCAGTGGAAATCTCTAAGTCTAACAAAATGGCATGCAGCTCTCATGCTCAGATGACTCGGTTTCCCTGGCATGCAATCTACAAAGTCAATGCCAGTCCTCGCTATTCAAGGACTTTAACACATTGAAACGGCAAGAACAGTCTCCCAATAGCTTTCAGAAGCGCTGTGGGCAAGGAGGATGTAATGTGTGTGTGTGAGTGAGTGTGTGTGTGTGTGTTTGTGGGTGCAAGGTCGTCTGTTCACATCAGTTGGGTGTAGATCAGCACTGATTGCCCCTCCTGAGAGCAAGGAGCATTTCCTGTTTAGGGACGCAAGAGCTGCTGACCAATCAGAGGCACTTTACCGCCTCAGCAAAACAGGATGCACGAGGCTCCTTTTATCCAGCAGTTTTACGTTTTTCCAGAGGATTAAATTACATGGTGGATTCTGAATAATGTATGTGCAAATAGTTAGGAGTCATTATCTTCATTTTTTTTTTATATTACTTTGTCAGAGTTTATTATGATTATTAAAACATTATGAAAATCCAGGCTGAAATCTGATTTCAAAAATATTATTTCTAGCACTAACAGTGTAGTTCAACTGTTCTTGTGTATAATCAGCAGCTCATTTGCATTTTTTCTCTATTTTGCTCTTTACTTTCAATTACTGGCAGCAGAAAATCAGGGTGAAAGGTGGCTTATATTTTCATCCCCCTCTAATAATGATGAGGCTTCCATACAGTATTATATTTATGAAAAAACAAACAGCTATCTATAACTAATTTCTTTACATACACACAGACTAGACAGTCAAGGTGAATCCAGGTAAGAAGCTATAATCCTTTGTCGATTTCCCCCTGCATAAAGAAGGAGAGGATGTAGGTGAAGGGCAGGGAGGCGGATGGAGCTGCAGGCTATAATCTCTTGGCAATTTGACCAATTAAGCCCACTTTAGTCGTGATTAAAGGAGATTCACATGAAGATGAAACGATAGATAAAGACGACTTAGCTCTGACACAAACAGATACCCGAGGTTGCAGGTGGAAAGATATTCAGTGCAGATTCATACTGGTGCATGTCTGTAGCTATATGTTGGTCTTCTGAAAGCTATGAGGTGGAGCTCCCAATATTGTCTTTTTGTTTTGATGTCCTAATATTGGGGCAGGAGGTTAGTTTTCTAAAAGGGGAAGAGAGGGAGGAGGGAGGGAGGGAAATCATGGTCATATCCCAAGCACCTTGGGATGAAGTTCATTTGGGAAGGTTGATAAGAGGAGTGTTCTCTGTTTCACATATGGGGGGGGAGAGGGGGGGAGAGGGGGGGGCAAGTGGGTCAATAAGCAAAAGTTAGATTAGATAGGGATAGTTCCCACCTGGCCACGCTTTGTTGCGATCTGATGAGAAAAAGCAATGATGAGCACACACACAGAGAGACACACAGACACACACATTACACCACCCACACAAACAGAGCAAACGAGCATGTAAAGAAAGGCGGAGCAAAGTAAACATATTGAGCAGTTATCACGCAGACATGAAGGTACAGTGACATTATTCGGCCTTTAAATTGACAACATCAAAGCACAATGAAAAGCACTTAAATTTATCACCCTGTGAAAGAACGACGCACTGGACAAGTCGGATAAAATATTCCAATGAAATAGGGATTATGTGTCTGAACATGTGGATGAATCAAATCTACAACAAGAGGATGATCATGATGCGATGGACACTTTTTCACTGTGAGGGAAGCAAAGACGAGAGGACACTGTTAATGAGAACAATACACTGTATGACTACGTTCACACTGCAGGTCAGAAAATAAAGTCATGTTTTGTCCCTCGTATGTGGCTCACATCTGTTTCAGTGACAAAGGAAAATCACACTGAATCTGACATTTTCAGTTGGCTTTTACATTTTCAGCATTTGCAGAACTATGAATCACACTCATTTCCACATTTCTGATATCTTCAGCGATACTATACTCAGTGAAGGTGGCTGTTTTCTTGGTAGGAAAAAGGCCAGAAATATAGTGACAAGAAAAGTGTCACAAAAATGGCGACGCGTGTGAATGACACTGGCGCTGGTATAAAGATTTACTGACCTCCAAATTAAATAGAATAACATCGTTTGTCCATACCTTCTGGAATCACACCTGGAAGCGATTTTTGACAAACGTTTTGTTGACACATCCATCCATCCTGACCTCCTCCATACACGGACTTTGTCGCTCTATGGCTTCACGCAACTCTCTCCTTTGCTCCTGTCATAATTACTATGGCCACTAGAGAGCTCTGTCACTTCCATGTAAACATAGTATGTTGTTTTGGGACACTTGCTGAAACGACAGATGTTTTGAAGTCGGTTTCTTAGCTGCATACGGCGGTTTGGTAAATAACTTTATTGTTCCTTCATTGTTTTTTTCTTCATCAGACCTGAGGGTTAAAATCGGATCAGTCTGATTGCTCATATTTGTTATTGCATCCAATGCAAGTCCCCGTCTTCCCAGACCACAGCAACTAACTTATTGAGTGTGTTATCAAAACTGAAAATCAGATCTACATCCAAATAAGATGCACGCTGCAAGAAACCAGATTCATCTTCTAAGCCTTTCAATGTGAACGTAGCCTGACACACGCTGATGTGCCGTGAAAGTGAGCCGATGAGGGAGACGATAGGAGGGACAAAAGGCTGGACAGGAAGTGAACGTGGGAGGGAGGGAGGGAGGGATGAAGAGGAAATGGTTCAATCTGATCTGATGTGAGTGAATCTCACTCCTCTACATCTATCAAAGCAGGACCACAACATAATGGACCAAGCCTGTTAAACAGGATGATGTTATTATACTTTGAGGAACTTTAAAGTATTATTTATGTTTATAAATGAACAGTGAGAAAGATACTGACAGAATGATGAAAGTTACATTATCCTGCTTATGTATTATACCTTGCTTCTAAAAATGAATAAGAAATGGTTTATAGCTACCATTCACTCTGTTTAATAGTTTCCAATTAGCATGGGTTTATTTGCTGCAGACAGCAGCATTCAGATCCTTTGTGCTCATGAATATCCTGGAACACCTTCCGCTCTTACGAAAGCTTCAACTTTGGTTGTTTCTGACAGTTCAGGATTTTCCCTTATTCACTGTGCTGCCCCACTGTGCATTACGTATATTGCTCCTACTATCACACATAGAACATATCTGATAAATGGAAAACAGGTAATTGCACTTATGCAACCTGAACACAGATGTAACACAAACACAGTTATGTAACACAAACAGAGTAAATGCCAGTATCTTTGATCGTGACTGTGGCGGTGATGATAAGAATAGCAAATAACTAAATATGACATTTGTTAAAAGACTGCTGCAGACACGGCTAAGAAGGACAGGAAGGAGAGCAGGAGACGCAAACAGGAAGACAAACACATGGACAGAGCGATACACAGGCAGAGAGAGCAGGCATTACCCCATAAGGCTCCTGAAAGCAATCCAAGCCAGAAAACAAAGAAAGAAGGAAAAAAGTGGAAGACAGAAGACAGAGACAGAGTCAGCAACAGATAAAAGACAGAGAGAAGCATCAGTCAACAGCTGGCCAAAGAGAAGAAATCAGAACAACACAACGTTTTACAAAGAAAGATACACAGGTGAAGAACTGGAGAGTTTCAGGACATGATATGTGAAATAGTGGCAGATGCCAAATCAGTAACGGCGCTGGTTGAAATAAAATATGTGATCATTGGAGACCCAGCATGCATCAAGGGACACATCACCTCCCTTTATACTCTCCAGCTACAGGTTAACATTTATTTCCAATTGGCTGGAAGGTAGATGTTAAAATCATATACATCTCTTCTCTAATAATCTCATAATAATTTCTAAATCTGTGTGTGAGGTACACTGAGCTGCAGGTAATGGTATCAACACTACTATGCGTTTGGCTGCTAGTTAACTAATGGACCTAACCAGTGCTTGATTTGGGCCAGTACTCACTCATAAGCAGTACCAGCATTTTAGATTTCTGTAAACTGAGTACTTATTACTTGCTTGCTACTTACATTACATTATTGCCACTTTATGATAAATACAGGTACTCAAGGTGTAGTTAATGTGACAGGAAAAACAGACCAGTTCATTTCCTGTTCAAAATAGTCATGAGAGAAGGCAAAACATGTGCAGCTGTGTGAGGAACAACGTGTGCATAACTGCTGCAGCTTTTCTTTCTGAATGTGGTGAGTAGGTGTAGTATATGCATCATTAAACCACCTAATGTGTAACCCAAATATACAAAATAATGACCCTGACAACTGTTTTTAAAGATCAACACATAAATACGTTCAGGAGATTTAGCACAAACTGTTGCTGTTTAACAAAACTTTGAAATATCATGTGATAGTAGTTGTGATTTAAAATAACAAAAACCTTCGCAGGAAAAATGTAATTTGTTAAAACTACAGTTAAATTACAGTAATACAAGAGTGAGATGCTGGAGTTACAATCAGCTTACAGACTTCCAATTAAAATGAAGAATATCACCTCCTCTGTTCCTTCTGTCCCCTCCTGAACCTTAAACCTGTCAGCCAAACGGTGCATGGCCCATTAGCCGACTAGCAGGGAGGGGGCTGTGGAGACTTTATGTAACAATGAAAGATGAGTTTGACATAGTCATGTCGGCAAAATAACCCCAGGCAGCACAAAAGCCTGAGAGTTCATGGGGAGTAATTGGATGATCACAATGGATTTGTTTGTCTGAGCAAAACACTGGAGCAGGGGTACCTCGCCCGAGTGTGTTAGCCTGCTAGCCTGATCAAGGGACAGACACCGGAGAGAAGGTAACCGTGGCTTAAAATACCGCAAGGCAACACAACCGGTGATTTGCTCTTTGCCTTGTCCTTGAAAATATATATACTTAGAGCCCTGCTGTGATTAGAAAAGAAACGCGGGAATAACAGAAATGTTGACTTACGAGCAGGCAAAGGCCACCAGAGCTCCACTGACCACGATGAAGTCCAGAATGTTCCACAGGTCGCGGAAGTAAGAGCCAGGGTGCAGGAGCAGTCCCAAGTCAATCATCTAGAGTCACAGAATGAAGAGTTATGTAGAAAATCATACAAGATGTCGCTGAGATTTTCTTTGTTTCTCTAAAGGCCACTCTGATCGCTCCCTTCTTCTTACTTTGTGCAAATCTTTAATAGAACTCTGGTTTTCATATTCAGCACCTTTTTTTTTTGCAGTGACTCAAAGCACTGATTATCTAAAGCATCTGACATTAAAGCAGTTTGTTAGGTTATCACAACTGACAAGAAAAAAACCCAAAAACCTATCAGCAACGCCAGTGCTGCTGTCCACTGTGTGCTAGTCTTCTCAATAAGCACCGAGTTGAGGATTAGTAGGTCAAAAGACAGTGAGATGTCTAAACCAAGCTAAAACCAAACTAAAATTTTGTTGAAAATGATACATCTCAACATGAAGCAAGTCACAACTGCAGGAAAAAACTGTTTAATTGACCTAAATGTCTAAAAAACTTTCAATTTTCAAACCCCTTTTATCCCAACCTGGATTTTTCTTTGACCTGCAAATTACCAAAACTTTACTTTGTGGGGGTTTTTTTTTTTTTCAGCGCACGAATCAAAGTGTACCTCCAGTCTTCTCACCTTAATCACCATCTCAAAAGTAAAGACTCCAGTAAAGACGTAATCCAGATACTTCAGAACCTGCAAAAACAGAGCACAACGAAATATGCTGTGAGATGACTCATGTACAGATCCAGTGACAGATCCTTTCAGTTTAAGACACTTTGGTGCGTGTGTGTTTGTCTGTGTGTGTGTGTGTGTGTGCGCGCGCGTGTGTGTGTGTACGTGTGAACGGACCAGATATGCACAACATGTTCCTCTGCCCTGTCAGAGGTCTCAGACTCTGTCAGCTTTGTACTCCCCTGCACGAGCACACATCGCTTGAGCGCCCACGCGAGCAAACACACACGGATAAACAACGCACAAACACACACGCGCAACATCACCTCAGATTCCCTCCGTGCATCTGACTTGAATGTTAATTACTTGTGCTTGTCTGTCAAAATGCAAAAAGTCAAGTCTCGTGTCTGTGTGCATATATTACTTCCTCATTCCCAACATGAGCTAACATGTCATGCAGGGATATGAAGAGTACGGAAACATTTTGCTAAACTGGATATGCACCAGTTTGGGCGTTTTGTTATGAAATTTCTCATGTCAGACTGTCTGCATTTTACCAAAAAACGATAAAAAAAAAGCTTCTTCTTGTGCTTCCTACTGCTTGTTTCTTAATATGGGCGAACTGTCAAACCCTGTTAGCGAGGACTTCTCAATCAGTCCGAATGAATCATCCAGACTGACAAAATGGGACGTGTCTGTGTGCGAATCTTCATGCGCTTATGTGAGCATGCACATTTTCATGCAAACGCTGGTCTGCGCGTCCATGTGCCTGCCTGGCAACCAGTGTGTTCGTTGCATACTTCCAGATGTTTATTTATGAAGTCTGGATGCTGCTCTGACTCACATTGTTGCGCGGTGCGTTGGCTTGCACGGGGTCCTCGGCTGCCAGAGCGATGCTGCTCATGGTAATGACCATCAGGATGCACATTTCAAAGTAGCGTAGGTTGACTACGTAGTGACACAGCCGCCGCACCCTGCAAGATCACACAAACACACACACACACATATGTAAACACACACATACACAACAGTACAAAGTGCACACCGAATAGTGACAGCTCATTAGATATATTCAGGTGAAGTCGTCCAGTAACATGCCACAGACAACATGCATATCCCTCCATGTCCAAACAGAGGTACAGTCATAAAAGGCAAAAGATGAATGCATCAGCCTCAGTGATACGTGACTCAGGGTTACCTGGGTTCATTATGTGTTTTAACTGAATCTATCAACCTGTAACTTCCTCGAAATAAAGACTTCTCTATGAAGAACATGTTATTTACACTGTATGTTTCTATAAATACAGCACTAAGGTGAACAGAGTCTGCACTTTCTGGGATGAATAATTTGACTCACGAAGAAGATCTTGAGATCATCAAAAGGAGCACTTTTTCCAGAAGAGCATCACGGCCTCGGATTTGAAGGACTGACAAACTTTACGCTCTGCTACAAGCCAGCCCAGTGCGATGTCAGGTTTACTGAAGCCAGCAGGACTGCATCACGGCGGACACTCCAGTTATACAAGAGTAGGATGACGGTTTCCTCCGTGATGGAGGATTTGAACATGGCCCACGTGGGACTGAATGTCCCCAAAGCTTCTCAGGGATCCATATCTATCAGCGTATCAGATGTCTATAATACTCTGAGACAAGCTTTTACATTTCTGGGAAAGTTATTATAGTAGCAAATATTTTATCTCTGGTCACAATAATAACAATGTAAGTAAAACAGCAAAACAGTGTTGACACGACAAAGAAATCAACCAGGGTTGATATCTGATTGGTCCCCGGCAGCGCCTTGCAGGATGATGCCTCGTTGTGGTCCGGTTCAACGTTTTGCTGGACCACCCTGTGAGTTTTTGGCTACACCCTCTGTGTTGGCGCCACTGCTGCCTCGACAGAGTGTCCTCATGCAAGTGAATGAGGGTCTGGGTTTTTCCGCAGATGGCGGTGTGAATGCAGCCCTCCTCTCTGTGACATGCAGTCATTAGAGAAGAGCATCTTGCTCTCCAGGAAACATTTCAACACATCCTTGATGGGCCAAAGTCTCCAGACTATCCAAACACCAGTCTGGTGCCTTTCACCCAGCTCTTTTGTTAGTTTTTCCCACTGTAAATGTTAAAATGCTAATAATGTTTGGGATTTATGAGCTTTCTGTTGTTGTTAATTCAACCCAAACTATTAATTTAATTTCACGTCACTCCTCAGCCACCTCCCTGTCATGACTCACGGATTTGTTTGCCCGAAGATGAACATGGAGCTGTAGGGGAGGATCTGCCGAGGCCCATTAGCTGCCTCCTCTTCCTCCAGATCTTTCTTCTCCTCACTGAGTCGGAAAGTGTCACAGTCGATGTTGTTCACTGGTGTGGAAAAAATAAATATATTCATTTAGCTCAAACAGGAACAAACATTAGTAACAGGAGGCAGGCTCTTTGGAGTTATTTGTATTTACATTTCTCATAAGATGATGGTTGCAGGGTCAAGACTAAGCATGAGGTGTGATATGATAATAACTTTGTACAAAAACAAACACGTAGCTTAAATATAAATAATGAGTAAATAAAATAAATATAAAAATAATTAAGCTGCTGTTATACAGACAGCATGAACAGTATTTCAGGAAGCGTTGGGAAACATCAAGACTTTTCCCTCTGTGTTTAATTTTTATTCTTTTTCTTCATCAAATTATAAAAATAGTACCTGGACTAACTGCAGAAACGTGACAAAATAATCCAAGTGTAACTAAATTTATAATAGAATAAACTGCTTGTGGCTTTATCAATTGGTAGATTTTTAATGGGCAATTCAGATATTGGCAACATGGTCCTTATTTTGGTACATTTGGACATCATCGATAGTGTTTACAATAATATTTTGTTCATCAGTTTCTTTGGGATGATGAGTCATTCTCTCAATAATCCTTAATAACTCTCGTAAAGTGATGACTAGTGGAAATTTTATAATATATAACATCATTTAACCAATATGAACAATGACCAAAACTTCAAAATAAAACTCTTCCTTCAACCTTCCCTATCCCTCCCTCTTTGATATGACTGTGACATGCAGCACTCACTGGGTATGATGGTGGTCTCTCCCGGCGGGGCAGTGATGGTGACGGGGATGTGGATGGCGTTGCTGTTGAGGCCAGCCTGGCTGGCCCTGGTGGAGTTCTTCTGGTTGTCAGCATCCTCTTGCTTTTCTCCAAGACTCAGGCTACTGCGCATTGGCTGCAGAGGAGTGGAGGCGAGGCCGTTGTCCTCAGCATCTGGCTGCCTCTCCCTGGGGAGAGAGATGTTGGTCTTATCACAGGCATCGTTACACTCTGCTCTCAGGATGCTTCAAGCTTTTTCTGCCAAATGAGATCCTTGTGAGAAAAGTTTGTCCGCCCTCCTGGGACACGGGCCGCAACTTATGTGGCAACAAAAGCAGAAGTAGACTTTTACTGTCACGCTATCCAAACACACAGTTGTTTGGTGTTTGTGTAGCAAGAAAACTTGCTTAGACTTGCACAATGTCTTAGAATACAAAATTAAAGTCTAGAAAATCCACCAGGCAAGTCAGGTGCACTCCAGGCCAGTCCACAAGCTGTAGGGTGTGTTTACATGATGTTATGACATGCTGTTACACCACCACCACTTCATGAACAAATATTTAAAACAGGCAGTGAAGATATAAAACTAAGCAAGCATCTGTAGGGCTGTTTTCTCACCTCAGATTCATTCAGAAACAGTTGTATGAGAAATGTGATGATTCCAGCTCAGCCAGCACATGTAGATCACAAGTAAAGGCCATCAACAGCCCACATGGTTGTTTGTCCAATCAGTGCAGTCATATTAGCCTTCTGTTCAATGAAACCACTCCAATATGGGGAATAAATAAATACTGAGCAGAGCGATCACAGCTGTGAGAGCCAGGCTGCTGTTTGTTGTCTGGTAATGTAATGCTGCACTTTACATGGTAATGAAAAACTAATAAGTTCCCCCATTTTCAAACACAGTGCATCAGTGACCTGACCTGACTTCTAAGTGCACCGCAGTTGGCTGGAGATTGCACCAAAATGCATACTTGAATTTTACCATTTTGGGAACTTCAGTAGAAGTGAATTGGAGACGGAGGGAACACTGACAGAAGTGTAATGTGATTGTACCTTAAGCCAGCAATAATTGATTTTTTTCCCCCACATGGAGCAGCTGAAACAAGCTGAAATCACAACACTGACATCGCCTTTTAGCTGAGAGGGCGAACCAGTTAGCAAATAGCTTGTTATTTACTCATCCAGCAGATATGAAGCAATATCAGCATTCATTTGGAGTCGTGTTTCTGTCCATCTGATGGATGTAAGTCCAATATTCACTCTCCTTTTATTCACTCTCTGCTTTTTGGCTTCAACTCCTGAGGGAAATGTCTGACACTTTAGCTGCTAAATGCTTTACTATCAGCTACTCTCTAACTGTGTTTGTCTGCCGTTTGGTGCTGAGCAGATAGTGTACAGTGGGTTTATCTGTGTTGTTTTTTTGTTTTGTTTTGTTTGCAGCAAACAGCTGCTGTTGTGTCTGGAAACGCTGCTGATAAGAGCTCTGAGAGTGAACCGAAACAATGAGCTGCAAGACGCTATAAAGCTCCATAGAGCTGAGGGCAGCTGCCGAGTAATAGTAACCCCTGACACATACAAGTGGTCATGTGACCTAATGTTCATAACACTATTGATTATAGCTGTTTCAAGGAGAGAACTGACAATCGTCTATTGTACAGAAAACTTGAAACGATGTGCGTCTCAAACTAACTGATCCACGGCCGTGTCACACCACAATGAGCGAGGTGAAACTATGAGCTATAGCATTAAGAGGCATCACTAATTACATCGTCCTGTATGATTTAGACACAGTACATATTTTGATACTGCAGACTTTGGTTGCCAAAGGTATAAACCCCACATAACATTTGCCTCAAGTTAAATCCATGTTCATATTTGTATATGAGCGGAAAGGTGTTCCTCCTAACCGTCCACATTTCTCAAACATTCCTCAGACTTTCATCACTGAAACTAGGGCAAGTTGTTTCTTGTTTGATCACCGAGATGATAGCTAACAAGTGCTCCTCTATTTTCTTATTCTATCCTGTCACTTATTATTCAGAGGCGAGGCCGAGAGCTGAGAACTTTTGAAAGTACATAATTTATATCATTATTACTTGTTGTTCACTGACCCAGATTGCTGTTTTTTTTTTAATCAGTTGCATCTTGTTTTCATAAATTGGGACATTATTGTTTACCATTTATCATAACACTAAACTCTCACTAAACACTAAAAATTCATTGCAACAGCACAAAAAACAAAAACAAGTCCCAGGCAGTAAATATAAAGTCTTTCCCTTAGAAAAAAAAAAGGCACCGTTGTTTACTTAAAATGAGTGTGAATCGTTTAATATGCAAGTCTAATGTAAGGCTACTAGGAAGTCATTATTATTAAATATGAAAAAACATCTTATATCATCAACAATATCAGGAACATATCAAAAACAATTTGAATATAGAGCATATAGCATGTGAGCCTTACCTATGACCTCTGCTTCCATTCTTGCTCCTCTTACAGTCGTCTCCGTCCAGAGTCGACTGAGCTCTGACCATGCGAGAGCAGCGTCCCTTCCTCTCTCCATTACTATCCCCTCCTCCCCCCCTCCCCTTGCACTCTCCCTGTGCACCGTTCGCTATCATCCCGTTTCCCTCTTTTGGTGGACGATGGGAGTGGTGATGGCGGTGTCCCCTCTCTTCTCCTAACCCTCCTCCTTGCGTGTCAGTGGTCTCCTCTTCAGGCGAGCCAGCCAGGTGGTGGTGCCTGTGACCCTGCCCTCCGTCGCGGCTTTGGCTCCTCTCCCCCCTCCTCTCTTTCGTCTGGGCACCGTCGGCGTTGTGATCTCTGCTCCTGCTGTGATGGATGTGGTGCCTTCCACCTCTGCCGTCGCCTCCGTCTCTGCTCTCCCCGTTTCTGTCACGGTGGCGGTGATGCTTCCTGGAGTGCGTGTGGAGGTTGTCTCCGACCCCATCCTGACGGGGATCCCCTGCCTCCTCCCGTCCTCCTTCAGGAGGCCTGCTGGGTTTGTCGCCGTTCCTGGCCTCCACCACGAGCGGCCGGTCCAGGTGAGTCTTCATGTCGGGATGCAGGTGGAGAGCGGAGGACACGCGGAGGCGCTCCTCTGGGTCGAGCTCGTTGAACAGGGCCTCGCTGCTCGCCCTCATGTTGTGTCTCCTCAGCTGGTTGGTCCTTTGCTCCCACACTGACATGGCCTTTGCTGAGCGCTGCTGCTCCTTACTGCACACAGGATCAAACCCACAGGAAAAGATCAAAAACAATGACACAGAAACATTTCGTTTACCTCGACTTCATGAGTGCTTTTCTCATATGGGTTTTAGGTGAACATCACCATCCACAGTATCCATCCATAGCCACACAATCATCTACTCATCAGGCCCCTAATAAAGTAAAGTAACCGAGAAAGAACCAGACATGAGGTAGTCTATGGATGCTTCAACAAATGTTCCCCATGGTAAAGCTTTCACTTACCATGCTTGAGTGTTGTATGGAGAAAGTAGTTCAAATCCTCAGTTACAAAAACATGATTGTTTTTACTTTCCAAACACATAAGATTATGATTATGGGATAAACCTGGGAAACACTTTTCACCAGTGGAGATCAGAATGAAGAACGTATCAGGGTTTGCCTGGGTGGGGTAATTTTTATTAGCATGATTTTAGCCGATTTAACCTGCACTAGCTTCAAAGTGTGTAAATATGTGTATTAACGTTATGAAGTTTATCTTCTCCTGAAGGACTTGCAGCTGCTTTGTTTGGGTGGGAAAAAAAGACGTAGGACAACTAATCTTGACATTGTTGTCATGTATTCCTTTTGAAGAACTGACACAAAGCAGCTTTTCACAGACTAAAACAGATCCATACAACAGCTGAAATGACACACTGATATTATTAAGGTTTCTAAATATCAAGCTGTAGGGATACAGTGCATTAAATATCCCATGACGTCATTAAAATAAAAGGAACTAATTGATGTTGCCATTTCCATGAAGAGATGTTAAGTTACCTTTAGTTTTGTCTGTCTCGTGACTTCAGATAACTTCCTCCTTCCCTTGTGTGTTTCCCACTGGTCTGATTGTCTGCCCTGCCCTGATTGTTTCCACCTCTTTCCCATTACCTTGTGTGTGTATATAGTCTGCGTTTCCCTTTGTGCCAGTTCGTCTTGTCTTGTTACCAGAGAACCACGCCAGCCACGTTGTCCCATGCCAGGTTTCTTGAATTCTATGTTATGTTTTTCCATAGCCTTTCTGTACATTCCTTTGATACTTTGTCTTTTCCATGTGACCTCAAGTTTTTGGTTTTCCTCAAAAGAGTGATTTTCATTTGGATACTTTGTACATATATTCCTCTGTTAGAGTGACTTTCCTTTGATACTTTGTTATTAAAATATCTTTTGGTACTTTGTCTTGGAGTCGTGCATTTGGGTTCAAGCCTTAGTTCAGTTGTGACAGATGTTGTTTAAGACACTATTAATGACTGAAAGTCTCCTGAACTTCAAGTCACACTCCACAGGCCTCTGCTGTCCTATAGTTCCCTACTGATCAGACTCACAATCAGGTTTGTTGCCAAGTAGGTTTTCACATATGAGGAATTCGCTTTGGTGCTTTGGTGCATAACAATAAACATTAATTGATTAATTGATTAAATTGAACCGATTAAAAAAAAATCGATGAAAACTGGTGGAGCAAGTTGAATTAAACATTTAAAGAATTCAGAAATGAGACTTAATCTGGCCACAATCTTCCATGACCACTTACTTACAGTGCTTAATTGATATTGATATCGATTGATATGGTGCCAGCCAATCACAGTGCTCATCAAAATGTCAAGAATGAGTAACAATGTGTCAGAAGAAAACCAAAATCTGCCGACAGAGTCTGTGAAAAACAATGATGTACTGGCACTAATTACAGCTACTTTATGTTTGTGTTTTCTGCAGAAGAATCAGCAGTAGGCCGGCATATCTGCTGATGTGTCAGCACAGCATAAAGATACTGCTACTGTATGACTGCACAGTACCTGTTTTACTTAAAGTTAATAAAAACAGTAAAAAGAGTAAAGGATGAATTTTGTCTATATCCCCAAATAAAACTACTAAACTACGAGTTAAATCCACTGTGCGTGAGAGGCCGTGTTATGGGCCAATGGAAAGCACAGTAGTGCAGAGACGAAGTACCATGCTTGTGATTGTCTTTATTTACTCCTATTCACTATGTGTCTTTATAAGGCAAAGTTAGAAGTGCCTAACGTTTACCTTCTTCATATTTTGTGAATATCATGTTTTGTCATGTGCAGCTCTGATCTAATGGGGCATGCAATTAAAGTGAAACAGAAATAATCTGTTTGATCCAGGTCATGTGTGAATGGTGCAGGCAGGACCAACATGCTATGGGTGATTGCCATTCCTGTATTTTGTATGGTCTTTTTGAACATGGGATTTTCTACAAGAGTCCAAAACACAATCAAAGAAATCCTTTGATGTGTTCATTTTTCCATCTGACATGTGTGAAGGCATTGCATACTGCTTCTGCACAGTATGATTTATTTACATGGGGCTTTATGGGTAAGTTAAATTTGTTCCATCTGGTCACCTGTACCTCAAGATTCGTCGGGCGGGGGAGGAGCAGAGAGAATAACTCCTAAAAGACAGAGGACACAGACAGACAGAAGACACAAGAGGACACAGGACAGGTGTCCACAGACAAGTGAGCAACAGATGTACAGGTAGTGTTGATACAGAAAGGAAAGTGAGAGATGAAGCGCTGAACGGAGGAATTCCCATTGTGAGATATATTGACACAGCGCATGCACACACTGAAAAACACACAAGAAGGGCAATGTCAAAGAAATGAAAGTTATCTCTAGTAATGAATTTGTGTTATCTCAGTGAGGTGAGATGTTAAATAAGCCTCTCTGGCCATCTGCATTTTAATCGATGGAGACAGCAGATTGCCGGGCAGGAGAAGCTGGACTCACAGCTGGACGTTGCCTTTAATTTTGGCCTCGGATCATATCGTCTTTTAAAGTGATGTCCTGGGGCTTACGATAACTAACAGACTGGAAATGCCAAAGTGCCCGTGGTGATAGCAACGCTCAGAGAAATTAAACATTTCTACCCAAATGATTCACATCAGAGAACACAGTGCGAAAGATGAATTACTGCAGGCGCCAACGCTGAAGATCTGCAGCCGTCAACAAAGTACACAACGGTTGGTAAAGGCCAGAGGGAGACATAACTGTGTTTCTGCCTCAGCGATTTACACTCAGAAGTTCACTCACACTGGCCTTATAGCTTTAAGTGTGGTATGTGTTTATGCTATTTATATATAAGTGTGTTTTTCTGTTTTGTTTTTTTCAAAATAATACATTTCATTTTATCAGCAATGAAGACATGACAGACTATAATTTAGTTTTATGGAGTTCCAGAGAGGACAGGAGAGGAGAGGAGAGGAGAGGAGAGGAGAGGAGAGACAAAAAGGGAAAGGAAGGGAGGGAAAGGTAAAGGAGATGACACAAAGAGGAGAGGAAACAAGGAAAATAGAGGGAACAGCAGATGATAACCAGAACAGGATACAAGAACAGGAACAGAAGAGGAGAGGATGGAAGGAGACAAAGAGAGGGGAGGAGAGGAGAGGAGAGGAGGAGAATATTGTAACAGAGAGTGATAACTCACGGTGACTGAATGCTGTTGATGGACGACCTGCGAGAGAGTGCATCTCGATTTTGCTTTACAAAACTGTACATGCAGAACAAAAACAAAAGAAAAAATGAGACACAAATCTGAAGGGGACAGGTGGACTGTCTGTCAGTCTGTGTGTCCACCTGTCCCCTCCTCTTTCACATTAAAGGACTAATCTGTGCAACTACTTCAATAACACAACGGCAACAGAAGCTGGTACATTTTTATAATAATAAAAAACAGAAACTGAAAAAACATTCAGAGTTTCATTCCAAAACAATAAAATATAAAAATTGCTATTGAAATGATACTTTAATAGTAATTTTTTTTTAGTTTTAAATATATTTACACTGTAAAAAAAAAATCTTTTTTACAATGTCAATTTTTTTTTATTCCTCAAAAGTCTGTCGTGATTTGTAATGAAACCCTGAGTTTCTCTGAGACAGCACACAGAATCCACATAAAACAGTTAATTTAAAATAAAAGCAGTTGCTTATGAGCTCACTCACTAGTTAACACACTGTTCAATGTACAAATTAAAATATTCAGAGAACACTGAAAGTAATGTACAGGTTCACATAATAACAGTAATGACGGTGAAAAAGGAGAAAGACTGGAAGGGTTAGCTAACCAGTGCTGATCATTTTCTACAGTTTGACCAACCTATTTCTTGGTGAGGAGGACGGCAATTAAGGAGTCAGTGTGAATCGAGGATGAACACTTTGTCAAATGGATAAAGGGCTGTGTGAAACTGCACATCACACAAAGGCCTGTGCAGAGTTACACAACACGCAATCAGTGAAATCCATCTGATGTGAGCAACACGCACAGACAGTGTGCATTATTGCTTTTGTTCCACATTAACAGAGCAGATGAGTATCAAAGAAAAAGGCTTACTGTAACCTCCAGTGTTACATAATGCAGCTATAAATCACTGGTAAGAATGAAAACGCTCCAGTTTTCACAGCAGCTTTCTCTTGACGGACTCATAATTTCAGTGTTCATCAAAGCTCTAAAAATAGGTCGAATTTGGAGGCGCAATTAATTTCCTGGTTGACACAAGACCCCAGACCTGTCAGTCACAGGCTTGTGGTGGAGAGGGGGCGGGTCAAAAGTTTTAGCATGACAGCAGATATCTGCGTTCATGAAGACATCCCTGTCATTATCACATTAGAGAAAATGGGAGCGTCTGACAGAGAAGATTAGGGTTTTCTTGTATCTTGCTCACAAGCTTCTGCTGCTCCTCTCTGTTTTCGATGAATAGCTCTCATCTTCTCAACCTTCAAAATAAGTCCAGGGAATAAAAGATATATATACTGTATATATGTGATGGCTTTCTTATTTTGAAACTGTAATGAAGAAGATATATAGATTCATTAAGTTTATTAATTTGTGTTAAGGTGGTATCCATACTAGTTCTGAATCAAAGGTGCCCTGCAGAGTTTTCTTTACAGTAATATTTACATTCAGTTTTACTCTCCAAAATGCTGTACGTATTCTCATGGCCTGTCAATGCTGCATTTACTTCCCCATAAAACATTGGCAAAGCCAATTCTTTAAATGTCAGATACTGCTTTGTTTACATCCATGCTGGCCCGCCCGCAAAAACATTTCTCCATAGTGCCACTAGTTTACTATTGGTCAAAAACTCCAAACGGTACCTTAAATATTACATATAATTCATCTGTTCATATATATATATTGGACTAGAGGTGGCTTAGTAGACCTTGTTCAGAGTATTTGCTGTATTCTCCCCTCATTATCCTCAAGGTTTACGCTTAGAAAATAATTAAAAGACACTTGAAATGAGCTGAGAGCTGTTTTGTTGTAGTAATGACATTGGACACATTTCAATGACTTGCTTGTTCAGACCTGGAACAATCGTCTGAAAATGAAACACTGTTTTTTGCAGCATGTAACGAAGCTCAGGATGTTCAATGAAGCCATGAAATATCATATTGTTGTCTGGTTCCGCATGAACTTTCAAACCTCCATTGAATCCTGCAACATTATCTCACATTTTGCCACTAAAAAGGGCAAAGCATGTACTAAGACTGGAACTAAGAATGAAATAGAAACAGCTGGCAGGAACTAGCATGTATTGTCGATTGAAGCTTCCTTAATTGCCTCTCCTTGTGAAGAAGGGAAACGTGGGGTGTTATAAACAAGGCAGCGCCGCAGGAGCACTCTCACAGTGGATGAGGAGAAGTCCAGAACGTACACAGATCAAACACAGTAGACATAGACATTAGAGACTAACAGGGAAGAACATACAGAGGGACGTCACACTGACATTTATCTCCGGTACGCGACTGAACAGTGCTGCTGTCAGAGGAAGGAGATTCTTGGAAACTTACGCAGCGATCGAGATGTTGGCTGCCGACATCGGGCTGACTTCCTTCACCTCCAAAGCCTTCTGCAGTGCGAGCTTCTTATTGGCTGCCTCCTCCTGCTCCTCCTCATCCTTTGGCCAGAGACAACCAAGACATATAAATACATTCATATTATAACATGTGCACATGCTGGGCTGGGCAGGCACTGGTTTGACATGTTTTACTGGGAAGTAGAAAAAAATACAACAACATTTATATTTTTTTTATGTGTTATTAATGTCTTCAAGTGCAACATCTGGATTGGTTGTCCAAGCCCACCTTAGTCAGCTCCTGTGCGTTGGCGAGATTATCGACAGCAATGGCCAAGAAGACATTCAGGAGGGTGTCTGAATGACAGCAGGACTCAGGAGAAAATACACATGGGCAGTACATGACCTGTGATGAAACACCACACTAGGAGCAAGGGCTACTAACGATTCGGTCACTCCGTCAGCCTGTCTGTCAGAGTCAGGACAATATCTTAGTCTTGACAACGGCCTCCACTCAGCTGTTAAGATATGTGACTCATTTACAGTCCCAGATGGCATTGGAGTTATATTCTCAAGCGCCCAAAAAGATTAGCAAAATATTTTTTCCACGCCTTTAAGAGAATCATAAGTCAACAGAACGTGTAGTTGGTGAATTGATGGAAGAAAAGATAAATTCTTGGAACATTATTGCTGCTGAACACATTTATGCTCACCAGAGAATGAACCTTTTTAATTTTGTATTCTAAATAAACGTCCTATTAATGCGACCCTGTGGCCAAAATGTCCACCTTGCACAAAGGACACTGCACCCCATGATGTAACGGGAAGACTGCCGTGAGCACATTCATGCTCCCAGGAAGAAAACCTGTTTTGGTTTTAATGACTCTATGATCTTTCCCCTCAAAGCTCCCTCAAGAAAACATTTTTATCTCCGCAAATGATAAGGCACAAGGAACGGCAAACCTGTCACTATGTTGTTTGTTCTGTTCAGTACCTCATTTTAATGGGGTTTGTTCATCGGCCTGTAGTGGGGCTTTAGTTTGTGATTCTACCCGAGTTTTGAGGATTTAAGGTCTGAATATTAAAAGTTGCAACTTGAAGGACGCTTGATTTTGAGAGTGCTGTTCATGGACACTGTTTCATGAACAACACTCAGCTGATGATCACACCCGCAAAGAATTAAAACCATTTTTAACCACGTGAACCATTTTCACGTCGTCACTCGCTCCTCCTGGCTCTCTCACGTACATCTCAGTTTTAATTACGAGATGTCAAAGAGGATACAGTTTCCAAACAGTGTGAGGACGATGAAGTAGACTGAAGAGAACATGCCGCGGCGAACGCCTCCTTGAGACTCGATCCCGTGGTACATCACGGCGTTCCAGTCTTCGCCAGTCAGAATCTGAGGACGACAAGAGAGTCAGAGCGGTGCCAGGGGAAAAGCCCCTGCAAATCTCAGAGTGCAGAATTAAATTACTTTACAGAGTGAAGGGTTATGAGCATAGACTAATTGAAGGATTATCAACGAGCTCATTAGGGGACAGAAGGTACACAGACCAGTCATTTCCCTTAATTAAAATGACTGATAACAGTCTTTCTTTTTCCATAAAGTCCATATTCTCTCATTTATTCAGAAAGTGTGAAGTGAACACTTCTGAACCTTGTGTGTCTCCGTCTGTGTGTGTGTGTGTGTGTGTGTGTGTGTTAGTGTGACTGTGCAGGTGTGTGTCGGGGGGGTCCTTACCTGGAACACTGTGAGGATGGCTGCTGGGAACGTATCAAAGTTTGTTGTTGGCGTCTCATCTTCAAAGTTAAACCTAAAAGAATCAGAATGAAAACAACATCATTACAAAGAGAGAAAAGACAAAAATACAACATAAAATGTTGCCCCAGTCAGATCTTAATGGCTTCTACCTGCACTTCAGGAGAGGATACAGAAATGTCATTATTTTAAAGGTCAGGATTAAAATTTGAAAATTTGGAAAAAAGTATGTGGATTAATAATATTAGGAGCTTGTTGCTGAACCGTCTAATCAACAATACATGTTTCTGTTCAAGAGAAACATGACACAGCACAGAGACAGACACATTCACACTGGAGTCACAGCTGCTTTTCTTCTGTTTCTCCTTGTCTGTAACACTTTCATTGTCTACTGTTCCATCACAATGCACACACACACACACACACACACACACACATACATTTGCACTTCTATGCTTGTGACGACCTTCATTGGCACAATGCAATTCCTTGCCTCTAACACTGACCTTCAAGGTTACATCTAGCTCAATACAACTTGGATCTGATTGTTGTTGTTATGTCTATTATTTCTATCATTATATGTGTATGACGGAAAAAACCAGGTCATAACTCTAACGTGGACCCAATTCTAACCTTAAAAATCCCATATTGTAGAGAGTCAGATGTCCATATCTTTTTTGTTTATCAATCAGAAGAGAGGCTCAGAGCCTCCTCTCTTCTGATTGGCTCACCGACCTGTTGTTACTAGAGCTCCAGAGAGAAGCCTGAGAGAGGAGATGTGAAACTACACTGAGATGGTTTTTGGTTCTTAAAACCACAAATATATCTTCTTATGGATCAACACTTCAAATAAAGCACTGGAAAAATGGAAAACATGGGACCTTTAACTCTAAAACCCAACTCCTAACACTCAAACAGCCCTTTGAATGAATAAAGCGAGAACCAGGTCTTCACAAAGATAGAAGTACAACACGAGTACACAAGTGGGTTTTTCAGATTTCTTCACAGCTTCAGGTAGAGAACAGCATATTCATAGATGAAGGGAGCTGTCTTGTATCGATAATGCATGACACAGAAGGAGAGGGAGAGAGACATGCAGCAGCAGGAAACACCAGTCACCAAAGAGCCACGGCTCCAACTTTCAAGTCCAAAACACACTGTCTCTGCGTGTCTCTGCATTATTTGACACCCGTCATATGCACAATTGAAGGAACGGCGATGCTGTACGTCCACAAATCCACACAGCATGTTTACAATCTAATATAACGGAAATAAAGTCAAACTGGTGTGATGTCTAGCTTCAGGAATTCTCTCCTTTTTGATTTGATTCCTCACCTCCAGAGCCAACGTCTGCTCACAAGGAAAGGTCTGTTTTAAAAATACCTTTATAATACTGAGACTGTCAGTTGTAGGGATCTGGGTATTTGAGTCTCTCCTTGTCCACTGTGACAGCTACAACACCACAGAAGAAGAGATGCTATCAGCTGACAAGGTATAGCCTGGATATGCCAAGCAGGGGAGCTAGTCTGAAAAAAAAACAGAAAGTGTCGCTCTTCTGGAGTGTCGATGGTTCAACGTCTCAAAACTACAGCTGTGTGAAGTGGGTTTAAACACGCACCCCCCACAGTGCCAGTATGTTTTGGGCTCAACACAAAAGCACTCCTGCATGGAAACACACTTCAACACGGGGAAAAGACAAAATGACAGAAAACACAATGATGGAAAAAACAGATTAAGAACAAATGATGGAAGATTTGGTCTTTACAATTAAAAATTTTTGTCACTATTTGTCAATCTTTTCATCTCTTTTAACTAACTTCTACAGCTAACAAAAATGAGTAAATAAAAGACAATAGAGATTTGGCCTCAAAGGTCAATGAATCAGAGTATTCAGTCTAACTGGATCCAAAGTGGATTCAGCTATCTGACCCTAACACTAGTGAGTTCACAACAGTTACAATAGCACAGATATGGAAATATTAAGTGTTAACATGTTGTGGTTTCTGTTGAGAGTAAACAGAAGGGTCCAGCTTAATGCCATCACTACTTTTATCACACATGCACATTTTCTACACAAAGGATCTAGGTGTTTGCAGAAAGCCCCCAAATGACCCAACAAACCTGCCAAAACCTGAATCCGTGGTCTTGAAACTGAAGAAGACAATGAGAGAATGACACAGAGATGCATAAGGATGGGTTTGTCATTCAACTGAAAATAACCTACACTGCTGAGCAGTCATCATTTCAAGTGTCAAGTGTCAGTTCATAGAAAAAAGAAAAGAAAAGAAATACTTTCGGTACTTTTGGGTTGGACAGAAGAAGGACGTATTACAAACCGAGGCAACACTGAAGACAAGTTTGAGTGCAATGTACAAGGTATTTCAGATGCGTGTTGTTGTGACAGATGGAGAAAAAAAAAACATTGAAGACAGTTACATTATGATGCGTATGCGTTTCTTTAAATGTGTGAAAACAGATGCTGGGGATTTCACCTGCTTCAAATTCAGCGATTTAAATGTTTGCCTTTCATGCAACATTATCTTGACATCACTTATCATCTCTGTCTTATCTCACTTCAGTATTGTTCACTTCAAGGACATGAAAATGTGACATTCATTGAAATTCTACCACAAAATTAGTTGTTATTGTGAAGAGGTGCAACAGGGGAGTTAAAGAGAGGATGTGGAGCACAGTTACCACAGTGACCGCCTGCACAAATGACAGCTGGTTTCTCCTTCTCAGAGCAGATCCTTTGATATGTTTGTGTGCATGCGTGTGTGCATGCGTGTGTGTGTGTGTGTGTGTGTGTGTGTGTGTGTGTGTGTGTGTATGTGTGTACTAGATCCTGACCGATTCAGTTTTTTTTGAGGGTGATACCAATATTGGTTTTAATAGCTTTAGAAGACACGAAACAAAAACATTTTGTGATGAGGACATAATTATGTAAAATATTTTACAGTTGACAGTTTTATTCAGTATTTGACAGTTAACAGTAAACTCAAAAAGGAACGTTATAGTGATTTTAATAACTACAACAAAAACCAAGTTGTAATCAAGTTGATTGAGAAAAAATACCAAACATATATCAAAATACTGCCAGTGAAACATTTAGTGCTGCTCTACCATTGATTTTTGTTTCTGGGACAACATGCTGATATATACTGATATACATAATATAGCCAAAAGTATGTGGACAGGTACATAATTGTGTACATTTTGTCTAAGGTTGTTTGTCATGGTGGAGGTCCCTTAGTTCCAGATAAGGGAAATCTTAATGCTACATCATACAATAACATTTTAGACAATAGTGTGCTTCCAACGTTGCGGTTACAGTTTGTGTTTGTGTTTGGCCCTTTCCTGTTTCAACATGACTGTGCACAAAACCAGGTCCATAATGAAACGGTTTCCCCAGTTTGATGTGGGAGAACTCGACTGGCCCCGACCTGAAACCCATCTCACACCTTTGGGATGAACTGGAACACCAACTGTGAGCCAGACCTAATCACCCACTGGTGTTAGACCACACTAATGAGTGTCGGTGGCTGACTGGGATCAAATCCCTGCACGCAGTCTTCCCAGAGAAATGGAGGCTCTTACATCAGCAGATGATGGGCATGGTTTTGGAATGAGATGTTCAGCAATCACACGTGGGTGTAACGGTAGAGTGTCCTCATACTTTTGGCCATGTGGTGAATCTGTGAAACCAAATATCGGCTGATAATATCAGCCTGCATGTATCGGTCTGGCTCTAATATGTACTGTACATGCATGAGGGAGACGTGGGGCAGGAGGGAGTGACGGATGGAGGGAAGAGAGCTGGAGGAGAGGGGGGAGGAGCAACTAATTCAATAAGCTTTTTGTCCCTTGGTATGTCATCATATTCTCTCTCCCCATGCTCCTCTCCTTCTACCTTTGTCCTTCTCTGTCTCATTACTGCATCCTCTACCACCCACCCCTCTCTCCACTCATTGCTCATCCCTCCATCACTTTCTAGATTGCACCTCAGCCTCATTCTTTTCCCTCCTTTCCTTCCTTTCTTCCTTCCCCCTTCCCTGCCTGCACCCCATCCTCCCTTCCTCTCTCCCACACCTCTCCCTCCATCCATCCCTCCTTCCATGAGGATTAGCGGGCCCAGCGCAGGGAGCAGCGGTGGTGGTTTGCTGCTGCGACTGTGTGTGCCGACCTCTGTTTACTCTGATAATAGGGATTGGAAGCGTGCTGCTTGGCTTCCACGCAGCACCCACAGGGACTTCATTAAATCAATCCTGAAAACAAGAGTCATGTGAGGCCAAACTCCCCCACAAGCTCCTGCCCTCACCCCTGCATCCTTCAGACAATAGCAGCAGGTTTGCATTGTATAAGTAACTGCAACACATATCTCTGAGAACACACAGGCATGTACAAGTGGACTGAAGATAACAGCTGTATAATAATAATAATGATGGAGAAAAGAAATGGGATGGTGGGACTGCAGAGCGTTGGGAATGAAACAGAACACACGGAGCATACTGCAGCTTTCTGAGAAGTCAAGAAATGAAACAGGCTTTTACTGAATGAGAAATGGGGCTGAATACAAAGAGGGAGACCACTGTAGATACTGAGGCTGCAACTCGTCAAAATGGATGAAACAGCTTGTCCAGTGATTGCACTAAAATTTTAAAACACCTATTTTGCAATAAACATTGTTTAATAATTGTATGTAATTGAAAATTATATTGATTTTTGGCTTATAGAGCAGAAATTTGTTCGGAATTTAAAGCATTTCTGTTGTTAACCTGTGCAGTTAACTAGCCAGGACGTTTCATATGATTTCTTTTAAACTGTATTCAGTTTATAAGGTTACCATAGTTACACATAGACTGAGAGTAACTACTGCCTGAGAAGACAGGTTCTGGGGAAGCAAAGACCAGATGATCTATTTTTGTAAAAGTGCTTACGAATTTCATTTTTTACGCAAAATCTTAAGCAACTGAAGAAAATGACAGTTTCACCGAATACTTGCAGGGAAGATTCATGTAAATTACGGGGATTTGTTGAATTCGCATTACAGTTTTGAGGGATTCCTGGATGGACTGACCAATGATTATATTTATTAAAGATTAAATTAAATGTCATAAACAGTCCAAAACAACAGTGTCAAATGGAAGGTAAACTGGCTGCCAACCAAGAGGTCGGACACTCACTCAGTCTACACACTAAAGAAGACCTGAGCTGAAAATATGAAATGCCATCTCTGACAAGTCAGAGTTAATCAACAAAGGTCTAAAAACTGGAAGCTACAATGCAGCAACCAGTAAAATTCCTTATTCTATTACAGTAAATCCTGCACATTTCCTTTGAGCTTATCACATATTTTTGTCCAAACAGTCGGTGATGTCCTGTGAGTCTCAGCGGGGAGACGCTCCTCTGCCTCAAGCTGTTTATCTTTCAATTCTCTCAATTTTACCATGAGATTACTTTAGGTGTTTGGAGAGGGAGGAACATAATTTCTGAGCCAAAAATAAAGTCTGGGTATAAAAAAGCATTTTCTCTTGTTCTTAACAAGCTGAAAACCTATTTTACATTAAACAACTGTCATCGTCTGCCTGAGGAACGGGTGTTTGCTTTGGTTTTGATATCATTCAACACTTTCTGAAACGTGAAGCGACATTATCTGTAAATACATGTGTGGCAGATTGTCTGTTTAATGACGCTTGATATTTAGCTCCAGAAAAATCTGAAATTATTTGACACCTTTGGTACATTTTTAGAAGCAAATGAGCTTGAATGTTACAGCAGACGTTCTTTGCATAGAACAATGTGCTCAGCCTGATGTGCTCGGCTGGCTGGAAGCACCATGTGGACGTCAGACTCATCTCACACTTGTCCATCACCAGAGACTGATGCGATGCTAATGATGGCGCAGACTGATGTAAGACTTGCCACCATGGCAACAGCCTGCTGCTTCAAAGACATCAAGTTGGTACCTCTGCGGTTAAGACACGGTTGAGATTAGTGGACTTGAACTACTTGGTTAGGGTTAAGCAATGATCATGGAGACGGGATTTGAACAGCGGTCTCCGGTGTCAAAGTCAGACACTCTGTATGCACAACCATCAACTCCGACATCCTCCCTTTGCGATGTTATAATAATGCTGAACTACTTGCTCCTTGGCCTTTGAGGTCACTTGTCAGGAAAACAGAAACAGAGGTCATAGGTCAATGACCAGTGCTGTAGTGTTTATTTTCCATTCAATCTCAAATTATTCCACAAATTTTCCACTCAGTTTTTAATATATGTTTAAAAGATAATTCTGGTTTATTACAACTTGGATCTTGTTTTCATGGATTGTGTTATTTCTATTAGTAATAACACTGTATCTAAATGTGACCTATGAAGCACAAGATGAGACAAGTACGCTAAGTTCTCATTGTGTACTCATCAAGTGTTATTTATCCTATTTTACTCTAAATGTTACCCATTAAACCCAAGAGGAAAGAGTGAAGAAAGCGGCAATGTCGACATTGTGTCCTCATAAAGTGAAACGCTAAAATCTGGGAAAAGGCGACATAATAATAACTAAGTATAAAGTAATAAATAAAAATAAATCAAAGGGGGCAAGAAACATGCAAAGTAAGAACATCAGACAAGTTGTTCAAAAAAAAGAAAAAAGTGGATTAAACTTATTTGGAAACAAAGACAAGCTGAAAAACTATTACCCAGTTAGTGTTTTGTAAACATCCTTAAAAATCTATGGCCTGACTTCTTGGTTCAGCTTTGACCTACTGTGCTCATCGTGGCCATGCACACTCAGTTTTCCTTTGCAATTAAGGTTTATTGCAAACATCTGACATGTGCAAGCTTTCAGTTTTACCTCCAAATAAAGTGGTGTAGATAGATAAACTGCAGATAAACTCTTAGCTTGTGTACGACGCCTGCTCATGTTTCTCGTCCTGCAGGACTTCATTGGAGCTGTGTTGTTTGTCTTCACAGATCTCAGCACTAAAATATCCTTTGTTGAGTTTAATGTTTTCATAATCGACTGAGAAAACACGATCCAAGTTTAAATAAACCCAAATTATCCTTTAGGGACTTTTAGCTATAAAATTTATTTCCTACTGAACAGAGCAAAGCTGCCAAAGTTAGCTCAGACCTCACAGGGCTAAGATACACCAATCGGCTGTAAACTACGGCACTAACAGCACAGATATTATAATTAATATATGTAATATAGTGAAAAATTTAAAAGCACAAAAAGCAATCATGTGATCAACCTCCTTGGCCCTACAGTGTCTGTGTGATGTGGGGTGATGAGGAGAGAGAGAGAGTACAATGTGTGTGTATGAGTTGAGTCAGATGGGGCTGGATGGCAGGCCTTTGATAAACTGCAGCCAGCCCAGAATCATGAGGTGTTCCTGTCATTAGAAAACATGGGCCTCCTGCTGAGAGTGATATCAAAGGGCTGCAGTCAGTGCTGCTTCTGTGCCAGCTACCTGCTGCGTCAACACGTCTGTCACCACCGCCACGCTGGCCAGGGATCACACACACAGAGAGAATCAGGAGAGGAGAGGTTTTGTGTGTGTGTGTGTGTGTGTGTATACATATGTGTCGGTGATGACTTGTGGATGGATGGACATAGAAGGAAAGAGCGGTCAGACAGCAGGACAGGTTAGAGAGTGTACTCACTGTCCTCCAAAGAGCTGCATGCCGAGCAGGGCAAAGACCACGATGAAGAGAAAGAGGAGGAAGAGCAAGCTGATGATGGACTTCATGGAATTGAGGAGGGAAACCACGAGGTTCCTCAACGAGTTCCAGTATCTGAGAGAAAGCAGCAAACACACAGAGGGAGGCTCAGAGACATGATGGATGGGGACACAAAATACCACAGAATAACACAACAAAGCTCAAGAAAAGAGAGAAAGAAGCAGAAAGAGGAGGAAAGAGGGACCACACTGGCAGGAACAGCTGTGGGTAGCATAAAACAAATCAATGCGTCAGGGTCTACAGCTGCCAGTTTCACTGAATCACGGGATTACAGCTAATCTAATGAAATAAAAGGATTTCCATCAAACTCTAACAGGATTTTCAGTTCAGAAAGACAGGAATTAAGACAAAAGTGACACCAGTGTAACATAAAAACCTCATATCTACAAAATGTAGTTTTAAAACGATTCACACAGATTTGATCAAGTACTCTGGGTTTTTGATGTAGATGTGCTCATTAGTTGCAGTTACAGTGATCACTGAATGACAGTAACTGTGACTTTTGCTTTAAGTCTTGCATGATTTTCACTTCTTTAATTTTTAATGCTACTGCACTGTCATTGTAAGGCATATCATATGTTGTTATGTTTATAACAGTTCAGGCTATTGGTAGAAGACAGAATGGTATTCTCTACAACACGTTATGAAAAATCTTACAAGGTTTTTGCCTGTAACATACACATTAGTAAAATACTTCATCAATGAATAAAACTAAAGAAGAGATATAACAACCATGTCCACGCTCTGAGCATTGGTTCTCTAAAAAATCTACTGTGAAATGATCAAAAAAATCTTCATAGAATTTTGGGACTACAGCTCCCATCATGCTTTGGGTAATGTAAAAAGAAGTGGATTTTTCGATCTGTGTTCTCGTCATCTTGTGTCGGCAATCAAAGTGTTTTGCTCTGCCTTTTTTGTTGAGGATAGCCTCAGAGCTAACTTACAGAGCAATCCCAGAATGCATTTCATGTCAACAAGTGGCAACGGTGGACAAAGTTAAGACAGGCTCGTAGCTGTCATAACTTTCATCCTGTGACTGTTATTAGGTCACTAGCCTGACATTTTTCAGGCGATAAAGTAACCATTTAAATTTCATACAAATGGTTGACGCCTATTGGAAAATTCGTTATGACGCTTTCAGAGATGTGAGGACCGACTCGACAGTCATCTCTGCTGCTCCAACTGCAAATCAGTCACGCTGCTTCCTTGGGAGCTTGGACTACAAAGTTAAACTTGCCAAATTCAGACTCTGAAGTACACAAGTCTGAACTTGTAGTACTCTATTATTATCTGATGTAGTTGAAAGCTTCAACTGAACCCACATTTTCACCTGTAACATGAACAGTTATGTGGTCATCGGCGCTACTGATATCAGTGGAGAGTTCAGCTTTGATTGCAGCAGTGTGTGAATGAACTGTGTGTTCCTGTCTGATTTATGTCACTGAGAGGAAAATTTACAGGCTAAAACAATCATGACAGGTCATAAAGAGCCCAAAAATCTGGTATTATGTTGAAAGGCTGACAGTTAAGAGATGTGTGAAAAATGATAACAAGCTTTTCTGACTAAATCCTGTTGTGCTTTTTGTCTGTAGTTTCATGTGTGTGTGTTGTCGGATGTCTACTCACTTGGTGACTTTGAATATCCTGAGCAGTCGCAGGGCTCTCAGCACACTGATGCCAAATGATGCTCCTGGTTTAATCATGTCCCAGATCACCTCAAAAATACTTCCCACAATCACCTGGAGAGAAGAGCAGAGGGTCATCAGTCATCATCTGTTTGGCTCTGTTTCAACAAGCCATTTAAAACAATTTAATATTAATCAAATCTCGCCCTGAACCAAACAGAACAGGCACCGCTGGTTAGTGTTTAGTATCTACCTGAGTGGAACTGCTGACAGCGACTTACCCCAAAATCGAAGCAGTTAAAGGAGGAATGGAAATAGTTCCGCACTCCGAGTCCGTACATCTTCAAGGTCATCTCAGTCAGGAACAAACCCAGGAACACGAACTCTGCTGCGTCTGTTTACCACGTGGCCAGGGTAACAAAACCAAGAGGAACTAGTTTGATATACCATCGATATCAGTGAGTGTCTGTGAGTATGTTGCGCATTTGTATGTGTGACTTACAGAGGGCCCTCGTAAGCCACTCAGGTTGGTCATAGTGAACTATGGCCACACACAGAGTGTTGAGTCCCACCAGACACAGGACGATCCAGTAGAAGCTCTGAGCCTTCACCATGCGGCGGATGAAGAAGCGGATCCTCTTCTCCTTACGACGGAAGTAAGACGAGCTGTCCATCTTGCTGCCGCTTTTCACGCTGGCTCGACCAAACGGAGATCCAGGCGGAGCTGGAGGCAATGACGAAGAGGCGAGGGGAAGAGAGGAAATGTATGAGTGTACAGGTTAAATATTTGTCAGCTTCCCAGTTTACAAAGTGAATCACTGTGTGTGTGTGTGTGTGTGTGTGTGTGTGTGTGTGTGTGTGTGTGTGTGTGTGTGTGTGTGTGTTTGTTTTGTCTTCTTCCTACTGCCATGATGAGCAACATCCCCATCATCGCCTCTCTAATCGAGAATTTGAAACTACATTTGCTTTCCCGCTTGCTCGGGCTACTTTTTATTGTGACTGCAGGCACAAAAAAGCCATTTTTGATCTAACCCCTTCATGTGTGTTGATTTATCAGTTTTACATTTTGTTTTACCTTTGACCACACCCAGCATCACTGACGGATGCAGCTGGGTTTGTTTTTTTACGCACCTGTAGCCAGAACAGTGACGTCACAGAGTGTGTTCAACTTTTGGGGAAATACTTCCTTAGTTTTCTTATTAAGGAAGTTACTTTCTCAAACTTTCTTGCTGAGAGTTAGATGAGAACATTAGTACCACTCGCATGTCCGTATGGTGAATACGAAGCTAGAGCCAGCAGCCGCTTACCTGAGCTTAGTATAAAGACCTGAAACAGGGCTAAACAGCTGGCCTGGCTCTGTCCAGAGATTTACAAAAAAGCCTAACAGCAGCTCCCGTAACCGGCTGTAGTTTCACAGGGAGTTAAAAGTTTTTCTCACTGGCATGGTGACCGTCTGCCATCCTTCCAGCCAAGAAACAGTTCCAGCATCTAACTCCCAGTAAAACCAGACTGAGCTGGGGCTTTTTTGGGACTTGTTTACCCATTTCCACCTGTTGATGCTGTATTCCTCCTAACAATGATGCATTCGTCTTCTTTTTCTTTCAGTTTTCCTGAGTTGCAGCAGGATTGCACTTGTGCCTCGGGTCACGTACACTGCACAAATTAGTTGGCAACACCTACATGTATTTGTGTCTGGAGTGTGCTACTACCAGTGACAAGAAATAAAGGTTTTTGAGACACTATAGTTGGGTAGGAATCTAATCCACTTCACATCTGTGAATATGCACAGAAAAAGATGTTTGAGATAAAGACTATAAACTGCCAACAACATTTACCTGAGGGACAGAAATAAAAGCGTAAAAAAAACACCTGAACACTCCTTGAATTTTACTTGCAGCTGCTCATTAAAAAAAATATGTACCTAATATCTCTATGTCGTGCAGCAGAACTGCAGGCGTAATGTGTGAAGCAAGCGAGATGAGACCACATTTGATTGTGCAGTGCACCTATTCCCTTGGCACTTAATTTGATGGAAAACAATCATGAAATGAGAGAGTCTGAAAAAAGTAGCATTTTTAAATTGAAGGCAACAAAATGGTTTCAATTACCATGCTTCTGTTTATTTCCAACCCACAGACAAGCAATTACATGTTGTCTTTGTGTGGGACTGTTAAGTCCATTAATATTAAAAAGTCTAATTTTAATATGCTGCAGGTGATTCTCTTGCCATTTTAATTTTACAGTCTAATTAGGGAAAGTTAATTATACCTCTTTTCCCTCAAGGTGATATACTTCCACAGCCAGGAGAAACAGTTTTAGGTCTCCAGATCTGCATGGTGCTAAATCTGAGTTAGTAATGTACATGGTGAAGTTTGTGTGAGATATTTAACACCATGTTTTATAGTGTTGAGATGACGTGACACACTAATCTGACAAATGGGGACCAGAGAGTCAGAGGACATGTTCAGTGGTTATGTTCAGTGTGGAAGACAGGCTTTTTACAGCGGCTCTTATTGTAAAGGTCGACTGTGTGGACAGACAGCATGTGAAGGTCAAAGGTGGTCTGCTGGAGGCTGTGGATAAAAAGATGCAAGATTTACCAACAGAGGAGATGTCAGCAAAAGGGTCCTCGCCCTCCTCAGCACCGATCAGGTCGTTTTTACCTTTCTTGGCTTTGCCTCGTTTCAGGACTGTGAGGAGAACAGCAGAGACCGGAAGGGAGAAAATAATCACGTATGAGTCTTAATAAAATATGATGTAGTAATGAATTGTAATGTTGGAACGGTGCTGTGCTGTCATGCAAAACACTTTATTGTGAAATTGTTAAAGCAAAGAAGTTTGTTATAGCAAAAAAACCAAACAAAACAAGCTTTTTAAAATTGAATTTCAATGGAGGAACTCTCATCCAAATGCAGGATATATATACTGTGTGTGTGTGTGTGTGTGTATGGATGGCAAAGTAGAGGGGTGAGCTAATTGGAAACTATGAATAGCAGACATCAATCATGTTTTTCATTTAGAGATTTTCTGCCTTCCTGCTTGAAGCCAGCCTTGGAAATGAAAAACTGCCACCACGACATGAATGTGATCGTCACGTGACCAGCTCCATGTCACAGGAGCTGTGGGCTCGTTCTCAAGATCTACAACCCCGGTTCTCCACCCGAAAGGGCTGCTGGGAGGCAGAACCGGGCTGCAGAACAAATGATGAGGCTGTGAGGCTGAGATACGCTGCAAATGTCTCGTCCTTATCAGATCCTTTCTGTTTTATGACTGATCCTTAAAAACCTTATTTTCTCAAAACAAGTGAAACAATCAGACGTGCAGTAAGAAAATCATAACGTGTTCAAACCAACTGGTTCTTGTACTGAGTCTTTGCTTCTTCAAGCAAGACGGAATAAGGCAGGATGCTGCACTAGAATTAAATATTTCCTATGGCTATAACAAGGTTAATTTGAAATAGTTTTCATTTTCACTTCACTCTTCATTTCAATTCCACACAGCAACTACTTTAAGTTCATCCTTCTTTTATCTCTAAATGAAATATCCATCCTGAGAAAAATATTATCAAGGATAATTTCCTCAATTTCTTCTTAAAAGACTAGGTAGAAGGAGGATAAATTGTTTTAGTTATTGAGTCAATCAACTCTGATTGACACTGTGCACCATCACTTATACCTGTCATTCATCTGAAGAAGCCCAACTCCATATTTTCCGCTCTAACAACATCAGAATGGCTTTTTCTACTGCTGTGGATTCAGACATTTTAATCCCTCATATGTAACTAATTGAGAAAATCCGGCCGCTGGCTGCTGTCACTTCACTGGAGTCGTCAGCGTGGATTTGTTTACAGTTTGTGTCCGTTTTCCTGGCAAACGCATTTCCATGTGCGTATGTGTCTTGGGGAGCGTGGTATGGTGAATTTATGTTAACAAATCCAATCAGACTAAAGCTGTAAATCCCACTAATTAACCCTCCTCACACCAGCACTAATGGACTGACATCATAGGTGAGAGATAGGAGATAGAGACAGGGAGTGAGAGAGAGAGAGAGAGAGACAGGGAGTGAGAGAGAGACAGACAGACAGACAGAAGTAACAGTGTGCTCTTTCTGCAATAAAGGCAACAAGAGTACAGCGTGAAAACCATGATTAGCACTCCAGTAACAGGCTGATCGTAAGTGCTGATTATGCGATTGCACTTGCTGTGTAATTGGCTGGCTTGGCTACAAACAGCCCAGTTTGCAGTCACACAATAGGGGGTTACTGTTAATGTGAGGAGCCATATGTTAACTGTGATGTTGTACTGTCATTTTAACACTATTAAAAGTAAGCACTGTGTCAAAAAAACTAAATTAAGGACACATATGTCTATGAAATACAAGTCTGACACAGAATCATAGGTTACATCCTGTTTCTCTAGAGGCCAGAGAAGTGGTGTGTCTCCTCTCTTGGCAGATTCAAAACTATTCGGGAGGAAAACAGATTGTGTGATTTGGGAGAAATAGAAAGTAAGTCCCATTTTCTTTTGTGATTTCCACACTGTGGTGATTTAATAATCGACAAAACCCTGAAATATTCTGGTGTACAGATGATCAAAAATCAGAATGGTTGCTTTCTGTTTATGTTTTTAAGTTTGGTAACTTAAATGGTTTATTATGATAAATGGATTATCTCAAAAGCCTGGAATATTTTCGCACTATATAGAAAAGATTTTTTATCAGAGATTTATTGATTTTGTTGTAGTCAATGAAGGTCTGATAATCTGATTGTTAAAGTTATCTGAATTGTACTGTTTTTGATTTTGGACTTTGAAAATAAATGTACAGGCTGTAATGAAATTACTTTAAATTGAAAATCAATTGTTGATGAGGGCTAGTTATGAAACCATTCTAAAACCAAAGATTCAAGTATATGTCCAATTTTCAGAAAACTGACTTCTAGAAGTCATTTATTTTGAAGAAATATAATCTCGGTCTGGCTCTACCAGGGCCGCTAAAGTTCTCTAATTAACACGTCATATCTTGTAGGTTTAACACCTACACAAGTTGTGGTGTTATGCAGGACTAATTTTACTATACTTATACTGACTATAGCTTTTCAACCAGTGGAAACTGCATGAACAGATCTTAATCATTTCTCAATATCTGTCTGTTCTTAAGTACAATCGTAACTATATCAATATTTCTCAACGTGCTTTTAAGAAAATAACATATCTGTTTCTGAAAAAGAGTATTAACTTCAAACCTCTGCAAGTATCCAGCTAACTGTGAATAAGCCTGCACTTTTGCTGGTGTAAGGATTTATTGACCAAACAATTATATTAATAATAATTCATTTGTAATAAGCTAAAAAAAAAAAAATCAGGCCTGTGTCTAACCAACAATTGTATCAAGCTAACAGCCCAGCAGTTTGAGTTATAATGTGTTGAGAAATACAAAAATACAGCATTTTCATCTATTGCTAAAATGTCCCCCTACACACTGTGTGTATACACAGATCGGCCCTTTAAGGAAAACCCTGGACAATAATCAGAACAATTCAATTACACCTATTCTCCACACGTTAAAGAGATCACATTCATGGTGAAGTGAGTTCCCGATGAATTTATGTACAGCAGATGGATGCTACACAGCATCAACCATTAGATGGAAATGATCAACACTACCTCTTTGTGCCTGGTTTACCATTGGCCTCCTGTAGTGATGGACCATGGTAAAGCAGGAAACAGATACACAGCCCTGTTTTCACCTGGAAGGTTTTGTTTCCTCTTGTACCACGCACCGTCCAGCGGGGACTTCTCCTCTGCAATCTCGTCCTCCTCCTCCAGCAACACCTCCTCTGCAGCAGGAGAGAGAAAGGAATGACTGACTTTCTTAACAATTTGTCATGTTTTTCTAACCCAACAACCACATAAACGCCTGCTCACACGGATTCAGAAACGACTCTAACCTGCTTTGCAGATCCACTCCAAGTATCCGGTGAGCTCTCTCTCTATTTGCTGCTGCCTCCGAAGCTTCAGGAACTCCTGCCTTTTCTCCACACGCTCTCTTTCTTTGGCAAATTCTCTGTTGAAGCATATATATGGATTTTTTTTTTTTTTTTATACACAGAAAGAATAAATAGATGTAGCATGTCATCGTATGTGGCAACTTAGAATCAAAAAGCTAAGTTAGTTTTTGTCTGCCAGGAGATAACTTGCACATACGCGTTCACAGCAACAGACAGGATCATGTTCATTACAGGAGCAACAAAGGTGTGAGACACTGCATCATGAAAACAGATGATATTGTGGCTTAAACATGCACCTGAGGGATCCAGGTGACAGCTGGGCAGCTGTTGAGGGCAGGTTAAACCATAATGCACTTTTGTGTTGTGCCTATTGGAGATGTATCAGACATAGTACTTATACAGCATATGTGGTTTTATATTGAGATTAGAACAAATGTTGTGATGTAGTTAATGTTCTGGAAAATCAATTCCAAAGCAGTTAATAGACAAAATGACCACATGGGGATAACTGTTTTTGGCAAACACAGTTACTGAAGGGAACAGTTCAACATCGATGATAAGACTGATCCCACTCTCACATCTGTATGCTAAATATGAAGCTACAGCTGGTTTACTTATGTGTTTATTTCCCTCTGTCTTTATGCTAAGCTAAGCTAAGCTAAACTGTCTCCTGGTTGTAGCTTCATATTTAACAACAATACAGACATGAGGGAGGCAGCGATGTTCTCATCTAACTGTCACCAACATCGAAGTAAAGTATTTCATCATATTAATGCAAAAATCCTTTTAAATTCAACACTGTCAAAAAGCAGCGCTGCACATTTTGGGCTGTCCCAGAACAAACGGGACAATCACAAGAGAAATGTGGTGAAATCTTTGCTCATCAATCCAAAATGGTGGTTCTAGATCACAGTGAGACTTTCACCCCTGACCCATCACATCTGTAAAGCAGCTAGGATCGTGGGATCCTACCCATAGTCCGATCATCCTATCGATTAATAGCTGATACAATGGGGGTGAGGTGGTTTATGTTACATGAGCGGGATAGAAAGAGCGAGTGTGTGGAGTTTTGCTCGCCTCTCTTTCTCTCTCTCTCACAGATAGACTGAGTGATGACAGTACGATGACAAATACGTTTCATGGTGATGTTAGACCAAAATTGTCATCACAAATAAAGCATTAATTATTCACATTTAAGAAATAGAGCATTCACAATAATTGCTCAAAATGAGCAGCGGGGACGTGCGTCGAAAAAGCTGTTAGCTGTTGGCTGGCTGCCCCCCCCTGACTGTCCAAAGGTTGTATTTCCAATCATGAAAAGCATCAGGATAAGAAACTGAACTAAGTGTTCTGTGTGTCGATCTCCTCCACTGTGTTTAATCACAGCGCAGCACCTACACACAACTGGTCCTTGTATGCAAGTGTGTGTGTGTGTGTGTGTGTGTGTGTGTGTGTGTGTATGTATATGTGTGTTAACCTGAATTTAATAGTAAAAATCATGATAATAATAAGTTAATACATGAATGGGAAAACAAGCCAAAAATCGTCTTGACATTGGCAAAGGCATGAGCTTTCAGTGACCGCTCTGATGATCACAATCACAAAGCTCATCGTCCATCGGCATGACCCTAAAAGCAGCCAATCATTGGACAGGCCATTTTTGAATTATGTTAAAAAATACATGAGTAAAAACTGTATCAGCAATAGTTTCACAACAAGCTGATAACATGTCTCTACTTGCACTGTTTTTTCTATTTAGATAATAGCCTTATAATTTATAAGACCTGTTGACCCTGTATGATATGCTCCAGAATTGATGTTGTGCCGTCTGACACAGCATGCTTGTATTAGGAAATCACACAGAAAGAAAAGCTCCTCCTTCAGCAGTGGGTTTTATGTGACCTGAAGACTAATGACCACACACATGTTTGCTTTCATCCAGATGCTGGTGAGACAAGGGGCTGTGAGTCACAGCAGATGAGAGGAGACTTCTTGCAAACACAGACTCAGTGAGACGGACAGATGTCAGATCCAGGAGCACAGAGGACCAGGATGATAAAAGCCACAGGTCTTTTTACCACACAAGGCTCGCTGATGAGAAACCCAGGGTAAAAAGGAGAAGCGCTAGATGACGAAGGAGGAGGGGTGAATAATCTGTTTGCTCAATTCACCCTCAATTCAGCATTTTCTAACAAGACATGAGATAACCTTTATCTCCATTGTGCAGCAGTTAACAGACCAATAGGATTGCTGTCCTAAAACTCAAGATTGGTGGACGGTTTGCTTCTTTGCGTGTAGGTAGGCGGGGTTTGATTCAAGCAGCCAGTAAAATGACCACAAGCTGAACCAAATACAGAAGCGCCTTCAGATGCAGTATGTAAGTATTCTCAAAAAGGGGTCCAGTGGTGATCCATCCAAAATCAAGACTTGTTCATCAAGACATCATGTTCTCAATCTAACTGCTAATTTGTCTGATAATTATTGATCCATTAATACTGCTTGTTGCTTTAGTAAAGAGAAGAATGGGAAGAAAATGCAAATAAACTCCTGATTCTAAATCTTCTAAGAAAGTAAAAAACATATAATTTTGAACTATTAACAGTTTGAAATGCAAATGCAAATGTTTAAATCCCCTTTTCGCCCAGTTTGTCATTTTTAAATTTTTTCAGATTTTTTTTTTTATGAATCCAGTTTTTGCACATTTTAATATATAAACCAAACACAAACAAACTGCAGGATTTTCTTAACAGATGCAAATACAGAGCAGATTCTTATAATAGTTACACCGGGTTTATAATCAGCAATCATCAGTCTTGATTAAGCAGAGCTGGAATATGTGTGTTTATGTTTAGAGCTGACTTACCCTGAGAGTACACCAAGAACCAGGTTGAGCATGAAGAAGGACCCGATGATGATGAGAGGGATGAAGTAGAGCCAGTTCCAGGTGTTTCCTGCCACATCATTGGTCTGGACACACACACAAAAAAAAGTATAATTACCATTAAACACATGAGACCTAAAGTAGCACATAATAGAAATGTCTATATATCCTCAGTAGAGGTCACCGATGCAAATAAATACCCGGATTGTCAGTTTCATTTTCATGGAACCACCTTTTTAAAATGACTTGTCACCGTGTCACCACACCATGTATTGTGCACTCGCTTTCAGTTAAAAAGAGTTATTTATTTTAATCAGACATGGTTAATGCACAACTCACAAATAAAGTAAAAGAAATGATGTTTGGTTTTGAGATGACAGGGCATGAATGGGTTTCATCCTACTTTCCCATTTCTCATTCACAGTAGTGAATAAAAATATATTTTTTACGAAGTTTGCCGACTGAAGAAAAAACTTTTGCCAACTTGCGGCGTCAGAAGAATACTGATAACTTTTCAGTTAAGAAAAAAAAAAAAAAGTAATTAAGAAAGATTCTCCCTCGTCTCCGTGAGCTTCCTGCCACACAAACCCATTAACTAATGCTCCGTCCTCTATCACAGCAAAACAACTGTTTCATTCAGCACGAGTTACAGCTCGGAAACATCTATTACCAATGAATTGTCCACAGACAAATAGGTGTGACAATTCAGTCTTCCAATAGGAGTTGTCATGGCTGGGCTGATTAAATGACTTACACTTTCTCTCACTCACTCACTCACTCACACACACACACACACTCACACACACACTCACACACACACTCACACACACACACACTCACACACTCACACACACACACACACACACACACACACACACACACACACACACACACACACACAGAGCTAACTGCACTGACCAATGACATTTCATTTCACTCATGTGAAAGGCCTGTAACATTTTAATGAAAAACATTCTTTTTTTTTTTATAGATTCATTATAGATTTTATATTAATACAAATCAGTTTACCTTCAGTTTTGTGCATTCAACAGCTCTTGCTTTTCACAGTAAACAAAATCAAAAGCTTCGATTAACGGAAACATTTTGGGCTACAAATGGTATTAAAATTACAATAGTCTACATTTTTATGTTAACCATAGATCAAATCACTATGTGTTAAGGGTCGCCCACAGTGACATATTCAAGCCAGATATTTTTTAGGTGGCCAAAAACCATGACACCCAGTGAATGATACCATTGGTCTATATAAATAAATGTGAAATTGTTTTGATAACATGGAAGCCATGTCAAGTTCATAAAATCACAATATGTCAGTGTTGTTTAAAGCTTGTCCAAGTGGCCAAAAACACAATTACCGCTGCTTTAGAAATCAGAGAAGTTTATTCAAATATATGCATTACTGATTTTTCAGATTTTTACCTGTTTTGTAATATTCAATACAAGCACAGCTTATGTTTTCCTGAATAATGCAGCCACAAAAACAAATGAGGCTTAGACTTTATCCAAAGCACTTTGTAGTACTGGCTGGATACTTTATGATAACAGTTATGGCCAAAACTGACTGACTATGTACTTCTGTACTGCCTGAGCAACAACTCATTTTCCCCCAGGGGGTTCTGGGAGTCATCACCCTCTGAGAGGGGCTCCCCACATAGCGGCCTGTTAGCAGGGGACAGACCTGCGGACGGATGGGTTGTGTGAAGCACAGTGACATTTTGCAGACGCCAGTATTGAAGCGCTGCCACATACTGGCTGTAATTGTGATGGGAGGTTCAGGGCGGCTGAATAAGCAGACTGGAGATCTATATTATACACCCCAGTATGTGACACACACACACACACACACACACACACACACACACACACACACACCCTCTGTCTCAGCTGTCAGAGGAGCATGAGCCCACACACCAGGATAAATGGCTGGAAGAAGCCTCACTTTGTTTCTCTGTATCATTTTTTTCCTCCATGTACAACACTTCATCACTTTCTCATCACTCAATCCTCTGCCTCTTGCTCTCCGTGTTTTGTTAAACGTTAAAATAAATGCTACATGAGCATCCTCTTTTCTTCTCTCTCCATCTAAGTTCAGTTCTATTCAGTTAAGCTTAAGTAATAGTGGGTCATTTTGGGAAATATTCTTACTTTCTTTCCAAGCGTTATATGAGAAGATAAATACCAATGTCATGAGAGTGTGTTAATTAAAAAACTGAAGCCAGGACATTGTTAGCCTAGCTTAGCATACATTCAGGCAGCAGAGCGAAACAGCTAGCCTGGCTCTGTCAAATGTTAGGGGAGAAAAAGCTGCCACACCTGTAAAACTCATTACTTAACATGTTTGTTTAATGCGTACATGAATAAATTTAGGGAAAAATTATTTACTGGAACTATTTCTAGGCCAATAACAACCAGGTGCAGTGGCGTAGCTTCACTTCACACAGTCGTTGGTTTTATGAATTGCAACTTTCTCACTCTCATCAATGTCTTTTCCAACTGTTTTCAGAGAAAAAACTCAGATAAACCAACTGAATGCTACTTATACAGCGCCAAGTGAGAGGAAGATAAATTTAGCATTTCACTGCTAAAGAGCCAGATATTTAACTTAGTTGGTGGAGACCAAAAGAGAGCTAAAAGGGGAACCAATATTCAATCCTAACACTTTAGATTCACATAACTCAAAATAAATGTTGATGTTACTCCGTGTAATTAAATAGCCAACTCTTTAGTAGCATGTTAGCAAAGAGTCTGCTGTGTTTACAACTGGTTGTGCTGCCCTCAAGTGGTCAATGTAGCTAATTTAGTATCTTTGTTCAGAGTTTGATAACATGCAGCTCTTTTGTGTTTGCAGTAGCAACAAACATCTCAATGCTTCTCTCTCCGGGGAACCCGGTATTTCTGGAGTGGAGGAGAAAATGAATTGTACATGCACTCTGTTGCGTCAGCTTTCCGAGAGTCGGCCGGTAAGGATGGAAGACATCTCTCCTGTTGACACATCCTTAATTCTTTGGCTGACAGCTCAGGCAGATGAGCTGAGCTCAGTTGAGTTTGTGCAAATTCTTTTCAGATACTGAAACACAGCGAGGTCTCGTGGTGGAAGCCTAAGAGCTGCTGGGTTTCTCAGATTCAAGAGAGTGAACAAGCTAAAAGCAAGTGAGCACACAATCTGATTTTGTGATGACATTTCGGACTCATTGTTTTTGACTGTTTTCTCTCAAAAAGAAGAAAACAAGTTTCGGGATTTATTAGATGTCATTTTGAATATTACTGTGAATATTAAAACAGAGCATCAACACTATATAATCAGCAACTTTTTTGCATTTTCTCAACATTTTTCTCTGCACTTTCTATGACTAGATGTTTTAGTGAGACGTGCTTGTTGGCAAGAGGATCTTGTTCACTGTAACTACAATTTATTATAAGAACAAAGACGAAGTATCTCTATGACTGAGTAAAAGAATTTCCAGAGTCACTGTCATGAAATACCATTGATCTAGTAGGTAAAGTTTATATAGCACCTTTCACAGATACAGAATCACAAAGTGCTTTACATCAATAAAAAAGTACAAAAGTTCCAAACAGACGAGGAAATAGGTCAGTAAAAGGCAACAAAATAAAATGGAGCAGCTATGAAGACATTTTTTGCAAAATGTCACAGCAGTCTATCGCGATGATAAGGGGAGAGCATTTCATAAATTGAGTGCCACTGCTCGAGAAGCACAGTCACCTCTGGTTTTATAGGAGGTTCAAGGGACAGCCATTAATTTCTGTTCAGCAGACCTTAGAGCCCGGTTGGCTGTATAAGGGAGGAGGAGGTCAGCAATATCCTGGTGTGTTTGACCATGAAAAGCTCTTAAGGTTAGCTCCACTATTTTAAAATGGATGCAGAATTTGACTGATGTGTGATCTTTTGTTATTTCTACTTAAAAGCCGAGCAGCTGCATTTTGGACAGTTTGGAGACGGCTCAACGAAGTTTGACTCAAACAAAAAAGAGCGTTACAGTAATCTGAATAAGAAGAAATAAAAGCATGAATAATCTTGTCCAAGTCAACGATGGTCACCTGAGATCTTAATTTAACTTTATGTTCCTCAACTGGAATAAAACATGAGCTGACTGACATGATTATGAAAAGACAGGGATTGGTCAAAGATGGCACAGACATTTCTAAGGTTATACTTAACACAAACACATACAGTATACTGCTTGATGTTTGGAATTAGATTTTCAGGAGCAATTATAAGAGTGTCTGTCTTATTTGCATTTAACTGAAGTCAGTTGTCAGCCATCCAGATCTTGATGGAGTCCAAATAATAATTTAATGTGGACAATTGGTTACTATCATCAGCAAGCAATACAACTGAATGTCATCGGCATAAGAATGATAACAGGTCTAAACATTATAAGGGATGTATTACAGTCAGGCTTGGATCATCAGCTGAAGTAGGGCATTGGAAACCAAAGTGTCAGACTCGATAATAACTGCTTTATCCATCAATTTAAAGACCAACGTGTCTGAGTTTTTAGTTATTTATTTTCCCTCCTCTTGTCTTGTTTGACAATGTATCACACTATAGATGCCATGGCTGTTGACAGTCCTGATCCTGAACAACTCTCTCTGGCCCATCCTGGACCATCACCTTTGTATGTGATGCAGGTTAAAAGAGAAGAGAAGAGAAGAGAAAAGAAGAGAAGAGAAGAGAAGAGAAGAGAAGAGAAGAGAAGAGAAGAGAAGAGCTGTACGATTGCCCCTGGGCAGCATGGAAGGACATCCATCACCTCATTTTTCAAACTGTATGTCAGTTCTGGATGGCGGGTGTGATCCAGTATCGTATATAACAAACAGCCTGTGGCACTGTCAAGCAGACACATCTGTGGTTCTGTCTAGATTTAATTCATATATTTATATATTTAGGCTAAGATGTGTGTTTGTGTACTTGTATGTATTTGTCACCAACTCTCTCCATTTTGCCTCGAGTCTACAGATTTTTATTAGTTTTCTCATTGCCTCATTTTTTTCATGCATATTAATCAAATCTTACAATCTTTCACATTATAATTTATATTCATTACATATAAAACAATATTTCTGGTCCTTTACTACTAACTGATATTTATGTATGATATACATTATGATGATTATACATTCACCATTCAAATCTTAAAATGTTCTGAGTGACTATCCCTATAGACAGGCTTTGGTTCGACAATTTGCCCGATTTCTATTGTTAGAATGTATGTTATACTCTATGTATGTGTCATTTATATGCATGGGCTGATTAGTTCACCCCACCTTTACATACACTGGGTATGAAGCAATGCAATGAGGTTAAACCACACTGTGTGCACTGTAGGCGAGAAAATACAGGGCATATGGCAACAAAGGCCACTGGCTATACTAATTTAGTTCATTACAAAATTGCTGATGCACAATGTTGCCTTTAGCAAGGTACTTCTAATGACCCCAAATGTTGTTTAAGCATAATGTGATGACACAAAAAAACAAATAAAACAATAGTTAAAGGTCCATATTTTACATTTCTTCCAGTGTTTTATTTAAAGTGTTGATCCATAAGAAGATATATTTATGGTTTTAAGAACCAAAAACCATCTCAATGTAGTTTTACATCTCCTCTCACAGACTTCTCTCTGGAGCTCTAGTAACAACAGGTCTGTTAGCCAATCAGAGGAGATGATCTGAGCCTCTCTTCTGATTGGCTGACTGTTTTCTGAGAGATTGAAAAAAATATATAGCAGATTTCAGGTAAACACTCAGAGAAACCAAATCCTGCAAGTATGGATGTTGTGTGTTGTGTAGGTGGGCGGGGCTTGGGGCATGGCTGAGTGTGGTGATTGTTTCGTTGCATCATTAAGTTAGAGAAGTCCCAATGGCTGTTTTTGTGGCCAAATTCCTGAATACAGTGCATTTCTATGTGCATTTCTATTTGGACTGAGCACTTCCCCATGATACTATCACAGTATTAATATTGAACCTAGACCTGCTTCTTACTTTATACAATATGGGACCTTCAAAAAATGTGAGGAATTCCACAAGCAAAAGCTCTGTTTATTCAGAAACATGACAAAAATCAAAAATGACTGACACCAAATCTTGAAAAATGATTGATACACAAAAGCTCATTATGGTAAACTTAAATTCAACTTGTTTGAAAAAACGCTTGGGACCACATACAACCACAAAGGTTGTACATTTATCCAAATTTGTTGTTGTGTCAATAATTAATATTTAGAACATTTTAATCTGCAACTTCTAAATCCTTTCTGGGAATATTATAACTTTATATTGTGGAAAGTTTCAAGAGACGAAGACAAGTCCTGAGTTGTGTGCACATTTCATGTAAATCTGGCTGCAATGGCACATTGTGTTTAAAAGTTAAGGCAGATTATAAAATTGAATAAACCAACTGTAGAAGCCAAGAAGAACTTTGCACCTAATTCAGTGATTTCTAAGTTTGGTTGACCATCTGATATTTGCCCACATGAGCATTTGTACTTCTACTACTATTACATAATGCTACCTCCTGTGACTAACCAAGCCTAAAAATAACCAGCATGGAAATTTTCCTTGTTGAAATGGATTAAAAAAATTAAATTAAATTAAAAATTAAAAAAATAAAATAAACAGACTCAGAGGAAACTCATCATCTTCACTCCATCTTTATGAAAGATCTTCAAATAATTTAGCAGCTGCAGCAACTGATCCTGTCACTAACTTCACTTACAGCTGCAGGCGGTCTTATCAAGCAAGGACCATGCTGTGCCTTCTTTTAAATTCCCGTTCAAGTGAAATAGCAACATTTGGCAAAATATTTCATGAAAGTTTTGGTGGAAAAAGTGTTTAAAAACACTTCATATAGCGGTATAATCTACAAACAAACTTTAAGTAATAACTTAGTATATTCAGTGCTTGATTTTTTTTTATATAAATGCACTTCATATCGTTATTCCACCTCTGATATTCCCATGAGTCATCTCTGGCTGACTGCTCTGAATGATCAGCGAGGTGAAAAGCAAAAAGCTGCCACATAATTTGGAGTCATGCATCATGCAGTTGCAGTGTGACAGTGTACTCCCACTCTCAGCTTACAGTGCTGCCACCACGGACACACACAAGCTCACACACAAACACACACACTAATTTTCTCTGATGGCAAGGAAAGCCTGCTGTGATGAAGACAGCCACTCTGAATCAATTCTGCAGATCCTTACAGTCCTGAAACATTTACAACAAGCAGACTGCACTCAACAGCTCAGGTGCCACACAGAGCAAAAGGTCTTCAGAGAGCTGCGTGAAAAAGACAAATTTTCCTGGTTAAATTGAATTTGAAACTCTAATCATCGCTCTCGGACTCAACTGGTTTTCTCTTTTGACACTGAATTAATGTGCTGCTGGTTCATTTTAGTGATTTTTCATCAGCAGTTTGAGCCCAAAAGGTTTACCATTTAAATGTGGACACATAGTTCCTTTCACATCAAAGTACGACTCTCACAGGCTCACAGGAAGTCTGATATCCACAGTAAGGATGGGCAACTTCAGTAATTTCAATATTCGAGTACTCTCATTACCTTTAATGGTACCTTACCATTAACGAGTACTGAATTACTGGCATATTATATAATGTACAGTATGTAAAATGTATTTTTACCATAAAATACATCATATATTATTTCACCCACACGCAACCCACCCACTGTTAATCAGAATCATAATTTTTATAACCCAGCTCACGCAATCTGCGGATTAACCACTGTGCCTGATACTTTTGGCTTTATGATATATTTACTGTGCAGTTCACTCTCATCAGCCTCGTTTCTAGCAGCAGCAGGCAGCTTTAAAGGAGCTATTTGTAAGTCTTGATATTGCTACAAAGCCAGCTTTAGCATTAACAGCTGTTTATTTACCAGTCTGGTTCAGGATCAAGCTTCATTCCTTTACTCACCAAGACCAACGCCAATGTTAACTCTTGTTTCTATCGCTTCTTTTCTTCCAATGAAGTTAGCATGCTAACCAGCTAGCGCTGGCCGGTCTTGTCACTTTCCAATAGCGACTCACTGTAGCCTTCAATCTGCCCTGAAGATTTAGCACTGCTAAGATGGCATATTATAAACTCTTGTCTTGGAAACAAAACGATGGCTGAAGCTTTTGTCAAGCAACAATCACCACCACTCGCTCCTGGCAAGAAACCATGTTCGGCGGGAGAGAAAACATAAAAAAAAAGCCCCTTTAATAAACCACACACAGCCAATACTGAACGTTCACACAATATGTAGCTGTCCATCTGTGCTGCTCTATTTTTATTTTGACGAGCACCGTGACTGCCCTGACTGCACGAGTCTTTGAGCTGACAGGGTCAAGGTGCACCTGCCTCAGCGACTCACACGGCTCTAATGAAGTCAGAGGAAGTGTGTGTGAGACCCCAAGCGTTTCAAACACATGCATTAAACCACACAAACTATTGTACAGATCTCAATAAAGGGATGCCACAATGCCAGATATCACTCAACATATTAGATCGATGCTAACGCAACGATCACCTTTTTTCCAACAGAGCCCCACCCACTTCCAACCAGTCAGAACAACTCAAGCTTTTAGGTTCTTTAAAAAAAAATTCAAGATTGAGTCACAAGATTCAAATGAAAGCAAATTTAATATCAAGTAGGATCAACATTTTTAGTGTGAAGCCTGAACATGATACAGCAGAAGTAATTAAGGCCGCTCCCAATTTGATGGCGGCCACTGGGTCACCAGGAGAGACAGAGGAAATGTAATAAAATCATGGGGCATGAAATGAAGATTGCAACATTATCAACGCTGAGGAACCACCCACACTCCCTGCTGCTGCTACAACAGAGTCACTTCCCCGCTGACTGGCTCAGAGCTAAAACTGCACTCACAGTGTGAATCAGCGCGAGGCTTTGCTGTCCTTTTGTAGATCATTATCACGGCATTACTGCTAAAGGTTTTTATTATTGTTGAATTGTGTTCATTTTTTTTTTTTCTTAATAAATCTGAGAAGTCAGAGGAGCAGTGAAGATGTTATTTTTGTGCCCCCATGTCACCTGCCTGTGCTCTACGGTTCTCAGTGTATGTGTTGGGAGGAACAGTGTCCATTTCTCTTAATACCTGAGCTGAGCCGTAATACACGGGATCCCTGTTACTGTAAACTGCACTGCACAGTCCTGGGGAAAAACCAAGTCGAGTCAAACTAAACAACAAAACATATCGTTTGCCTTCCAAAGTATCTTTACAGTACTTTCCAAAACCCTTACATATGACCATTACAGATATGATCGCTGTGATTAAGGTTCGGTTCACGTCTATGTACATGAACAGGTTGGTTAAGATTCTGGAAAAGTTTTGGTAAAAGTTACAGTTCACATCTTTGTTTTCCAAGACTTTCCACTCAAGAGAGAACAGAATTGGTCATTTTTTCAAATGTCTTGAAAGTTTTTACATTTAAAGGGGAAGTCTGTTGAAGTCTGTTTACAGGTGCTGGGGAGTACAACTGCGTGTACTGTATAAAGTCGTTTGTGCAAGTCGGAGCTGTGTGAAATCTGATATATGTCCTCGAGTGATGTCACTTGAGTCAGCGTTGGTTGCTGTCTGAACACTTTAAGTTTGAAAATATTATACACAAAATATGAGCTTGAAGCTACATTAGCTGCTAGTCACATAACCCACCCAAAACCTGAACTCAACAGCTGAGTTGTGGATGTATGGGTGACCTACAACTCAGGCCTGTGCCCGAACACGTCCTGTGTAGACACATGTGGAACACTGCCAACATGCTGCTCCCACTATGCCTTAGACATGGCATTAGGAAGTAGGTTGGGGTAGATGGTTGGGCCAATAAAATGTGCAACTTTGACACAGGACACCATTGTTGGTCTCCAGGGTTAACCATGATTATGATCTTCCCTCACTTTAACCAAGCAGTTATTATCAACCTATACAGACTACAACCATTTCCTAACCTTAAAAAAGTAATTCTTTTTATTCCAAACTATAGCCACTGTAGCCTTAACAAAGCAGGGTAGAGGGACTCCAATGAGAGACTGATGTCAGAATCAATGAGTCAGATCTGATCTCGTTGCTGCTAGATGGTGATAACGTGCCAACAATATCTAACCGGGGATTTGAAGGTGAAAATGAAGGTGAACATGTTTTCTGCTGGAGAAAGACAAATGATATGACATGTTCTGTTTAGACCAAGAAGCACTTCAGATTATTATAGTGAGAACAAGAAAAACAGTACTGTACTAATTCCTTCAGTAATTTGTCCTCATATTAATATCCAGTTTTCTCCTTGAGAGCTGACTGTTACTATCACAGCATGAGAAATTTAGTGGATGTAGGGGAGGGGTGAAATATGAAGGAAAAGCCAGTAAATGACAGAGTAATTTGGAAGGATAATGCTCATTATTTTCCTCTGCATGCTAATTTGAACTTCTGGATGCGTATTCCACTGTAATCTGGCCTCCAACGTTCTAGAGTTGCATATCAGGAACATCCACCATGTGGTTTAGCCGCTAAAGACGACACTGATGGGAGGATATTTTGCTCAAGTCAAAAGCACAGCTCTGCAGCAGCTGGCAACATTATGATCATTAGCATAAGCTGAAATCTCTCTTCATGCACGCTCCCTTCCCTTTTCCTCTGGTCTGTTCATGATTAAAACATCAAGACGGAGCGTTGACTCAGTTTGGTGACACTCTTGTCTTTCCCGGGCTCCCTCATAGGGTGTAAAGACTTCACTGAATACCTACCCATTCATTTCAGGAAGATTAATGTGTTGATGCAGATTGGGTACTGCAGGGTGTTGCATACAATATACAACAAGTCTTTGTAGCTAATTGACAAAACAGGCTGTTTGTTAATGCCTTCCAAATGACACATTAAATTGATTGTAAAAACAATTCATATGAGAGGTTTCCTGATCTTCCACCTCTGTAGTTAATGTTTGGTTTAGTCACCTAAGGCTACTAGGTGTAGTGTAGTGTAGGGAAACTGTAGTTTTGATGGAGACGGGATACACACAGTGGACTCGTTTGTCAAACCAATGACCATTGAATGTCAGCTCCTCCTTAAGAGACGTTATGTTTTCCTTTGCTGTTCTTATGACCGCAAGAGGTCGATGTAAGTCGTCATATATAACAAATAACCAGTATAGTTGTTTTTTCTGGTAAGGACAGTCTTCTAGTTCGTTTCCTATTTCAATCCATTTTAATCATTACCACGATTGTTAAATAACATTAACTATGTGTTCATTATTGTAACTATGAGGGTCCTCTATCAAATTACTTAATTTAACTCAAACCACGATCTTTCTCCAAAACCTAACCAAGTTGTTTTTGTTCGTAAACCTAGCTTTACTATAGATTTGTTACATCATAAATCCGTTAGTTATTTATTTTTCAACTGTGATTTTCAACAGTTTCTGTGGCATACAAATACAAATTATATAATACAAATATACAAATTTCAGGAAACGTTCCTTGGCCAAACGACCAATATGGTTGCTTAGGATGGAGGACTTGGGTTTTTAAGATTATGGGTAGGATTTTGCCAGTGTTACACTGCTCACATTACAAGATATAGGATGGTGTGTTTGCATGTATCTGACTGCCCAAAGCACCGTCTGGCCTGATGATGTCGCAATACATTTAGCAGAGATTGAGTCAGGTTCAACTTTCTTGCCAGACATCCCTGCATTTTTTGTAGCTGTGGCCTTCTTCTTCACGACCCTTACCACTGTAGTGGTCTCATTGAAATGTACAAAGTGCTACTCCTGGTCTGATAGGCTGGTTTTTTGGGGGGTTTTTTTTGCCTTTACACTGGGTTTGCGTCATGCACATAAAAATAGCTTTTTTGAGCGTCTGAGCAAGTTTTTCAAATATTAAATCTGCTTAAAAAATTTAAGTCTTCCTGTCTGATCTGCCTTCAAACTGGACTCCTCAGTTTGTGTTTCATCTTCTCTCTGGCACCTGTAACAACATGCTTCCACTTCACACCATCATAGGCAGCGCTATTGTCAGTCTGAATGCAACCTCATTGTCACCACTCCCTCCGGCTGAAGACTAACATGGCAGACACCGGTGTTTCATTTCACTACGTCGGCTGCCGGGAGACCGCAGGATCCTGGCATGTGGCCTCACCGGGGGAGCGGAAGTTATGAGGTAAGTGGGGGGGCTGGACTGCAGAGAGGATGCAATGAGGGAAGAAGAAGCAGAGGAGGCAGGATGGTAATGACTGGGAGGATGGGGAGAGGCACTCTGCATTTTCTCTTGCACCATTAGAGAGGAGGGTCTGAGCAATCCCCCTCAGGGCAGAGGTAGCATCAATCTGTGAGGTTAACGTTGGGTTACGGGAAAGTATGTAATCCACAGAATCGAAAACCCCCATCCCCACCCCCCATCCGAATGCTATTCTGGCTTCGTAATGTTATAGACTTCACCCTTCCCCCCTACATCTGTCCCAAGGGTGCATCTTCATTTGTAGACTCTGGACATTAATGCATACATGACATGCATGCATGCTCTACTGCATTCACACAAATACACCTATGGCTCTTTTCCACTTCACAACATTGTCATGATCTCTGCTTTTATCTCGTGGCACATGCTTCAGGGGAAAGTTTGTTCAGCAATACATTTCAGCCCTGCTCATATGTTGAGTTACTGGAACCTTTAGGAGGCGATAACAGCGCTATCTATCAAGGTGAGTCAAGGAAGTGTCATCACTTCATGAGGACTACTGAAGAAATGATCATTTACTACCCCATCTGCAATGACTGTTGTCTTTCTTCTTCCCACAGCCTGTATTTCCGAAGCGTCCTGAGTTAGTTAGACAGCACCAGAAGTTCTTTTAAGTGCGGGCTATAAAACATTTCATGTCAGGGGTTCTTACGCAAGCAATAATATATGCTGAGGTGTCCCGATATAGAAAGTAACAGACAAGGAGGAGGCACAGTCTGTTCCAGTGACATCTTCCTTCATAGATAGCTACCTAGCTACGTTATGTTCGTGACACATAGTGCCACAAAAATGGCCACAAAAATGGTTAACAGCAAGGATAAGCTTAAAACAACCGTAGAGTTAGTTGTCAATCAACTTACAGAAATAAAAGCTCTTGAATTGGTATATGCTGTAGATACATCACCTTTCTCTGATTGGTTAGGGCAAAATGAAAGAAGACCAAGGCTTACATGAACACTGTGCTGAATTAGCAGGCCACATTTAACCCATGCCAGGTAGGCACAAACAAGTATCTCCACAGCAGCGGTTCTTGTAATGGATAACTGGCACTTTCTACTCACACAAGCCAGCAGGGTGATGATCCACCGGCACAGTGAATGAGTCACCAAAGGCTTCAACAGACAGATGGAGTGAGCCAGGTGCCACAGAGGTGTTAAACCTCAGTGAAGCTCTTCAAAGACTGTAAAAACCCTCTCCAATGAGCTCAACTATACCTCCTTTTACAGAGCCTGTTCAAGGCGAGAATGTTGCACATTTATTCTGTTTTACCCTCCCGTATAATTGTTGTCCCAGCAATAAGCCAGCAATAAGACGGTGTAATGAAGGGGCTTCTTAACAGCAATATAGCGGGATCTTTGTTTAAAAGGGGCTAATGTCTTTATGCTGTGTGGTAAATCCTCAAGAGCAGCAATTGGACCAATCAAAACAGTCCAAAAATGAGCATCGTCTTATTCAATGAGATGCATGAATGGTCTCTACAAGGCCACTTAATCTGAACACCACTTCATGCACGCGAATCTTGTCATGGAGGGCGTTCTTCCTCTGGGTGCAGGAAGAAGGATAAGACAATAGAACCAGAGAGGACTACATAGTAAAATTGAGCAGTGTAAAGAGAGAGAATGAGATAGGTGGGCAGAAAGACATACGGTAAGGATAGACACACAAAAAGCCTATAATAAAAATAACTGCGAGGATCAAAAGAATTGACTTTGAGCAGAAGGAAAAGAAAAAGACCAAAATACAAAGAAAAAGTACCAACTGAGAGAAAAGGCATTCTCGGATCACAGCAGTGTGGGTCTGCAGTGCTTAGGATAATGAGCCAGAAAAAGCTACGGGAGATGTTCGGAGTGAAACGAGGAGGAACAGAGAGAAGAGGGAGAAGATGGAGAAAAACATGGCTCTGTAAGTGGCTCACAATATAGTGCCAGTTAGCTGCTGTCTCCTGGGAGAGGAACACATGGAGCCGAGGGAAGAAGGAAGAACGCTGGGAAAAGAAAATGATGGGGAGAGGAGACAAATATAGAGGAAGGGAGAGGAAAGGGGAAAATCAAAGACGGAGAGGAAGAGATGCGCAGGATAAAGAAGCCCATGTACAAATAATGCCACAAATAATTAATTTGCCAAATAAAATTAAACTGGTCAACAATAATTGATTTCACACAGCGGAGAGCAACTCAGTATGACAGCATTAACTTTGACAGTTATTGTAACTGATTCCTTGGGTGTGTCCAATCAATTCAGCTTGTGACAAGTTCTACACACGTCAAGAATAATTAAAGCCAAACAAGCAAAGGAATCACCTGACCACACTTTTACTTTCTTAACTTTTCATTCATTTGCAAAAAATTCTAAAAACATGTTTTTGTTTTGTCATTATGGATTTGTTGAGAATAGATGGATAAGGCAAAATGGCAAATTTTATCCAGTTAGAATCAAATCTACAACATAATAAAATGTGCAAAAAGTGAAGGAGGTCTGGGGACTTTCTGAAGCCACTGTATCATTCGGCAGGTACAACTTGTCCAATATGTGAGGCTTGTGTTTGATTTTGCATACATCATTTAGTGAAAAAAAAAATAAAAATGAAGCTCTGAGTCAGACAGCCATTGTGGGATTGGCCTAGAGACTTTTTAGTTCTGCTTGGCTGGACGTCCCTCATCCTTTAGGGATCCTTATTTCTCTTCTAAGTGTTCTGAGATTGTACGTCTTTAAAAGGCACATGCTTTTGGCTGCCCTGTAAAAACAGAGAGGTTCTGGCATTTAGATAACAAAACTGTTTGGGCTGGTGACAGAAAGACAAAGTGTGTGTGTGTGTGTGTGTGTGTGTGTGTGTGTGTGTGTGTGTGTGGGGGGTCATCCCACTGACCCAGTTGTCTGAGACATCGGCGTAACATCTCTGCTTTGAGTCCAGCCACAGACTGTTACATATTAAGATATATGCTATATGTATATCATATATATGCATTTGACATAATATCATATTGGTTTGGGCAGCACAGTGGTTAGCACTGTAGCCTCACAGGGAGAAGGTTCTGTGTTTGTACCCCAGGCCTGGGGCCTTTCTGTGTGGAGTACGCGTGTTCTCCCTGTGCCTGTGTGGGTTCTCTCCAGGTACTCCGGCTTCCTCCCACAGTCTAAAGACATGCACATTAGGCTAATTGGCAACTCTGAAGTGTGCGCATGTGTGCGCAAGGGGTTGTTTGTCTCTATATGTCAGCAATGTGATAGACTGGTGACCTGTCCGGGATGTACCCTGCCCTCGCCCAGTGTCACCTGGGATTGGCTCCAGCCCCCCCGCGGCCCTACAAGGATAAACAGTTTAGATAATGGATGGATGGATGGATTATATTGGTTTAGCAAAGGTGTTGTTATATCACAAGGAAAACAACAACAAACATAAAACAATAACCACCATTTATGTATGTTTTTTGTTTTGTTGTTGTTTTGTTTAAACTTTTTAACTGTGGACTTCAGTAGTGCTGTTGTATTTTTTTTTTTTTTATTATTATTTTTTAAATTATTTTTTTTTAATTATAAGTCAAGACATAACATAACAAATTTGCAAGAAAAGGTCAAATTAACTGAGGCACAGAGAACACAATTTAAAAAAAAGGGCAGGAACAACATTATCCTAACAGATGCATATAATCATATTGGTTAGAGGTATATTAAAGCAGGCTGTAGATGATCACAGCATAACAGGTTCTGTGGCATTTCTTTATATAATATTTATCATCAAGTTTAAATTCTATTATATCTCATCACATTCTTTAAAAAAACGTAGACATAGTATCTGCTATTGAGCAAAGAGCCAGTCGATTATCATGTGTAGTCCCTATGTGTGGACCAGATCTCTCATGTGTTGCCATTGCCATCACTTGGTATCATATCCAACACATTAACATACCTTATTAGTTGAGTAAAGACTCCCAAACTATTTGGAAGGTTTCACTTTTCCTTTTCAGAATCAAGGTTATCTTCTTCAAAAAAACAACAATTACTCATTTCTCTAAGCCAGCGGCCCACCTGAGGTCTTTGAGTGTTCTTTGAAGATAAGGTGATCAAACACTTTTGGCCTTGGTAGTGCTACTTTAGGTGTATTTTGGTCTTTACTGGACTCAGTATTGACACAACCTTTACGAATTGTGCATGGCTTCAAAGCCTAAGTCTCCTGCTTCTATCTGTGAAAAAGCACTTCAGGATGCCCATATCACTGCAACAGCTGTTGACACAGAATTGTTTCAGACTTACGGCTGTAGCTCCAAAGTGTTTTCCACATAAAAAGGTAACTACTACAGGCCCTATGTTCAGCTTGGTTCAGTCTCTCATCTACTCATTCTGACATTTTGGTTGTAAAATTTAAAGTGTTAGCTTTCAAATGAGATCAGGGTTATGACTACCACTGTGATTTTGGTAATCAAAAAGTCTGAAGAAGAGTAACCTTATAATTTATTGGTACATTATTTTGGCCCTCATGCAAAAAAGTGGGGGTGCCTGGTAACTGCTTAATAAAAATGAATAACAGAGAGTGCATAAGCATTTTGGAAGAAGATGTTGTTCTGATGGTGCTAAAATCAGCCGTAAAAAAACAAAAGATCAGCTTGGACGAGCGGCATTCTATGAGCGCTGATATAGAGTACACAGCACTGGGACTTTTAACTATATGTATCACTCCGCTTCACAGGTGTTCTATTAAGCGTTAATCAGAATTACATTAACGGTCGTTATCTATCTTAGATTGTAACAAACTCTGCAATGATGAAACTATTTCCAGAAATACCTTTTGAATTAAATGATGTGTGGTCGTCAGAAGAGGATGAAAGAAGAACCCTGAATTCTTCGGCACACACTTAACAGTAACGTCTAGACAAAGTAGCAAGCTACTGTGCACTGTGCACGACAGGAAAATGTTTGTGTTGCTTAGCAACAGTTCAGTACCAGTCCAGTTGTGGAACTATTTGTGTTGGCATTACGAAATAAATGATGAAATAAACAAACACATCATAATCATCTGTTGTTGCTTATTACTTTTAACTAGTATGGTGCACGCAGAACTGATGTATAAAAGCAATATCACACTCAAGGTCGTGATGTTGTACTGAATATCAGCACAGCTGTGATTTGATCATAGGTACCAGGCCGCAGGCCGGGTAGCAAAGACAATCACTGCCATATAATATAATATAATAACCTCAATAATATCTCCCTAGAAACAAATGCAAAATTTCAAACAGATTATATTCAGAAGTTTCTGAGTTTGAGTAGTTTCAGAAGCTGTGCCTGTGTGAAATATACTGGTTGTGGATGGAGACACCAGGCATGGTAGGCAAAGATGTTGCATCTCTGCCAATTTACGCTTATTCAGCCAGGTATTTTAAGAAATTAATCTTGTCACCTTTTCTACCTTCTACTCACTGTGTTTTTAGGCATAAAGGCAAATTCCTCATATGTGAAAACCTGCTTGGCAGTAAACCTGATTCCTATTTGGTTTAGTCTAAACCTCCAGGGCTACTGCAAAGATTGCCTGGTGTATGGGGCAAGAAGAAATGCAATGGGGTCATTAAAATCAACGGGGTTTGTACATCCATGAGAGCATGCATATGCTCAACAAATTTCCTAGCAATCTGCTCATTAGAGAAGAAGACACCTTGATACTGTATGAGCTGTCCCTTAAAGTTCACGCTCTGAACAACATGAAGGTTCCCAGACAATTTCATGGTGCTCTAGCCATAAGATTTTGACATTTCTTGTGCACTAGTGATTTTGGCCAGAGGGCAGCAATAGAGGAAAGGTCAAGGTCGCCAAAAAAGCATTAGGGTTAATTCTCTGAGGAATATCTGGTAAATTGACCAATGAACACACCGACTAAAACAAAATCTAAAACTCTGCCACTAGGGAGTGAGAAATAATTGAACAAAGATGTTAAGATTGGAGATGATGAAGAAGAACCTGTGAGGAACAAAAGACAGCAGGAAATCAAGGTCCAAGGTCTTTAGTGTTTATAGACTCACGCTGTAGAGGATGTCCACCCAGCCCTCCATAGTGATGCACTGGAACACAGTCAGCACTGCAAACAGGATGTTGTCGAAGTTGGTGATACCAAAGTTGGGTCCAGTCCAATACTCTCTACACTGGGTCCCATTGGGACACGTCCTGGCTGGGGGCTCCTGACCACAAGGCCAGTCGGCTACTCTCTCACCTGAGCAAAAGAAAAATAAAGAGAAATAGGGGAGTGAGTTTTGAAATGAATATTTCTGTTATCAGTTGAACTTTTTCACATAACACTGTTATTAAAGTATCAGATGAGAATAATGCAGAGATCTCAAAGTGTCTACACAGATTGTAGCAATGTCTTCATATATGTTGAAAACCATTGCCCCCTAATGCTCATACATTTTATCAACGCATACTTTTTTGTTATGTGGGTCAGAAGTGCAGCAGGGACAGTGAAGCAGCCAGATGTCACTTTCCCCTGTAACTTCCTCCAGCTGCCTCACACTGCTCCAATGTGTCCCATTATCTCCGAACAATCAGTCATGACTTCTAAAGAGAAACTCACAGGGGATATTCCTCACAGGTGCTCTGCCCACTTCAACTGATACCTCTCAACGAAGACCACTGACCTCCTAACCTTTTCATGCAGAGTGAGTCTGCGGCCTGATTCTGTCAGTCATTACACAACACTAGTGACCACAGGTGAAGGTCGGTACAACGATCGACTGTCAGCAGCATGCTCCAACAGAGCGGCACTGCCATCACAGCCGAGTTACCCAACCAGCAACCAATGTCACAGCCCTTCTACTCCACGCAGGAAATCTGGACATTTCGTCAGATTTCCCCTTTACCCTGGTTCAGATTTGATTTCTGTTGTTCTCTGTACGGTTAAGAAAAGTTCTCTGAAAATCATTTTCATCCTTGCTCGGCAGGTGATACTAATTCAATGTTCCAAGTTCTTTAAGATGGGGCTAGCAGTGATGCAGATCATGACTGATCAAGCAAATGTGCCTTTACATCACATCAAGGACCCCTAGAAAATACACAAATCAATAACCACTATACTATTCCATCTGCAACATTAAAACCATTCAAGGTCCAAGTTGGACATGCTTTCCTAGGACGATTATGAAATCCAAGCCCTGTAATCAGAAACAACCAGTTGTTATTGCAGTGAATGGCAGGATTGAGGATATGCCATATCGCAAAACTCTGCAGGGAAACAATAAAGAAAATGACAATTTGAAGAAACTGCAGTGAAAAAGATGAAAATGATTCAAGTGATTCAATTCACTGTTAAGGTTTTATATGGACATGTTTGCACCACAAGTTATTACAATGAAAAGTCAGCCTCAGTACTGGAAGTCCTAATATTCATGCCACTGTCCCCCCGGCTCAAACAAACTGAGATCTCTTTCGTGGTCACAGTGTATCTCACATCTTTCATTCAAACCAGCGGATCATGCGGCCGCCAACAGACCACAGACCACAGACCACTCTGGTTTAAAGGGCCTGAGTCAGACCATGATGTAAGTGATGCTTATTGGTCTTTACTCGCACACCTCACTGTGACGAAATCCAGTCCTGATGTTACTCGTACAGACGCACCATCATACCGGATGTTAACTTCATGTGAAAATGTAAGTCAAGACATCCACATTTAAATACAACACCATGCTACAACACGTCTTTGGAAGTATTACGTAATAACACAGATGGGAAGCATCAGAATCGTACGTCTTCAAGCTTATCAATTCCTTTTATCGATGACGACATGATTTTCTGACAGTTAGAGCTGGGTGGCCCTATATGTGCGATATGCAAGTTACTTAGGCCCCCGCAGATTATTCCAGGGCCACGCCCCTGCTTACCTCCGATGCGGGTATCAGTGTTCACTACTTCGATGCGAGGATGAAGTGGAACTATCATTTTGATCATAAAAAGAGAAAAAAACTCACCATGAGAGTGAGTTGTGGGAACAGCAATCAGGCAAACTTGTTATCTCTGCTCTGAGTTTGATGTCAGTAAATAACAGTAGTGTAACATTAAGTGCTATCTTGCAGTGCATCTCTCTGTAGTCTGTCTGTCTTGCTAACCTAACTGGGCAGTGCAGCTCTCGGTCTCTCGTGCTCAGCAGCCACTCCCGGGGCTGTTCTGTGACTTTGTACCTGACAACAGTGAGAGTGAAATACAACTATTTATTCCGTTTGATAAACCGGCAACAGTGTTTATAAACCGCGGCTCGGAAAAGATAACTACTGTTGCGCGCGAACATGTGTTCGAAACAAAATGAAACTTGAGCTTCCCAGCAGCAACCTCTGTGGGGGACGATATATGGCGCACATAAATTTTAAAACAAAACTCTGTACTAATAAATGCCAAAAGCATTTGCACTATTTGATGATGCTTTCTATCATCACATATACTACTCTTTCTGTAAAGTCAAATTCATGACTTTGCATTGAGACATTAATCAAAGCACTATTTTATGATTGCAAAGTCATTGTGTGATCGGCTATACTCACATTGAAAATGAGTGTTCACAGAGAGGGCTAGAGGCTAAGGAAAATAATTTCAAGTCATTTCTATGCCTTTTCTAGTCCTACCATATATGCGCTTCAGTTTTCAGGCTTGTGAAGTGACATAGAGATGATATAGTACCAGAATACATGGAGGCTGCCGAGAGTTTGTTTAAAGGATGTGCTGACACATATGTCAGCAGATGGGGATCAGAATAAAGAATAAATGTGCTGAGTATAACAGATGCCTTGTGCAACCAGCGTTTCATAAGGGGCAGTGCCTCGATCAGAGGCTGTGCCAAGTTTTAACGATGATTTGCAGAGCCAGACTGCACAGCCAACATCTCTCTGGTGTCACTCCAGTAAGACGCGTCCTTTCCTTCTTACTGACAGGTGCTGTGTCAGCCGGACTCTTTCAGGATAATATGGGAACATCTCTCTGTTTTCTTGTACTGGGTGCAGCTCTTTCATGAAATTGGACAATTTGCAAAAAAAAATAAGTACAGCTCATTATTTGAATTACATGTGATTTTTTTCAAATAACATCTGTGTTTATTTTTCTTTATTTTCATTTAAAAAACAAATATGGTACCATCAAGGACATATTTGATCGTGCTATTCACTTTTAAAAGTCACACTGATGACGATGTTAAACATGCTGCCATCAAACTTCACGTACATGTGAACAAATTTATGAGACTAGTCATGAATATTTTAGTGAACCATTATAAGTTACAGAATTTCAATGCAATGAGCAGTGGAAATGGGACACTGATAAATTGAAAGCAGCTGTAATTCAAATACTCATCTGTTAACATGAATTTAGTGAAGACTACAGGAAATCTTAAATCATTTAAATCATTTCAGACTTTGTGGAGCTTGTGTGTAATCTCATTAATGCCACAATAGAAATAATCCAAATTAGACCTTGTGTGTGTTTGACATGCCCGTGCTCAAGTGAAGCGACACCTAATGAATATACACTAGGAAAAACATGCAGACCTACTCAGACAAACATGGTCCTTACAGCACTCGTTCACACATACAGACAGATACAAAGATACAATATAGTATAAAGATATATATATATATATATATATATATATAGACACACACACATACAAAGAAAAAAAGAACACAGCAGTGGTCATGTACAAAGTTGTTACCAGTGCTGCTCAGCATAATCGAACCCTGCTGTGTGTCTGACTGAAATAACTCAGTAACACATGTACTGTACATTAGCAGGCTGTCACAACAGCTCACACCACTACGAGCACCCTGACTGGGTTGACACACACACACACACACACACACACACACACACACACACACACACACACACTGATAGATGCACATATTTTACAGCTGGGCCAGCCAATAACCCTGAAGTCACACCTTCACACTCTATCTGACACCAGTGTTGGGGAAATAAATCTTCATCATTTTCATCACTGCATTACACAATGTGTAATTTCAGTCAAGCAATCTGACTGTCTAAAGTATAACTACTATAATGCTGTAGTAAAAAATAACTCTAATAGGAGCCTGGCTGTGTTTATCTGAAATATTTTATACACACACACACACACACACACACACACACACACACACACACACACACACACACATTTAATTTCTACACATTAAATGACTGTCCAGGTGATTCATATTCATGTATGGTATACTTTGCATGAAAGTTAACCTCACTACTTGTGCTGTTTCTGAAAACATCTTTCCAACCTGACAGGCAGCCATTGTTTTCAATCCATTCAGCCCCATGCACACTGCTCAAGCACAAGGAGAAATCCAAACCTGGCTATGACTGGACAATCACTCTTCGGGACAGGGGTTAATCAAAAGCTTATAATGCTAAAATGACTCAGTGACATTTTGAGTACTGCTCTTTGTGTCACAGTTCTCATAGTGTCCTGATAAGTTCTTAGAAAACCTGCTGAAAGTCTAAGCACTGGAAAAATTCACATGAATCTATTTAAACCATAGACTGTAAATAAAGATGGATGTAGCCTTTGTGACAGCCTTTTGTGTGATATGAAGCTCGGAGTGGGCTGCTCTGCTGTTGCCATCTTGGCAATGTCTGACTCCACCTAACTCCCGGCTAATCCAAAAATATGCAAAGAGTTGGGGCGTGTGCGGAGCTCAGACTTTGGTGCATGCCAGTTCAGTATCTGTGGCAAACATACACTTAGCATACCCCTTAGCATCATTAGCACAGGTGGGCGTCAAAGGCTAACCCAAGGCTAATTATCTAGTTAAAGAGCTAACCTAAGAAGTCAAATTAGCACAAACACAGGAATGTACAAATTAGTACTCACCTCAAAAAACTTCCTCACGTTCTGGTAGTCCATTAACCGCACAGTAAGTCATATTATTTGTCTGATATTTACATAAAAAATATTCCAAAAGGCAACCTAGCTAACAGCTAGCAGCTAGAAACAGAATGGCTAGCCAACTGTGACGGCATTCACGTGTCACCCAAAGCAGTAATGTAAAGTGTGATTTGTATTTAAAGATATTAAACTTACAAAAACACAGCTATAAATATAAGTTGCTCAGCAGCCACTCACACGGCAAAGAATGCCTTGTCAGGTTTTATTGCTGCCTCACTAACACACACTTCTGATGCAGCAGAAAGCGGGAACCAGCGAACTGCAACCTCATTAACGCCATCTGAGTTAGCATTTGATCAGGAGGCCAAGTACATAAGCATCCCTATTGAGTTACAGCAGAAGCTATCAATCAAAACCTGACGACTGTGAAAATTCCATTCATCAAAATCAAGATGTGAAAAACGGCCGTCAAAAATTCTGCTGTGCACTTGTTTGTTATGTTGATATAGGCACGCCGGCTGCCAGTTCTGCGAATGTGCAACTACTCATAAGCCACATGTACATACAGAACTTATGAATCATTTATGCACGCCTTCATAAATATGCAATGCAATATATGTTCTCATCCGTAACAAATACAGGAACACAGCTGAAAGAAAAAAAAGTTTTCCTGGCGTCGACTCGGCCGATGATCAGTGTTGTCGTACAAACACAGGCCACAGCCAAGCTGTTGCTCTCACCAGTGTCGATCTTGAAGCAGGTGTTGTGGAATTTGCCCATGTAAAACTCCACCCCGATGATGGCAAACATGACAATGGCGAAGAAGAGCAGCAGGCCGATCTGCAGCAGAGGAACCATGGCTTTCATTATAGACTTCAACACCACCTGGAGACCTGAGAGACAGACAGAGGAGGGGCAGAGGGGAGGGAAGAAAGTCTAAGCACTTGCTTCTTCTTTTTATTATTTTAGACATTATTTCTATTAATTATAATAAAACTCACCGGAGATTTCTATTGAAAACTTTCCAATTTAAAAGACAACTTCATAAGACAAAAGACAACTTCATAAGACAATCAAAGACTAGTTTACGTCATATAATCTTAATCTTTTTCTACATACTGACCAATCAAAAGCAAGAGACATTAACTGTTATAATGGCCCATGTGGAGGCTTTAATAGGTGTAATCTTCATGGCACTTTTCAAAACTATCTTACAAAGTGATAAAGCGTTTAAAAACAAATTACAAAAGCAAGAATGAAATCTCTTTAAATGATGGTAAGGTGACTTACTTGGGATTCCTGACACGAGTTTCAGGGGTCTCAGCACTCTCACCGCTCGCAGTGTTCTCAGGTCAAAGTCTGAACCCACCGTGGCCAAGATTCTGTAAACACACAGACACAAACATGCAACAAGAACATTAAAAACCATTTATCTCCACACACTGTACAGTGTTTCCTCTACATTCATTTAGCAGTGGCGGCCCGCCACTGCTAAATGA